>NC_041391.1:219753601-219966734 GCF_002162155.2 Triticum dicoccoides
CCGGAGTTAAGGAAGAACCAGCCACAGCAGGGAGGGGGGCTTGCCAGAGAGGTACCCCACTATCTATCTTAGGGTTTAGGGCGGGGGCGGTGGTCGCCGGCGGTGGTGGGTGAAAGTGCAACTATCCTTGGGTTGTTTTGGTAATTCCTAACAACATATATCTCATTGAGCTAATGCTATTTCAAGATAAATATTTCAGGAAAGCTCAATGTTTCGCATGCATGGATGAGAAGCGTGGACCCCTCAAAATGTTAAGGACAAAAGGATTGGCTCAAGCTCAAAGCACAAGACTCTACATTTTAATTTTAGTGATCCAAGATCACATTGAGTCCATAGGAAAGCCAATACTATTACGAGGGGATGAGGTGTTGCTTAATGGATTACTTGCTCAAAGTGCTTAGTGATATGCTCCAAAGCCCTCAACTACTTTCTCACATCCACATATGTCCCAAACCAAAAGTAAAACTCGGCCCCACCGAAACTTTCTATCCAGAGCCACCGAGTTCAATTGAGATAGCCACTGCTAGAAACCCTAGTCTTTTCGGGCTCACCGATAGGGATCTCGGTCGAGATGGGATTGCAATCTCTCTGTTTCCCTTTGTAACGTTTCGGTCCAACCGAGATGAGCGATCGGCCCACCGAGATTGTAATGCAAACTCTCTGTTTCCCTTTCGTAACATTTTGGTCCAACTGAGATGAGAGAATCGGTCCCACCAAGTTTTCCTGACCAACTCTCTGGTTAGCTTATTACCAAAATCGGTCTCACCGAGTTTGTGTAATCGGTCTCACCGAGATTACGTTATGCCCTAACCCTAACGATATCGGTCCCACCGAGTTGACATGTCGGTCCCACCGAAATACCTAACGGTCACATTATAAACTAAATCGGTCTGACCGAGTTTCACAATTCGGTCCCACCGAGTTTGGTAAGTTGTGTGTAACAGTTAGATTTTGTGTGGAGGCTATATATACCCGTCCACCCACTCTTCATTTGTGGAGAGAGCCATCAGAACATGCCTACACTTCCAACATACATTTTCTGAGAGAGAACCACCTACACTTGTGCTGAGGTCAAGATATTCCATTCCTACCACATGAATCTTGATCTCTAGCCTTCCCCAAGTTGCTTTCCACTCAAATCTTCTTTCCACCAAATCCATATCCCGTGAGAGAGAGTTGAGTGTTGGGGAGACTATCATTTGACGCATAAGAGCAAGGAGTTCATCATCAACACACCATCTATTACCTTTGGAGAGTGGTGTCTCCTAGATTGGTTAGGTGTCACTTGGGAGCCTCCGTCAAGATTGTGGAGTTGAACCAAGGAGTTTGTAAGGGCAAGGAGATCGCCTACTTCATGAAGATCTACCCTAGTGAGGCAAGTCCTTCGTTGGCGACGGCCATGGTGGGATAGACAAGGTTGCTTCTTTGCGGACCCTTCGTGGGTGGAGCCCTCCGTGGACTCGCGCATCTGTTACCCTTCGTGGGTTGAAGTCTCCATCAATGTGGATGTACGATAGCACCACTTATCGGAACCACGTCAAAAACATCCGTGTCTCCAATTGCGTTTCCACTCTCCAAACCCCTTCCTTTACATTCTTGCAAGTTGCATGCTTTACTTTCCGTTGCTTATATACTCATTTCATGCTTGCTTGAATTGTGTTAAGATTGCTTGACTTGTGCTAAGTTGTTAAAATCTACCAAGAACTAAAATTGGGGAAAGGCTAGATTTTTATTTGGTCAAGTAGTCTAATCACCCCCTCTAGACATACTTTCGATACTACAATTGGTATGAGAGCTTTGGTCTCCATTTGCTTTGATTTCCATAGCTTTTGGTGGTCATAGCCTTGGTCTCACAACCTAGGAGAGTATGGTGTCTAGCGAGGGAAATTACCACCGTAGAGGTCCTTAGTTTGATGGTACTAATTTTGCTAGTTGGAAGCATAAGATGAAAATGCATATTCTTGGGCATAACCCCGCCGTTTGGGCTATTGCATGTATTGGCTTGCAAGGTGAGTTCTTTGATGGGAGAGAACCGAACCGTGAAGCTATCACAGAAGAGTTGAAGATGTTGCAATACAATGCTCAATCTTGTGATATTCTTTTCAATGGATTGTGCCCCGAAGAATTCAACAAAATCAGCCATCTTGAGAATGCAAAGGAAATTTGGGATACTTTGATTGAGATGCACGAAGGTACCGACTCCGTCAAGGAATCCAAATTGGATCTGCTTCAAAGTCAACTTGACAAGTTCAAAATGAAGGATGGTGAAGGTGTCGCTGAAATGTACTCTAGGCTTGCTCTCATCACAAATGAGATTGTCGGCTTAGGAAGTGAAGAGATGTCTGACAAATTCATCATCAAGAAGATCCTAAGAGCCTTGGATGGAAAATATGATACCGTGTGCACATGGATCCAAGTGATGCCCAATTACAAAGATCTCAACCAATGGAAGTCATTGGAAGAATTGTTGCTCATGAGATGTCACTCAAGGATAAGGAAGAGCTCCACAACAAGTCAAGTGGTGCTTACAAAGCCTCATCTGAAGCTCCCACATCATCAAGTGAGAAACAAACCTTCAATGAAGAATTGAGCCTAATGGTGAAGAACTTCAACAAGTTCTACAAGAGTAAAAGCAAGGAAAGAAGTTCCAAGTCAAGGTCCTACAATGACAAGAGATCTTCTAGTCGTGAGCGTAATTGCTACAATTGTGGAAGACCCAGACACTATTCCAATGAGTGTATGGATCCCTACAAAAGAAGAAAAGATTCTCCAAAAAGAAGAAGTAGAAGAGAAGAATCACCACCAAGAGAGAGGAAGAGTAGAGATGACCGTTATGAACGAAGAACATCCCGGAGAAGCAAGGATTTAGAAAGGAAGGACAAATCATCAAAGAGTTACACAAAACAAAGACATCAAACTCATGATGGTGAATGGGTATCCGGCTATGACTCCGACCATCACTCTGATAGAAGCTATCACTTCGACTCCGAATATACTCAAGATGAAGGTGTTGCCGGTCTAGCACTTGTGTCAACCAACTCCTACGACATATTTGAGTCGCCAAATGAAGGAATTGGAAGATGCTTCATGGCTAAAGGCCCAAAGGTATCACACCCCGAGTATGTTGATTTCAATAGTGATGAAGATGACTTATCAGGTGATGATGATTTACTTGTTGACAACTCTAGTGATGAATATTATGATGAAACATCAATTAGTAATGCTAATCAAGATAAAACGAATGACAATGATAAGGAGAAGATCGAGTGCCTAACTAAAGAACTAAACACTCTTAAGTTAGCTCATGAAACTATCTTGGAAGATCATCGAGAACTTTTAAAGACTCATGAGAAGTTATGCTTTGAAAATCTCAACCTTGAGAAAGAGCATGAGTTTTTAAAGGCAATCAATGATGATCTTCGCAAGAAAAGTTCTTCTTACATTGTCAAGCGTTTACTCTTGTCTACTTACATGCCACAAGTCAAGTCTAGTAACAAGAACAAGAAAGATTCTCCTTCTAGTAGTAACAATAATCATGCTAAATCCAATGATGTTGCTTCTAGTAGTTCTCTTGATTCCACTAATTATTCTCTTAGCCAACTTACACTTGAGAAAGAAAATAGCTTATTGAAGGGAATTATAGAGAAAGGTGTTTACAAGAGCCTTGTGGGAAGTAAGCAATTCGAGGAGATTGTATGCAAGCAAGGAAGGCACCGAAAGAATCAAGGTGTTGGTTTTGAACGAAAGTTCAATGCCAATGGAGTTGAGTGGGAAGAAGATCAATACCCCAAGATGAAGTTTGTTCCTCAACAAGAGAAGTACGATCCTACTTCTTTCAAAGGAACACAAGCTCAAGATGATCTTCCACCACAAGACCACAAGCAAAAAGGCAAGGACAAGCTTCAAGAGGAGATTGATGCATTTGAAGAAGCTCCTAAGGCCTTGGTCAAGTGGGTTCCCAAGACTACATCGAGTTCTACTTCACCAAGTACAACTACAAGTCCAAGGATTCCCATCAAGATGATGTGGATCCCAAAGAAGAAGAACTGGAGAGTTCTTGAGGGTGACTCCACCAACATACTTCACTCATATCATTTTGGCAAGGACAAGTGAAAACAACTTCCATATCTTGCACTAATCCAAGGAGTCACAAACTCTCTTGTTGGTAAGACGAGGAACAAGGTAACCTAATGCGTTCATGGACATCATCTTGTGTGTGCATCACTCTATGTCTATGGATATCCTTGATTGTTCCTTGTGGGAATAACCCGTGTCGGTATTGAAAGTGCAACTCACTCCAATGGATTGCTCCGAATGATCTACATCAACATTGAGCATCCACATCCTCAACCCCTACATGAAGTCATCATCGACAGAACCCTAGGTTAGTTCATCCCTCTTAGGGGGGATATCACATCTAGGGGGATCTTTACTCTAAAGAATTGAGCTAAAGCAACTCTAATGGTGTGAACACAACAATGCTTTATGTAAAAGTGGTAACCCCACTTGTGCTTAAACGATGAGTATGACCTATGATCAAATGTTCTCATTTGACTCCTAAGTCAATATACTCATATATAGATGACCTAGTCATCGCCAATTGGTTGATAGATGCTAGAATTGGTTGTGCATGCTTTGTCACATATTTCATTTACCATTTTATTGTGTGAGCATGTCATTTGCATATTTTACTCATTCAAGGACATCCACTTGTTGTTTTGTATGTTTGGCTTCATTTTCTTTGACCAAGTGGATGAACAAGAATCCCTAAGAACCTTCTCTAGCTATCTATGCTTTTCTCATCTCAAACTCTATTCATGCTACATCACAAAGTTTGATCAAGTCAGATACAAACCACTCTGTGTGAGGAGCACCCGGAGTCCCCAATTTGTCATAGGCTTAAACTTCCAAAACCTCTTTGTGCATATCGGTCTGACCAAGAAATCCATTTCGGTCACACCGAGTTCACTAAGTTGATCTAGGTTTTCATCTCGGTGCAACCGATTAGAACCTTTCGGTCACACCGAGTTGCAGTAACTACTCATAGTTTTGCATCTTGGTGCCATCGAGTTGTTCCACTCGGTCACACCGACAGGGTCGGGTTATATATACCGATGGGTCACATTTTGGAAATTTTTCCAAAACATTTCGCCCGCGCGTAACCTGCTCTGCCTCTTAGGGTCTTCGGATCGTCTTCTTGCCGCCAGCGACCTCCCACCATTGTTCTCCACCGCCGTCAATGGCAATCTGCCCTGCCAATGCCGATGTAGCAAGTTCACCGCCGAGATAGGGTATGAACTTGACACTTTGTGCTATTCTTTAACTCCAATTCCTAGCACATTGCTTAGCCATGATTCTTGCCAAGTATGAAATCATCCTGTCCAACTAGAACATCCAGTAGATTTGATTTGATTTGAAAATTTAGGGTTAGGTTTCCACCGAACTCATCTCGGACTGACCGAGTTGTTGAAATCGGTCTCACCGATTTGGCTTAGGCCATTACACATGTGATTTTTTGTCTGACCGAGAATTGCAAATCGGTGTGACCTAGTTCGATTCTTTGTGAAACCCTAGCAGTCTTGGTGCCACCGAACTGTGACTCGGTCTGACCAAGTTCACTAGTTTAGGTTCCAAAAGCTACTTCCGTATCATCGAGTTTACAAATCGGTAGCTCCGAAATGCTTTCTGTGGAAAACTAAAACTAAGTTTTGAGTCAACTGTTTTGCAAAACCTCTGTACTTTGTGATGCTCATCTACTCTACCTCATCTACAACCTATTCACATGGTCTGCTGATAGTTGTTTGCTTGAAGATGTTTGATCAAAGTGACAATCAGAACAAGTCAGAGGAACATGTTTAGTTGAGTGAGGGCACTAGTCCCTCCAGCATCTATGATGAGGGTAGCAGGAGCACACCTAGTAACTTGCCCAAGGCAGCTACTAGAACAAGGAAGAAGAGAACATCTGATTCATAGGATGAGGACTACACTGTAGCTGAGGATGAGGCCACTTCCAAGAAGAAAGTGGTGAAGAAAGAATTTGGCACTACTGCTTCAACAAAGCTAGGGATGAACAGAAAAGCTCCAGCCAAGAGAGTTCTTATGTTAAAGGTCAGAGCATCCACTCAAGAAACTTTGGGATCTAAACCCAAAGAACCAGTTGTGGCTGAGAAGAAGAGGAAAGAAAGGGTCAAGAAGACCATGGCCAGAGTTATTGGGAAGCCCTCCATGATGAGAGAGGCAGATGAAGAGTAAGAGGATGCTGCACCAGCACCTAAAGCTCAGAAGCGGATGGGAGATGCAATCAGATCAGGGGCTGCTCCATCTAAGCCCAAAGCTGCTCCTAAGGCTGCTGCTCCATCTCAAAAGCCTGCACCCAAGAGGAACACCAGAAGTATTCCAGCTGAGGAGAAGAACAAGGCCCCAGAGCCTGAAGCTGCTGATGATAAAGAAGATGATACACTTGTTTTGAGAAAGTTGAAGCCCAAGATCCCTGACCACAATGATGCACATCCAGTTGCAGAAAACATGAAGCTTAGAAACGTGCTGGACTAAGGCAGTGGAGAAAGTCTGATCCCTATGCTGTCAGGAGGAGAACTGCTATGGACTATAGGTTTCACACTAAGGAACAACAAGACTTTTATGAGACAATCCTGCTTGACAAGAAGCCTATTGTCTGCGACATGAGATGGCTTGACTGGGAGTACATCAAGAAGAATGAAGATCACTATCCATGTGTATATGACAGCTTCAAAGCATTTGGAGTTGATACATTTGTTGCCCAGTAGCTCACCAAGTGGAATGATGAGCTGATCATGCAGTTTTACTCCACTGCCCACTTTTACCCAGATGGGAAGATCATCTGGACGTCAGAAGGTACAAGGTACCAATCCTGTGTAGAAGAATGGGCTCAGTTGATCAATGCTCCAGAAGAGAATTAAGATGACTTGGATGTCTATGCCAAGAAAAAGAAGGATCACAACTCAATGACTAGCATGTACAGAGAGATCCCAGATGCTGCTTTGGAGACTCATAAGCTTGGATCTGTACACTACTTGTTGTCTGGTTTGCCTACAATCAAGTGGATCCTAAGGCACACATTGCTGCCCAAGTCAGGTGATCACAAGATGATCAGAGGACATGCTATCAACTTGCTGCATTTGTTTGATGTGCCTCAAAAGTTTAAAGTCATGAGTCTGATTGTGGATACAATCAAGTGGACTGCAGTTGATCAGAAAAGATCATGTGAGTATGCCCCACAAATTCAGGAGCTCATTAACTCCAAGATGGGCAAAGGCAAAAATTTATTGGATAAGGAGCACCTGCCCATCTACCCTGACTTTGAGGATAACACTGTTGTCATGAATGAGAATGATTAATCATCTGCTCAAGCAAATGATAAGAGAGAGAAGGCAAGGGCAGAGAAAGCTGCAAAGATGCCAACAGTTGAAGAAGCATATCAGATATTCTTGAAGAGCAAGCAAGACTAGCTTGGATATCTGATTGCCTCCACCTTGAGGATTGAGAAGGGCTTGGCCACCCTGACTCAAAACCAGGAGTGTTTGGAGAGGATCATTGAGCAGAAATTCTATGATCTTGATGTCAAGGTAACTGAGATCCAGTCAGTAGTTGAGCAACTTCAGGAGGAAGTGGAGGAGAACAAGGGCAAGTCTACTACAGATGCTTTCCATAGAGTGCCCAGGAGTCAGAGATCTGTTGCAGTTCCTGATACAGATACGAGAGCTACTACATCTGCACCAGCAGCCACAACTTCAGTACCTCCAGCTCCAGCAGCCACTCCACCAGCTCCAGCTACATCTACAGAAGCTTTCGTCCTTGGAGTCATCTCTACGCCACCACATGAAGACCAAGCCTGAGAGTCGTTTAGCACTATGCATTTTTATGAACTTTTTGGTAACTTGTTGCCAAAGGGGGAGAAAATGTATAGATCATAGGCTTCAAGAGAGAGTGTTGCTTTTTATCTCTCTTGCTTTTGGTTGAACTTCTTGTTTGTGTGCTTGTGAGCTACTTGTTTACTTGTTTGATCATGTGTTTGATCATATGCTACACTTAATGCTTGTTGGCTGATATTATCTCTTATATCCTTATATGATCATTCACTTGCTTGGTGAAGAGTGCATGCTTTTACCTTCTATCATTTTGAGCGCTCCAGCAAGATGTATGTGACATGAAAGAGTAACCCATGATCCTAACACATTGTGCATTTGTAGTCCAAAGCAAATTTTAAATAATGCACAAATTTCGGGGGAGCTCTTGCTTATCACATACTTCTCAAAGCGACGATGTTTTTCAATCTTATTATCATTTGTCGAAGCTTTGATCTATATGTTGTCATCAATTACCAAAAAGGGGGAGATTGAAAGTGTAACTATCCCTGGGTGGTTTTGGTAATTCCTAACAACATATATCTCATTAAGCTAATGCTATTTCAAGATAAATATTTCAGGAAAGCTTAATGTTTGGCATGGCACGGATGAGAAACGTGGACCCCACAAAATGCGAAGGACAAAAGGATTGGCTCAAGCTCAAAGCACAAGACTCTACATTTTACTTTTAGTGATCCAAGATCACATTGAGTCCATAGGAAAGCCAATACTATTAAGAGGGTATAAGGTGTTGCTTAATGGCTTACTTGCTCAAAGTGCTTAGTGATATGCTCCAAAGCCCTCAACTACTTTCTCACATCCACATATGTCCCAAACCAATAGTCAAACTCGGCCCCACCAAAACTTTCTATCCGGCGCCACTGAGTTCAATTGACATAGCCACTGCCAGAAACCCTAGTCTTTTCGGTCTCACCGATAGGGATCTCGGTCTCACTGAGATGGGATTATAAACTCTATGTTTCCCTTCGTAACGTTCTGGTCCAACCAAGATGAGCGATCGGTCCCACCGAGATTGCAATGAAAACTCTCTGGTTCCCTTCCGTAACGTTTCGGTCCAACCGAGATGAGCGAATCGGTCCCACCGAGTTTGCCTGACCAACTCTCTGGTTAGCTTATTACCAAAATCGGTCTCACCGAGTTTGTGTAATCGGTCTCACAGAGATTACGTTATGCCCTAACCCTAATGATACCGATCCCACCGAGTTGACATGTCGATCCCCACCGAAATACCTAACAGACACATTATGAACTAAATCGGTCTGACCGAGTTTCACGAGTCGGTCCCATCAAGTTTGGTAAGTTGTGTGTTACGGTTAGATTTTATGTGGAGGCTATATATACCCCTCCACCCACTCTTCATTCGTGGAGAGAGCCATCAGAACATGCCTACACTTCCAACATACATTTTCTGAGAGAGAACCACCTACACTTGTGTTGAGGTCAAGATATTCCATTCCTACCACATGAATCTTGAACTCTAGCCTTCCCCAAGTTACTTTCCACTCAAATCTTCTTTCCACCAAATCCATATCCTGTGAGAGAGAGTTAAGTGTTGGGGAGACTATCATTTGAAGCACAAGAGCAAGGAGTTCATCATCAACACACCATCTATTACCGTCTGGAGAGTGGTGTCTCCTAGATTGGTTAGGTGTCACTTGGGAGCCTCCGTCAAGATTGTGGAGTTGAACCAAGGAGTTTGTAAGGGCAAGGAGATCGCCTACTTCGTGAAGATCTACCCTAGTGAGGCAAGTCCTTCGTGGGCGATGACCATGGTGGGATAGACAAGGTTGCTTCTTCGTTGAGCCCTCCGTGGACTCCCGTAGCTGTTACCCTTCATGGGTTGAAGTCTCCATCAACATGGATGTACGATAGCACCACCTATCGGAACCACGACAAAAACATCCGTGTCTCCAATTGCATTTGCACTCTCCAAACCCCTCCCTTTACATTCTTGCAAGTTGCATGCTTTACTTTCCGCTGCTTATATACTCATTACATGCTTGCTTGAATTGTGTTAAGATTGCTTGACTTGTGCTAAGTTGTTAAAATCTGCCAAGAACTAAAATTGGGAAAAGGCTAGATATTTATTTGGTCAAGTAGTCTAATCACCCTCCTTCTAGACATACTTTTGATCCTACAGTGGGGCGGTGGCATGGGGATCGCCGGAGAAAAAGCTCGGCACGAGGGAGGGGGGGCTAGAGGACGGCCGAGGCAGCGGCAGACCGGTAGTGTGGAGTGGTTTCGGGGCAGGCGGGGCGGCGCACCGCGGACCGTGGGCGGCGGTTTGGCCGGTGGTGGCTGGCGGCTCAGGTGGGTGGAGGTTGAAGATGAACTACAGGCCCTTGATTTCATATCCAACGACTCGAAAATCGACTTACCCGAGGTGAAAAAGTCAGTCGACTGACGTGTAGCCTCACCTCTAGTGCGTTCAGTTTCGACAGAAAAATTCAGTTTTGATAGTTAAGTTCAGTTTCGACAGTTAAATTCAGTTTTGATAGTTAAGTTCATAGATGAGCGGCTGATGTATTTTACATCTAGCACTTTGTGGTTATGTATTTACGTCATTTATTGGAGATGCTATTAGAATTCCACTCAGGTTAAGGTTGTCTCTCATGTCCTGCTTCAGCCTCGGCGTCGTAGAATTCACCGGAGTTGCTCCGATGATGAAACCCTCCATCATAGCGGAGCAGTACCCCGGGCTCCATCTCAAGATGCCTAGGATCTTCTTCCCCTCCTCCGACAGCCAAGTCAGCCGGATCATCCGCACCGACCAACCCAATCACGCTGAGATCGACAAGGCTTCACCAAAGAGGTTGTACACTTGTTGCATCTCTTTTTACTCTACATGTTATATATATTGTCCACTGAGCACACGTAGTAACATGAAATACGATTAGTTTCTCCTACTATATGACAAGCAGTGAGGTACCAGGCAAGTTAGCTATCTATGATGGACTCTCTTGATTGCCATCATTATTTATCTCTACGCGTTTGAGTTGTGCATTTGTAAATGGGCCTGGGAGTTGAGCTAGTAGGGCAGTGGCCTGTGTCCAAAGTAGTAGAAGTACCACAAAAACATTTTTTGAGTGTAGGATTTTCCTTGCTCAAGCTTGCCTACCAGAATCGCCAGTGCTTGAAAGGAAAAGTGAAGGAAAAACATAGGAATTGGAAAGTTTCCTATGGTACTACTATTCATGCATTTGGTTCAAAGGAATGGAGCAAAGGAACACTATATGATTTGTTCCTCTAGTGTCTCCTTGAAAGAAAAACCGTAGGAAATTTAATATCCACTTGTCCTCCTTTTCAAATTCCTATTCATGAAGCACAAGTGTCGGTGTCAAAACCGGCGGATCTCGGGTAGGGGGTCCCGAACTGTGCGTCTAGGCAGATGGTAACAAGAGAAAAGGGACACGATGTTTTTACCCAGGTTCGGGCCCTCTCGATGGAGGTAAAACCCTACTCCTGCTTGATTAATATTGATGATATGGGTAGTACAAAAGTAGATCTACCACGAGATCAGAGAGGCTAAACCCTAGAAGCTAGCCAATGGTATGATTGTTGTTCGTCCTACAGACTAAAACCCACCAATTTATAAAGACACCGGAGAGGGCTAGGGTTACACAGAGTCGGTTACAATGGGAGGAGATCTACATATCGTATGGCCAAGCTTAACTTCCACACCAAGGAAAGTCCCATCCAGACACGGGACGAAGTCTTAAATCTTGTATCTTCATAGCCCAAGAGTCCGGCCAAAGGTCATAGTCCGGCTATCCGGACACCCCCTAATCCGGGACTCCCTCAGTAGCCCCCAAACCAGGCTTCAATGATGATGAGTCCGACGCGCATATTTGTCTTCGGCATTGCAAGGCGGGTTCTTCTCCAAATTCCATATACCTGTTGAATAGTGTCCGGCTTCTGATGAATGTTGCGCTCCTAGTCTTCTGCGCTCAATAATGACCATCTTCCACGTGTCAATCAAATGCGAAAAGCCAGGGTGTTTTTGTCATTTACCCCCCTAGCTGCGCAAATGAGCAGCCTATAAAAGAGATGGGGATTTAGATCTGAATCACACCATCTTCCCTCCGCGAGCATTCATCAGAGTGCATTCGACAGAGATCCATTCCATCATGGCTAGTCGACGCAGTTCCTCCTCTCACGCCCCCAGCCCTCAGCCTGGAGATTGGGAGAGATGTTCCGTCCCGCACAGCGAGCTAGTGGCGCTCCAAACCAAGGGGCTTCTCCCTCCAGCCTACATGGTCCCGGTTCGAGCCGGGCTTGCCACCTATAATGGTGGAGAGAAAGCGGAGAGCATCCCCAACCCCTCCAAAGGAGAGCGGGTATGCCTCGTCCCTTATTTGATAAGAGGGCTCGGATTTCCAATTCATCTGTTTCTCCGGGGGCTCCTGGAGTTCTACGGCCTCCAGTTGCACAACCTTACGCCTGCATCCATATTGCATATTGTAGGCTTCGTAGCCCTTTGGGAGCTATTTCTGGGCGTCGAGTCCCATTTCGCGATGTGGAAGAAACTATTCTGCCTTGTGCCCCGTTCTCAGGAGGGGTCGATATATCAAGTGGGCGGAGCCGAACTATGGCGCATCACCGGGACCGGATATCTATCCGGAACCCCAAAGAAGGCGTCCGAAGACTGGCCCTCAGAATGGTTTGATATAGAAGATGTCCCCCTGCCGGACCCTGTTCGGATCGGCCTCCCTGAGTTTAATAATGCTCCTTTGAAGAAGCGCCTAAGCTGGCGTCCACGGAGCCCTCAGAAGGAAAATGACAGGGACGTCCTTTACCTGATGAGCCGGATAAGGTTGTTAGCTCATTCCGGACTGACCATGATCGAGGTCATGGCCACATGCATTATGCGGGGGGTGCAGCCGCTTCAGTATAGAGGCCACCCCATGTGGGATTTCAACGGGGAGGACGACGCCACCCGGTGCGGCCGTAAGGGGCCGGAATCGGCTGCCACTCTAATAAAGATCTTGTCCACTTTGTACAAGGGAGAAGAGGAGGAATTCCTACGTTCCAACCCACGGGGCGGATTTTCAATGTACAATCCTCCAAGCTGGGTAAGCGGGCACTTTTACTTGCCCATCCGTTTCATATTCCCATAGTTAAGTATTCAGCCTAGCAATTCCAACACAGGAGCTACGCCAGGCTGTAAAGGAGATAAACAGCCCTCCTCCACAACCCGAGGACCCGGAATGGTCCTTCGATCCGGACTCCCAAGAGGACCCGGACTTAGCTGTGGAGCTGATTGATGGGGTGTTTCATCAATTGAGCAAGGACAACACCTTGGTGGCCATTACGACCAATTATCCCGGAATACTTCCAGCCTCACAAGTAACCGAGACCGAAGTCCCATTACT
This sequence comes from Triticum dicoccoides, assembly GCF_002162155.2. NCBI lineage: Eukaryota > Viridiplantae > Streptophyta > Magnoliopsida > Poales > Poaceae > Triticum > Triticum dicoccoides. The sequence continues at coordinate 219,766,878 of NC_041391.1, forward strand.
TTTAAGATGATCCATCTGTGCTTATTTTTGATCACCATATACCAATGGCGTTTTTGCAGGGGAAGTCCTTGAGGCGGAGAGCCGAGCCTGCGGTGGCTAGCCAACAAGGGGCTTCAAGGCTCGACAGGCTGAAAAGAAGTGCGGTCCGGATTGAGACGCCGGCGCAGCGGTATGGCGTGCAATTTTATTCCCAGGTTTTATTCCCTCAAGGTATACTAATGCTTGTGCTCTCTTCAAAAAAAAGAGCGCTCGCCGGACTATATCCGGCGAGTATGCCAATCGCGCCTCCACCGGCCAGGCTCCAAGGCCGGGTCCGGAAGCGAAGGCGAACACGAGGCGTGCACCGGGCGCTCCTCCGACAGAGGATGCGGATGGGCTGTCTACCACCAATTCTGAGGTGGAAAGTGCCATAAACCACAGGCGTCACCGGACAGTTCTTCGTGACGCTTGTTTCTCCCAGGAGGCATTGGATGCCTTTAATACAGGAGATGCGTACCTCCGTGCCGCTCAAAATGGTCTAGCCAGAGCCACAGAGCAGTATGTAAAAGACATACGGGTGAGAAAATTTGTTGGTTATATATGTCAGTAGCCCCCGAGACTTGAAACAGCTAGAATAACTGATTTAAGGATCATTTGTTATGCAGGATCTTACAGAAAAGAATACCCAACTGTCCCAGGAGCTGGAAGAGTGCAAGGCCCAACTTGAGGCCGCACTAGCCGCGGCGGGGGAGACCAAGGAGACCCCCTCCGGTAATATATGCTTCGAAAGATAAGTATGTTGTGAAGGGCGGCATGTGTGCAAATCTGACAATAACATTGCAGATGGCGCCGGAATGGATCCGGACAAGCAACAACTCTTGCGTCGGTTAAAGGCCGGCGAGAACGTGCTTACGAGGGTGAGGCAAGAGAAGAATAAGCTCCAAGATGCCAACACCCAGCTGGGCGAGGAACTAAATGATGTTCGTGCTCAGCTGTCGGACTCCGTGAAGGAGAATCGGCGGCTTCGACGCGGCATTTTTAGTAAGTGCTTGAATGAACTTCGAAAAAGAGTTCGGCGAGGAAGTCGATTGACAGAGTTATGTCTGTAGGTATGCTGACAGATCATCCTGCTGAGGAAATGCCCGGTTCTATGGGTGACCTTCTTCCCAAGCTCTTACAACTGCACGAACGAGTTCGACAGGTAATGCAAGGCATCGTCCAGGCCTTGTGGCCATCCGTCTCCATGCCCGAGGGCCTTGGAGAGCTTGCAGAGAAGCTGAAGGGAGCGCGGCGGCGCTTCCGGTTATGGAAGATATCAGCCTGCCGTCAAGGCGCCAGGGAGGCCTGGGCCGTGGTGAATACGCGGTACACGAAGGCTGACCCAAACCACATGGCTGAGGTTGGACCTGTGGGGCCCGATGGGAAGGAGATCCCTGTCAGTTTAGTGTACGGCCAGGTAGAGTTGGCCGCCAAATATTCCAAACAGGACTGTAAACTAGACAGCCTATTGGATGGTATTGAAGAGGAATATACCCAGTCAATTTGACTATGTAATTTAAGATGACATGTAAAATGCCTTCTAGCCGGATTGTAGATCGTTTGTCATGGCGGACCTTTTCGCTTCAACCTCGGGACCCGATAGTCCGGAGTGTGTCCGAATACCCTCTCGGTTATGTAAGAACTAGGGCATGCATGGAGACCAGGCGTAGGGGTCATTAGTGCTTGAATAGACAAGTGCCCAACTAGTTATGTTATATTACATGGTTAGTAAGAAACATCTTCCAGGGAGAATAGTTCCGTTAGGGGTTCCTTTCCCTGGGAGGCATGCCCTAAAGTGCATGTCCGAACTACGAAAAAAGTAGAGAAGCATCTGGGAGCAGATAAATAAACAAGTGAGGAATCATCTTTTAGTTCACCGACCGAATATTCCCTTAAGAACGCTAGCTTTCGGCTTCACCCAGTCTGAGGTACACATCCGGCTGACCCGGCAGTAACAATCACAGAGGTGCTCCCTTTACCACCTAGCCGAACAATCGGGAACGTAGGGGTAAGCACAGGAGCTAGGCAACCCAGCTTCGCCAAAGCTTAAGTCATATCGATGCATATAATGGTGAATAAAAGGTACATGCGGAAGTGTGACACATGTGTTGGCATGAGGCCCGTATAAACAAGCTTCTGTTAAAGAAGCCCCCAGGTATAATGAGCGCGGATAGCGCGTCAATTGTGTGCGAACAACGCGCAAATGAGCCCTTAAAGGCTGTAAGAGAAAAAGAGGGAGAAGGAGAGAAATATAAGACAACAAATGTGTAAAAAATAGACAGAGGAAGGAGACAAACACAGAGTCCGGCGCTAGGCGTAGAATCTTCGTAGACAGGCTGCGTTCCATGGGTTCGGCTCAAGTCGGTTATCCGATGCATTTCCCAGACGGTACGCTCCACTAGTAAGGACTTGGTCAATTATGAAGGGACCTTCCCATTTGGGCTTGAGTTTGTCCTTTTTCTTGTACGGCGGGTGTAGAACTAATTCGCCAACATTGTAAGTTTTGGCCCGTACTTCTCTGCTTTGATATCTTCGAGCCTGCTGTTGATAGAATGCGGAACGGGATTTTGCCACGTCGCGCTCCTCCTCCAAGGCGTCCAAACTGTCCTGCCGATCGAGTTCGGTTTCTCTTTCTTCATACATGCGCACGCGAGGTGAGTCATGAATTATGTCACAGGGCAGAACTGCCGCTGCGCCGTATACCATAAAGAATGGTGTGAATCCGGTGGTGCGATTCGGCATGGTCCGCAGCCCCCAGAGTACGAAGACGAGCTCCTCTACCTAGTGCGTGTTAGATTCCTTGAGGGACCGCACTAATCTGGGTTTCATGCCGCTCATGATTAGACCATTTGCTTGCTTGACTTGCCCGTTAGTTTGTGGGTGATATACTGAAGCGTAGTCGAGCTTGATGCCCATGTTTTTGCACCAGAGTTTGACCTCGTCGGCCGTAAAGTTCATGCCATTATCAATGATGATGCTGTGGGGGACACCGTAACGGTGTACGACCCCTGATATGAAGTCTATCACCGGTCCGGATTCGGCCGTCTTAACAGGCTTGGCCTCTATCCATTTGGTGAATTTGTCCCCCATGACCAGTAGGTATTTTTGCTTGTGGGTTCCTCCTTTAAGGGGTCCAACCATGTCAAGCCCCCAGACCGCGAAGGGCCAGGTGATGGGTATAGTTTGGAGGGCAGTGGGTGGCATATGGCTTTGGTTAGCAAATAGTTGGCAACCAACGCATCGTTGGACTAAGTCCTGAGCATCTGCCCGGGCCGTCGGCCAATAAAATCATGTACGGAAGGCCTTGCTTACAAGGCCCCGGGCTGCGGCGTGGTGCCCGCCGAGTCTGGCATGAATTTCAGCCAGAAGATTCCGCCCTTCCTCTTCGGAGATACACCTTTGAAGGACTCCGGTGGTGCTTTTCTTATAAAGCTATCCCTCATGGACTTTATAGGCTTTAGATCGCTGCACTATGGAGCGTGCCTCATTTTGGTCCTCGGGAAGTTCCTTCCTAGTTAGGTAGGCTAGGAATGGTTCTATACACGGGGCAATGACTGCCATTATTACGTGGGCTGAGGATGTTACTTCGTTGGCAGAGCCTCCTATTGTGTCAGAATGTTCGGTGTCGGACGGTGCGGCTGGGTCCGGGCTGTTATTTTCGGATTCCCCTTCCCATTGTACGGATGGCTTGAATAGCCTCTCCAAGAAAATGTTGGGGGGGGGGGACTGCGTCGTGCTTTGCACCGATGCATGCCAAGACGTCTGCTGCCTGATTGTTTTCCCGAGATATATGGTGAAATTCAAGTCCCTCGAACCGAGCTGACATTTTGAGGACGGCGTTGCGATAAGCTACCATTTAAGGATCCTTGGCATCAAAGTCTCCATTTATTTGGGATATCGCGAGGTTCGAATCCCCACGCGCCTCTAGCCGTTGGATTCCCATGGAGACTGCCATCCGGAGACCATGTAGAAGGGCCTCGTATTCGGCTGCATTGTTAGAGTCCGTGTACATTATCTGGAGTACATATTGAACTGTATATCCTGTTGGGGACGTCAGAACGATGCTAGCCCTCAGACCCGCTAACATTTTGGAGTCGTCGAAGTGCATGATCCAGTTGGAATATGTGCCGTACTCTTCAGGGAGTTCGGCTTCAGTCCATTCGGCGACGAAGTCGACCAAAACTTGCGACTTGATAGCTCGCCGTGGCTTATAGGTTATGTCGAACGGGAGGAGCTCAATGGCCCATTTGGCAATCTGGCCCATCGCGTCATGGTTGTTTATAATATCGTTAAGAGGTACTTCAGAGGCTACTGTTATCGAGCACTCTTGAAAGTAGTGTAGCAGCTTCCGGGATGCCATAAACACCGCGTATGCTATCTTTTGATAATGCGGGTATCGTGACTTGCATGGAGCGAGGACAGTGGACACGTAGTAAACTGGTTTTTGAAGGGGGAATTTGTGTCCGTCCGTTTCTCGTTCGACAACGAGCACTGCGCTTACAACTTGATGAGTTACCGCAATGTATAATAGCATTGGTTCGCCGATGTTAGGCTCGGCCAGGACCGGGTTTGTTGCCAGTATGGCTTTTATTTCTTCGAGTCCGGCTATGGCAGCATCCATCCACTCGAAGTGTTCGGTGCGCCGGAGGAGGCGATAAAGGGGTAATGCCTTTTCTCCCAAGCGGGAGATGAAGCAGCTTAGAGCTGCCATGCATCCAGTCAATTTTTGTATTTGTTTGAGGTCCTTTGGAATATCCAATTGTGACAGAGCTCGGATCTTGGCTGGGTTTGCTTCAATTCCTCTACCGGATACAATGAAGCCCAAGAGCTTTCCGGCTGGTACGCCGAAAACGCATTTTTCCGGGTTAAGCTTGATGTCATATTCTCGGAGGTTATTGAATTTGAGCCTCAAGTCATCTACTAGAGTTTTGACATGCTTGGTTTTGACGACCACATCATCTACGTATGCCCCTACTGTTTTGCCGATCTGGTTTGCCAGACATGACTGAATCATGCGCTGATATGTTGCACCGGCGTTTTTGAGCCCGAAGGGCATTGTGTTGAAGCAGAATGGGCCGTATGGGGTGATGAATGCCGTTGCGGCTTGGTCTGGCTCTGCCATCTTAATTTGATGGTAGCCGGAGTATGCGTCGAGGAAACACAATGAATCGTGTCCTGTGGTAGCGTCGATAATTTGATCGATGCGGGGGAGGGGGAAGGGATCCTTTGGGCAAGCCTTGTTGAGGTCCTTGAAATCGACGCATAGGAGCCAGGATTTGTCCTTCTTTGGTACCATCACCAAGTTTGCTAGCCAGTCCAGATGTTTTATGTCTCTGATGAATCCGGCCTCCAGTAGTTTGGCTAGCTCCTCTCCCATGGCTTGTCTCTTAGGCTCGGAGAAAGCCAAAGAGCCTGCTTGACATGCTTGAATCCTTTTAGGATGTTTAGGCTGTGCTCGGCCAGCCTGCGTGGGATTTCTGGCATGTCTGAAGGGTGCCAGGCAAAGATGTCCCAATTTTCGCGTAGGAATTCTCGTAGTGCGGTGTCTACATCAGGGTTTAATTGCGCCCTGATGGAGGCCGTTTTTGTAGGGTCCGTTGGATGGACTTGGAGTTTGACTATTTCGTCCGCCGGTTTAAAGGAGGTGGAATTGGATCTTTTATTGAGTATCACATCGTCCCTGTTCACCGTGGAGCGCAGCGCAGTCAGTTCTTCGGTCGCTAGGGCTTCGGATAGTGCCTCGAGGGCTAGTGCGGCTGTCTTGTTTTCGGCGTGGAGTGCTATGTCCGGGTCACTAGCAAGAGTGATGATTCCGTTGGGTCCGGGCATTTTGAGCTTCATGTACCCATAATGGGGTATAGCTTGAAAAATTGTGAATGCCTCTCACCCTAATAGAGTGTGGTATCCGCTGCTAAACGAGGCCACTTGAAACATGACCTCCTCGGACCTGTAATTATCCGGCGTGCCGAACACCACATCCAGTGTGAATTTTCCTGTACAGCACGCTTCCCGACTAGGGATTATTCCTCTAAAGGTTGTGTTGCTTCGCTCAGTGCGGCTCGTGTCTATTTCCATTTTTCGAAGGGTTTCCTCATAAATGAGGTTCAATCTGCTGCCACCGTCCATGAGTACCTTGGTAAGGCGAAAGTCGTCCATTATTGGACTGAGGACCAATGCGGCTGGTGCTCAGGCTGTTTGGAATTTAGGTTCATCACTGGCATTAAAGGTAATAGCCGTGTCACTCCATGGGTTTATTGTTGCTGCTTGGTAGACTTCGGTAAGGCTGTGGAGTGTTCGTTTCCGCATATTATTTGATGCGAAAGTCTCGAAGACTGTTGATACCGTACTGGTCTCCCTGGGCTGGTGCTCTGCGGATTCTAGAGTTAGAAGCTCCTCGCCACTTCTGACCACCTGCCGGAGTATCCAACATGCTCTAAGGCTATGAGTTGGTGTGGCACCCTCTGTACTATGAATTTTACAGGTTCCATTGAGCCATCCTTCCAGTACGGTTCAATACCCTACAGAGGGTTTCTGCTTTTTATTGCTTAGGCCAGGTGCCTGGCGATAATGCGCCCTTTTATTCCGGACTGGGGTTGTATTCAGGGCCGGATTGTCCCAAAATTTTATTTCGGTTTTCCGGACGCTTTCCATCGCATAGTACTTTCGTACTATGGATGCCAAGTCGGCGAAGCATGTAATTTCATGGCGACTTATGGCGTTGAGGATTCCGTTGTCTGTGCAATTATTGCGGAAGAATGAAATTGCATCCTCCTCGTGGCAGTCCTCTATCCTGTTCATAACCAGGAGGAATCTGGCCCAGTAATGGTGTACTATTTCTGTGGGCTCTTGACGAATTTGGGATAGATCCCTTATATTTGGGTGGGCGGGTGGAGTTAAATCAGGAACCTCGCCCAATCTGAGACTCAGGGGCCAAGGAGTTTCCGAACTTGGAAGCTTGGGTTCTAGGATGTTGTCCAATGAATCTAGCCCGCTGCCTGACTTTAGGTTCAGGGCTTGAGTGACGTCCTCCCCTCCACGGGTATCCGGCTTGGAGGGATCGAGAATCCGGACATAACTAGTCCTTAAGATGGGTGAAGATTTGCCGCATTGTTCCTCCACCACTGCGACGTGGTGGGTGACCTGGGGAGAGTTAATCTCTCTCGGATCGGGTTTAAGCTCAATCTGATCGTAGTCTGTAGCGATTCCCAGGGCGGTGATGCGATCCAAGAGCTCGTTTAAGGAAGATAGCTCCACCGGATCTAACTGCTCAGCGAGTTCCGAGTTGACGTGGAGATTGCTTTCAATGACCCGAGAAGTCATCGTCGGCGCGGCGACCGAACAGGCGGTCATAAGAAAACCGCCTAGTCAGAGAGTTTGGCCAATAGTCAAAGCTCCTTTAGCGACAGAGCCATCTTTAAACACGAGATGAGGCATCCTTCCTGATGGCGACGGCACACCAGAACTCTCAATGAAAGCACTAATGTCGGTGTCAAAACCGGCGGATCTTGGGTAGGGGGTCCCGAACTGTGCGTCTAGAATCGCTAGTGCTTAAGCTTGCCTACTAGAATTTTTTGAGTGTAGGATTTTTTTAGTGTAGGATTTTCCTTGCTCAAGCTTGCCTACTAGAATCGCCAGTGCTTGAAAGGAAAAGTGAAGGAAAAACATAGGAATTGGAAAGTTTCCTATGGTACTACTATTCATGCATTTGGTTCAAAGGAATGGAGCAAAGGAAAACTATATGATTTGTTCCTTCAGTGTCTCCTTGAAAGAAAAACCGTAGGAATTTTAATATCCACTTGTCCTCCTTTTCAAATTCCTATTCATGAAGCACAAGTGTCGGTGTCAAAACTGGCGGATCTCAGGTAGGGGGTCCCGAACTGTGCGTCTAGGCGGATGGTAACAGGAGACAAGGGACACGATGTTTTTACCCAGGTTCGGGCCCTCTCGATGGAGGTAAAACCCTACTCCTGGTTGATTAATATTGATGATATGGGTAGTACAAGAGTAGATCAACCACGAGATCAGAGAGGCTAAACCCTAGAAGCTAGCCTATGGTATGATTGTTGGTCGTCCTACAGACTAAAACCCTCCGATTTATAAGGACATCGGAGAGGGCTAGGGTGATACAGAGTCTGTTACAATGGGAGGAGATCTACATATCGTATTGCCAAGCTTGCCTTCCACGCCAAGGAAAGTCCCATCCGGACACGGGACGAAGTCTTCAATCTTGTATCTTCATAGCCCAAGAGTCCGGCCAAAGGTCATAGTCCGGCTATCCGGACACCCCCTAATCCGGGACTCCCTCAACAAGACTAAGGGATAGTAGCATAATAACATTATAACCATACATTCTCTTGTGGTTTGACTTAGTCTCACCATCCTTCTTTGCATCGTGTGATCTTCCAATTCTTGTGAACCAAACACCCAGATTGGCAAAAATCCTGTGTTTTTAAATTCTTTGTTTTGCACGTGCATTTCTATCCTATTACTATGTATTTCATATCCCTGCATTGTTAGAAACCTACAATTCAAACGAGCCCTTACATAATTACTTCTCTTAGAGATAGTTGTCAAAGAAAACCTTGCGTGGTTTGTCCCGCTCCTGCTGCACCATCGTCCACCCCAGCTCAGCTGCTCCAATGATAGAAGGGTCAAGCATAGCAGGGATCCGGCCTCCAGACTGTCTTTCGCCGCCTCAGATCTTCTTCCCTGGCAGCCATGAAAACTTCATTAGCATCATCAACCAAGCAGATGACCTCAAGGACTACATGGGTCCACAAGAGAGGTTGCACTCTTTCATGTCTGCTTATGTTATGCATCGCTTAATATTACATGCTACTTTACGTCTTGTTCACCGATTGGACTCTGAGTCAGCTCCAAACTAATGGTCAAACTTGAGTTTTTAAATGGTTGTGTATTGGGGCCGCAATTAATAGTATCTATCTATTATCTGGTTAATCTGTGGTGTCTACTATGAGTTTCATGTTGGGTGGGAAACAAACAGTAAAGAAGGCAGTATCTGTATTTTTTAGCTGAAGCCATTATGTGCCTGCTATGATTGGTTTTGGGTCTATCCACAGGTTGCTACCATCACTCTGGATTTTTGCATGCACTCCTTATATAATCTCAGTATGTTTTATTCCTATGCATGTCAGTTATTGTACATAATGGAAATGAACATGTAGAGAAAAAGAGACGAGCCTTGTGTGGCAATAAAATTTCATGTAGACGTTGCTCCATGGTAGGCGCAAAGGTCGCCCCCTCCACCCATTTTGGTGTAATCGAGAGGAAGATATCTGTTCTGAGAGGGATTCAGAAGGAGAAGACCACTCCTATTTACCCCCTGAGGTCTTCGCTCTAACTTGGCATGCTGATGTTGGTTATATCATGCATACGGTGCCTTGCATTGCTTACTTGATACATCAAATATGTCATCTGCTTAGTTTAGACATGCTTTGTGTGAATGCCATCTGTTTAGTTTATTCATCATTTATGTGAATTATGCAACGCCATCTTGTTTAGCCAGGCATCATATATGTGAATTTTGCAATGCCATCCTGCTTAGCCAGCCATCTTATACGTGAATTATATCAGGCCATCCTTTTTTTGTTACGTATTACATTTGTCAACAATGTTAGTACATTCAACTACTCTTTGTGTGCATCAGCCATTTGACACAGTGATGGAAAATTCTGGAGTGAAAACAAGGTCTTCAGAGCAGACTATGCTATCTCATGAAGCGCATATCTTGCTGGTTACGGATAGCTCCTCAGAGGAGGATTCAGAGACAGATGACCAGTCCTACCCCCCCCCCCCGAGGTGTATGCTCTAACTTGGCAGGGTTATGTTGCTCATATCATGTGTATCGTGTCTTGCATTGCTATGTCATTTGATTAGTTTAGACATGCTTTGTGTGAATGCCACCTGTTTAGTGTCTAATTACCATATATGTGAATTATGCATTCCATCTTGTTGCAAGACATTATATATGTGAATTATGCAATGCTATCTTGTTGCAAAGGCATTATATAAGTGAATTATGCAATGCCATGCTGTTTAGCCAATCGTAATGTATGTGAATTGTATCATGCTATCATTTTTTTGTATTACGTGTTCCGTTTGTCGACAAGGTTTCTATATTCAACTACTCTTCCTGTGCATCAGCCATTTGAAGCGGTGATGGAAGTATCTGGAGTGAAAACAAGGTATTCAGAGCAAACAATGCTACCTGCTGAAGCAGACATCTTGCTGGTTACAGAGAGCTCCTCAGAGGAGGATTCAGAGACTGATGACTAGTCCTATTTCCCCCCTGAGGTCTATGCTCAAATTTGGCAGGGTTATATTACCCATGTCATGCATGTTGTCTTGCATTGCTTAGTTTTTACATCATATATGGATTGCCATCTGCTTACTTGCTTACTATATAAATCATATATTTGAATTATATCATGCCATCATGTTTACATACACAGCATCTATCTGAATTATGGCATGGCAACCCATTTAATAAAGACATCATATAGTTATATCATCTCATCCTGTTTAGTGTTTACAGTCATCGTATTTTGAATTATGTCATTCTATTCGTGAATTACATCATGCTATCATGTTTCCATAGGCGGTATGTATGTGAATTATGGCATGCCAACCTATTTAATAAACACATTATATAGTTATATCATGTCATCCTGTTTACATAGTCATCATATTTTGAACTATGTCTTTCCATCTTTTTTATTAGCCATCATAATGTGAAATTGTGTCATGCTATCCTGTTTAGTTAGCCATCATATATGTGAAATTGTGTCATGCCATCCTGTTAGGTTAGACAACATAAATGTGAATTATTTCATGCCCTCTTTTATTCCCCACTATCCATTGCACCTGTCTATCATACAATGTGTGTACTTCAATTACTTTTCTTGTTTATCAGCCATTTGAATTGGAGAGGGTGATGGCAGTATCTAAGGGAGTAACAACAAGGTCTTTAGAAAAGATAGTGCTACCAATTAATGCAGATAGAACCACAGTTGTACTTGCCCAAGAACCACCCCCACCACACATAACCCAGACTCTCGCAGATTGTACCCCTACCCAATTGGACAGAGAACCAGCTACACCCCTTCTAACCCCAACCCCAGCAGATAATAACCCAGTTCCAGTTGACACAACATCGTCTCCACCACAGAGTACCCAAACACGAGTAGTTAGTAAGGGAACTACAGTGCCCAAAGCATGAGGACCACCACTTCGAATCCCAACTCAACGCTTAAAGGAGAAGAAGATTTGTTCTCAGGTCAGCTTCCATAGCTATGGTTCATACTCCTTTGCTCTTGCATCATCATATTTACTCATACCAACTATTTTAAAATTTGAAGGATGGAATTGAAACTCCAATGGCGCAATAGGTATGTTTTAAACCTGTTTCTTTAACAGGTTTTCTGTTGTAACTTTCTTTATGTTGATTTCAGTTTCAATTGAATAAACAGTTATGTTCTCATGTCATGCACATTACAAGTGTTGTTATTGCTCTATAGTTTCCCACACTTATATTCTGTCTATTCTGCTTTGTCTTGAACAAATATTATTTGAACTGTGTCTCTATCTTGATTTGGCAACAAAAACTAGAATGATATAGATCATAAAGTGACCATGGTACATAGATATATGTTTGTTTAATGTTGTTATCCTGTCCACTTTACTACTGAACTGATTTACCAAAATGAGTTTCATATACAACATGCTAAACCTATGATGTGTGTGCTTGTTTCTCTTTTAGAATGCGGACAAAATATTGGAGAACAATACCCCGTTATGAAATGGTAAAGGAAGTAATGCAGATAAGGTTCAAGATAGTGAGACATCCCTGTTGGTCTCCAAGAAAGCTGATAAAAACTATCTTGACGACAGTAAGAGAACCCAAAAGTCTAGTCTTGATGTAGTGTTCGAGTTACTCGCCACTACTGCTGGCACAAGCTCTTCGAACTCGCTGCCTGAATCAGTTCGTCTTCATGAATCTCAACTTCAAGTTTAAAGACATTGATCAGATGTGCTGCGACAGGAAGCTGAAGGATTGAGGAAGTCCCTGCAGAATTCAGACGCATACTTTCTAGTGCAACATCAAGCGCCAAACAAGACTTAAGCGCCAAACAAGACTTAAGCGCCAAACAAGAGAATGTTAATAAGTTTGCTAAGCATCTTTCCAACATTATGGGTACCCAGGATATTGTTTCTTGAGATCTTCCGAAGTGGTTTTAGTTCTGGACTTGTTTTGCAGCGGCCTTTATTTGCACTGGTTGCCAACTTTGACAACTAGTGTATATGATATGCTGCTCTGTTCCCTATATTTGCACTGGTGGCGAACTTTGATGCCCAGTGGATGTAATATGTGTAATAGCCGTGATAGCCTAGCATAAGTTGCCTGCTTATTTATTTCCTTATTGCCTTGTTTATTTGTTTGCTTGTAGTCAGTGCAGTTCTTTTTCTGCGGTTTGCTAGTGGCCGCAATAACTTATTTTTTATAACTAGGAAACAATAACCATGGGCTACATATTTACTGTAGTGACACCGGGCCTCCTACGGGCTGTAGAAACAATGGGCCTTCTATGGGTCATAGAAATAATGGGCCTTCTATGGACCGTAAAAAACAATGGCCCTTCTACGGGCCGTATCATCAATGGGCATTGTACATGCCGTATGATCGATTGGCCAAACATGGGCCAATAACAGACCACATTATGGCCGTAAACGGGCTAGAGTTGGAATCATCTGTTCATGGGTCAACCATAACAGGTCGTTGTTAATCAGCCGTATTTGATGACGCTATGAAAACGGACCAACGTATTAACGGGCCACAAACGGGCCGACTGTAGCCATGGGCTGAATTTGGCCCACTAGCAGAAAAATACAGTAACGGGTCATAAGTAACCGAATGCTGGAAATGATCCCAAGAATAAATGGGCCCTGAGAAGGCCAAAAGATAACATGGGCTCGAAACGGCCCAATGGAATAATGGGCCGTTGATGGGTATAAAGTGATACACTATTCATTACGGGCTAGTTTCACAACGGGCCGTTAATGGGTATAAAGTGACAAACTGTTCATTACGGGCCAGTTTCACAACGGGTCGTTAATGTGCCAAGAGTTACAAAGGGCCTCATATGGGCCGAAATGAGTCATGGGCCATACATGGGACGAAAGTTAAAATGGGCTGGAATCATATTGGACCGCCCAGATGACGTTACACGGCCTAATTCAAATAGGTCGTAACGGGCCCTGGGTTAGCGGGCTGTAAATGGGCTATATGCAAACAAGCCATTAACAGGCTTTCGGTGGACCGGCCCGCCACCTTTTGACCAAGTCAAACCGGCCGGCCTTTTCATAGGAATGGGCCTCTGTTGGGCCGTGCCACGTGTCAACGTATCATAGGCGCCTTCGGTCCAATGAGTGGATGATATCTGTCCCAACGGTGAGCCGACACGTGTTTCCTCCAGCCAATGATGATTTTACACATGGAAAATCCCCATTGGTCGGGGCTGTTAATGGGTTACCGGATCCAAAACCGGACCCAATAGCTTAACAGCGAGCCGTTATGGTGGATGCCACGTGTCGGTCACCCTTGACGAAAGCACTTCTATGACGCGCGATTTATTGTCATGGAAGTGGACACTTCCGTGATGATAATTTTGGTAATGTCATGGAACACTTCTTTGACAGCACAGGTATGACTATCTTGATTTTGTCATAAAATCTTCATGGATGTACATGCATGACAAAAACGTGACCTACTGTGACAAACACGTATCATAACAGAAGTGTATTTTTTTGTAGTGCTCTCTATCTTGTTGTGATGAATTGAGTTTTGCCTTTGAGATTTCTTTCTTATCGGATTGAATATTTTTATGGATTTGAGAGCACTTGATATATGTATTGCATATGAATACCCATGGTGACAATGGGGTATTATATTGATTCACTTGATATATGTTTTGGCACTCAACTCTTCGATTCCTGAGGTGACGTTGGGGTAATCTATGCATAGGGGTTGATGCACATTTTCATCCTACTTTCTCCGGTAGAAATCTTGGGGCACTCTTTGAGGTTCCTTGTGTTGGATTGAGTATTATGAATATGAATTTTCTTTTGTGTTATTTTAGTATGAACTCTTGATAGATTGATCGAAAAGAATAACTTGGTGTTATTTTAGTACGAACTCTTGATAGATCGATCGGAAAGAATAACTTGGTGTTATTTTAGTACTCTTGGATAGATCGATCAGAAAGAATAGCTACAAACAATTTCTCCGCTAGATAAGAACTTTGGAGTGATTCTTCATTGCACTTTGAGGGATGGTTATATGATCCAATTAGATTAGCATTGTCGAGAGATTGCACTAGCAAAAGTACGGACCCTAGGCCTTGTTTCCAAGCATTGCAATACCATTTGTGCTCACTTTTACCATTTGCTACCTCGCTGCTTTTATTTATTCAGATTATAAAAATATATTTCTACCATCTATATTACACTTTTATTACCATCTCATCCCCGAACTAGTGCACCTATACAATTGCCATTGTATTGGGTGTGTTGGGGACACAAGAGATTTCTTGTATTTAATTGTAGGGTTATTTGATAGAGACCATCTTCATCCTACGCCTCCCACATATTGATAAAGCTTAGGTCATCCACTTGAGGGAAAATTGCTACTGTCCTACAAAACTTTGTGCTTGGAGGCCCAACGCGAGTCTACAAGAATAAAGTTGCGTAGTAGACATCATGGAGTAATAGTAGTATATGCAGGCAGGAGTCGGTCTACTTGTCCCGGACGTGATGCCAATATTCATGACCATTGCCTTAGATATTGTCATAACTATGCACTTTTATATCAATTGCTCGACAGTAATTTGTTTACCCACCATTTTTTCCTTTCAAGCGAGAAGCCTCTAGTGAACCCTATGGCCCACAGGTATTTCCATTGTATATTTTCAGATCTATAAAACCAAAAACACAAAAATACCTCGCTGATTTTATTTACTTTTATTTATCTTTTATACCTATATCTATTAGATCTCACTCTTGTTCGTGACCGTGATGGGATTAACAACCCCTTTTTCACGTTGTGTGCAAGTGCTTGTTAGCTTGTGTAGGTGCATATATTGGAGACTTGCTTGTGCCCCCTACTAGATTGATACATTGGTTCTTAACTGAGGGAAATACTTATCTCTACTTTGCTGCATCACCCGTTCCTCTTCAAGGGAAAAATCTATGCAAGCTCAAGAAGTAGCAGGAAGAAATTCCGGGGCTGTTGTCGGAGAGGTTCTACATCAAGCCTGTTGGGAAATGTTGCATGGATAAAAAAATTCTACGCGCACACAAGATCTATCAAGGAGATGTATAGCAACGAGATGGGAGAGTGTGTCTACGTACCCTCATAAACCGTAAGCGGAGGCGTTTAGTAACGCGGTTGATGTAGTTGAACTTCTTCGCGATCCAATCGATCAAGTATCGAACGTACGACACCTCCACGTTCAACACATGTTCAACTCGGTGATATCCACGCCTTCTTGATCCAGCAAGATGGTGAGGTAGTGGATGAGTTGCAGCAGCATGAGGGCGTGGTGGCGGTGATGCTATCTCCACAGAGCTTCGCCTAAGCACTACGAAAATATGACTGAGGGTGTAAACGATGGAGGGGGCACCGCACACGGCTAAGAGATTGTCTTTGTTTTGTGTGGCGTCCCCTCCCACATATATATAGGTGCACGGGAGAGGGGAGCAGCCAAGAGGCGCCCCAATAAGGTACGAATCCTACTTGGGCTCCTGCCCTAGGCCGGCCCCCTTCCTTCTTTCGCCGCCAGGGAAAGGAAGGAGGAGGTAGAGCCCACCTTTCCTTTATCCCATAAGGAGGGGAAGGTAGGAGGAGGTGGCGCCCCTCCTTTCCTTCTTCTAGGGCCGGCGGCTAGGGAGAGGGTGCACGAGCTCCCTTGTGGGCTGGTGTGTGCTTCTCCTTGGCCCATTAGGCCCATCGACCTCCCGGGGCCTCCCGAAACCCCTTCCGGTTATTCGATGACTACCCGGTACCCCCCAAACTCTTCCGGTGTCCAAATATCATTGTCCTATATATTAATATTTACCTCCGGACCATTATAGAGCTCCTTGTCCTGTCCGTAATCTCATTCGGAACTCCGCACAACATTCAGTAACCAAATCATATAACTCATATAACATTATATTGTCAACAAACGTTAAGCATGCGGAACCTACGGGTTCGAGAACTATGTAGACATGACCGGGACACCTCTCCGATCAATAATAAATAGCGGAACCTGGATGCCCATATTGGCTCCTACATATTCTGTGAAGATCTTTATCGGTCGAACCTTATGACAACATACGTAGTTCCCTTTGTCCATCGATATGTTACTTGCCCGAGATTCGATCGTCGATATCTTCATTCCTAGTTCAATCTCGTTATCGGCAAGTCTCTTTACTCGTTCTATGATACACCATCTTGAACTAACTCCTTAGTCACTTTGCTTGCAAGGCTTCTTATGATGTGCATTACCGAGAGGGCCCAGAGATGCCTCTCCGATACTTGGAGTTACAAATCCAAATCCCGATCTATGCCAAGCGAAGAAACGCCTTCGGAGATACCAGTTGAGCATCTTTATGATCACCCAGTTACGTTGTGATGTTTGATAGCTTAATCTCATAGTCGAAGGAATATGTATTTGTCATCTCGAAAGCAATAGCAATAAACTGAATGATTAATATGCTAAGCTATCAGATGGGTCTTGTCCATCACATCATTCTCCTAATGATGTGACCCCGTTATCAAATGACAACACATGTCCATGGTTAGGAAAACTTAACCATCTTTGATCAATGAGCTTGTCTAGTAGAGGCTTACTAGGGACATGTATTTGTTTATGTATTCACACTTGTATATAAGTTTCCAATTAGTACAATTCTAGCATGAATAATAAACCTTTATCATGAATAAGGAAATATAAAATAACAACTTTATTATTGCCTCTAAGGCATATTTCCTTCAGTCTCCCACTTGCACTAGATCTAATAATCTAGATTACATTTTAATGAATCTAACACCCATGGAGTCTTGGTGCTCATCATGTTTTGCTCGCGGAAGAGGCTTAGTCAATGGGTCTGCTACATTCAGATTCATATGTATTTTGCAAATCTATATGTCTCCATCCTTGACCTTTTCAGGAATGGAGTTGAAGCATATCTTGATGTGTTTGGTTCTCTTGTGAAACCTGGATTCCTTCGTCAAGGCAATTTTTCCAATATTGTCACAAAAGATTTTCATTGGACCCGATGCACTGGGTATTACACCCAGATCGGATATGAACTCCTTCATCCATACTCCTTCATGCGCTGCTTCCGAAGCAGCTATGTACTCCACTTCACATGTAGATCCCGCCATGACGCTCTACTTGGAACTGCACCAACTGACAGCTCCACCTTTCAATATAAATACGTATCTGAATTGTGACTTAGAGTCAATTGGATCAGTGTCGAAGCTAGCATCGACGTAACCATTTACGATGAGCTCTTCATCACCTCCATAAACGAGAAACATATCCTTTGTCCTTTTTAGGTACTTCAGGCTGTTCTTGACCGCTGTTCAGTGATCCACTCATGGATTACTTTGGTACCTCCCTACCAAACTTATGGCAAGGCACACATCAGGTCTGGTACACACCATAGCATACATGATAGAACCTATGGCTGAGGCATAGGGAATACCTTTCATTCTCTCTCTATCTTCTGCAGTGGTCGTTGTTTGGGTCTAACTCAATTTCACACCTTGTAACACAGTCAAAGAACCCTTTCTTTGACTAATCCATTTTGAACGTCTTCAAAACATTTTCAAGGTATGTTCTTTGTGAAATTCCTATCAGGCGTCTCGATCTATCCCTATAGATCTTGATGCCCAATATATGAGCAGCTTCACCAGGGTCTTTCATTGAAAAATTCTTATTCAAGTATCCTTTTATGCTATCCAAAAATTCTATATTATTTCCAATCAATAATATGTCATCCACATATAATATAGAAATGCTACAGAGCTCCCACTAACTTTCTTGTAAATATATGCTTCACCGTAAGTCTGTATAAAACCATATGCTTCGATCACCTCATCAAAGCGTATATTCCAACTCCGAGATGCTTGCACCAGTCCATAGATGGATCGCTGGAGCTTGCACACTTTGTCAGCACCTTTAGGATCAACAAAACCTTCTGGTTGCATAATATACAACTCTTCTTTAAGAAATCCATTAAGGAATGCAGTTTTGATGCCCATTTGCTAGATTTCATAATCATAAAATGTGGAAGTTGCTAACATGATTCAGACAGACTTAAGCATCGCTATGGGTGAGAAAGTCTCATCGTAGTCAATTCCTTGAAGTTGTCGAAAACCTTTCGCGACAAGTCGAGCTTTGTAGACAGTAACATTACCATCAGCATCAGTCTTCTTCTTGAAGATCCATTTATTCTCTATGGCATGCCCATCATCGGGTAAGTCCACCAAAGTCCATACTTTTTTCTCATACATGGATCATATCTCAGATTTCATGGCCTTAAGCCATCTTTCAGAATCTGGACTCATCATAGTTTCTTCATAGTTCATAGGTTCTCCTTGGTCTAATAACATGACTTCCAGAACATGATTACCATACCACTCTGGTGCAAAATGTGTTCTGGTTGACCTACAAAGTTCAGTAGTAACTTGATCTGAAGTTTCATGATCATCATTAGCTTCCTCTCTAGTTGGTGTAGGCATCACGGGAACGGTTTTCTCTGATGTGCTATTTTCCAATTCGAGAGAAGGTACAATTACCTCATCAAGTTCTACTTTCCTCCCACTCACTTATTTCGAGAGAACCTCCTTCTCTAGAAAGGACCCATTCTTAGCAACAAATATCTTGCCTTTTGATCTATGGTAGAAGGTGTACCCAATAGTTTCTTTAGGGTATCCTATGAAGATGCACTTCTTCGATTTAGGTTCGAGCTTATCAGGCTGAAGCTTTTTGACATAAGTGTCACATCCTCAAACTTTAAGAAACGACAACTTAGGTTTCTTGCCAAACCACAGTTCATATGGTGTCGTCTCAACGGATGTAGACGGTGCCCTATTTAACGTGAATGTGACTGTCTCTAATGCATAACCCCAAAATGATAGTGGTAAATCGGTAAGAGGCATCATAGAACACACCATATCTAATAAAGTACGGTTACAACATCCGGACACACCATTACGCTGTGGTGTTCCAGGTGGCGTGAGTTGCGAAACAATTCCACATTGTTTTAGATGAAGGCAAAACTCGTAACTCAAATATTCGCCTTCGCGATCAGATCGTAGAAACTTTATTTTCTTGTTACGATAATTCTCCACTTCACTCTGAAATTCTTTGAACTTTTCAAATGTTTTAGACTTGTGTTTCATCAAGTAGATATACCAATACCTGCTCAAATCATCTATGAAGGTCAGAAAATAACGATACCCGCCGTGTGCTTCAACACTTATTGGACCACATACATCGGTATGTATTATTTCCAATAAGTCATTAGCTCGCTGCATTGTTCCGGAGAACGGTGTTTTAGTCATCTTGCCCATGAGGCAGGGACCACAAGTATCAAATGATTCATAATCAAGTGATTCGAAAAGTCCATATGCATGGAGTTTATTCATGTGCTTTATACCAATATGACCTAAACGGTAGTGCCACAAGTACGTTGCACTATCATTATCAACTTAGCATCTTTTGGTGTCAATATTATGAATATGTGCATTACTACGATCGAGATTCAACAAGAATAGATCATTCATCAAGGGTGCATGACCATAAAAGATATTACTCATATAAATAGAACAACCATTATTCTCCAATTTAAATGAATAACATCTCACAATAAACAAGACCCAGATATAATGTTCATGCTCAACGCGGGCACCAAATAATAATTACTGAGTTCGAAAAATAATCCCGAAGGTAGATGTAGAGGTAGCATGCTGACGTTGATCACATCAACCTTGGAACCATTCCCGACGCGCATCGTCACCTCGTCCTTAGCCAATCTTCGGTTATTTTGTAGCTCATGTTTTGAGTTACAAATGTGAGCAACCGAACCAGTATCAAATACCCAGGCGCTACTACGAGCATTAGTAAGGTACAAATCAATAACATGTATATCAAATATACCTTTGTTCACTTTGCCATCCTTCTTATCCACCAAGTATTTGGGGCAGTTCCGCTTCCAGCGACAATTCCCTTTCCAGTAGAAGCACACAGTTTCAGGCTTGGGTCCAGCTTTGGGTGTCTTCCCTGGAGTGGCAACTTGTTTTCCATTCTTCTTGAAGTTCCCTTAATTTCCCTTGCCCTTTTCTTGAAACTAGTGGTCTTGTTAACCATCAACACCTGATGCTCCTTCTTGATTTCTACCTCCGCGGCCTTAAGCATTGTGAAGAGCTCAGGAATCATTTTATTCATGTCTTGCATATTATAATTCATCACAAAGCCTTTGTAGCCTGGTGGAAGTGATTGAAGAACTCTGTCAATAACACTATCAACTTGAAGATCAACTCCTAGACGAGTCAAGTGGTTATGATATCCAGAAATGTTGAGTATGTGTTCACTGACATAACTGTTCTCCTCCATCTTGCAGCTATAGAACTTGTTGGAGACTTCATATCTCTCAACCCGAGCATTTGCTTGAAATATTAACTTCAACTCTTGTAACATCTCATATGGTCTTTGACGTTCAAAATGTCTTTGAAGTCCCGGTTCTAAGCCGTAAAGCATGGCACACTAAACTATTGAGTAGTCATCAGATCGAGCTTACCAGACATTCATAACATCTGCATCAGCTCCTGCATCAGGTCTGTCACCTAGCGGTGCATCAAGGACATAATTCTTTTGTGCAACAATGAGGATAATCCTCAAGTTACGGACGCAGTCCATGTAGTTGCTACCATCATCTTTCAACTTAGCTTTCTTTAGGAACGCATTAAAATTCAGGGGAACGGTAGCTCGGGCCATTGATCTACAACATAGATATGCAAAACTATAAAACTAAATTCATAATACATTAAGTTCAATTAATAAAATTACTAATGAACTCCCACTTAAATAAACATCCCTCAAGTTATCTAAGTGATACATGATCCAAATCAACTAACCCATGTCCGATCATCACGTGAGATGGGGTAGTCATCAATGGTTAACATCTTTATGTTGATCATATCTACAATATGACTCATGTTCGACCTTTCGGTCTCTAGTGTTCCTAGACCATGTCTTTACATGCTCGGCTCGTCAAGTTTAACCCAGGTATTCTGCATCTGCAAAACTCTCTTTTACACCCATTGTATGTGAACGTAGAGTCTATCACACCCGATCATCACGAGGTGCTTCAAAACGATGAAGTTTGGCAACGGTGCATACTCGGGGAGAACACTTTTATCTCAAAATTAAGTGAAGGGGTCATCTTATAATGCTACCGCCGTTCTAAGAAAACTAAGATGCATAAAAGATAAACATTACATGCAATCAAAATATGTGACATGATATGGCCATCATCATCTTGTGCTTTTGATCTCCGTCTCGAAAGCATTGTCATGATCTCCATCATCACCGGCTCGACACCTTGATCTCCATCGTTGCATCGGGGTCGTCTCGCCAACTATTGCTTCTACAACTATAGCTAACGCATAGTGATAAAGTAAATCAATTACATGGCGTTTGCACTTCATACAATAAAGGGACGACCCTAAGGCTATTGCCAGTTGTCGATATTACGAAACATAATCATCTCATACATCAACATATATCACATACTCTACTTTTCTGTTGCAAGTTTTTACGTGGCTGCTACGGGCTTCTCGCAAGAGTCGTTCTTACCTACGTAAAAACCACAACAGTGATTCATCAAGTTTTCTGTTTTAACCTTCTTCAAGGACCGACCGTAGTCAAATTCGATTCAACTAAAGTAGGAGTAACAAACACCCGCCAGCCGCCTTTATGCAAAACTAGTTGCATGTCGGTCGATGGAACCGGTCTCATATGCGTGGATATGTAAGGTTGGTTTGGGCCGCTTCATCCCACAATACCACTGAATCAAAATAAGACGTTGGTGGTAAGCAGTATGACTATCACCACCCACAACTCTTTGTGTTATACTCGTGCATATCATCTACGCAGCTCGGATGCCACTATTGGGAAACGAGGCATGGAAAAAAATACGCACACACAAGATCTATCAAGGAGATGCATAACAACGAGAGGGAAGAGTGTGTCTACTTACCCTCGTAGACCGTAAGCGGAAGCATTTAGTAATGCAGTTAATGTAGTCGAACTTTTTGCGATCCAACCGATTGAGTACCGAACGTACGACACCTCCGCATTCAGCACACGTTTAGCTCGGTGACGTCCATGCCTTCTTGATACAGCAAGATGGTGAGGTAGTGGATGAGTTCCGGTAGCACGACGGCATGGTGACGATGATGGTGATGCTATCTCTGCAGGGCTTCGCCTAAGCACTACGAAAATATGACTGAGGGTATAAACGATGGAAGGGGCGCCGCATACGGCAAAGAGATTATCGTTCTTTCTATGGCGCCCCCTCCCACATATATATGGGTGGGGTGAGAGGGGAGCAGCTAGGATGCGCCAAACGTAGGTCTGAATCCTACTTGGGTTCCTGCCTAAGTCGCCCGCTTCCATCTTTTGGTGCCAGGGAAAGGAAGGAGGAGGTGCCCCCCCTTTCCTTTCTCCCACAAGGAGGGGTGGCAGGAGGAGGTGGTGCCAGGGCCGGTCCTGAGATTTCGGGGGCCCGGGGCGAACTAAAAATTGGGGGCCCTTAATATACAAGTCATTGTAATATACTTTTGTGTAAAAAATGTATATATAAATTATTATCAGTAACAACTGAATGGATCCAAAATCAGTATGCTTATCAAATAATTTATACATATTACCTTAAGATTTTCTTCTAACATTCCTTGGTGCAAAGTCACTTATGATGGGGTCGATGTCAATCTCATCCAATAATTTCTTCTTGATGCATAATGTAGCCAAACCATTTAACCTATCTTGTGTTATACCTTTTATTTGCTTCAAAGCGGAGTCAATGCACATGGTTGATGATTGCAACATCTTGCTAACATTATTTACAGCAAATAGAATATCATGTCAGATAATCGTACCGACTAGAAACTCAAAGCGACCAAGTGAGTCAAATAAATTTTTTCCATCACTTTTTTGTTTAGGATCAGTGTCAGAAGCATGACATAACTCAGACAAAACTGACCTTAACTCAGTGGCATCCGACCAGTTACCTACATTCTTGGAGCCACTTACATTGTTATTGCCGATGTTGGAGTTGATATTTTCTTCTTGCTGATCAGAGAGTCCAATTTTTCATTAGTTTGTTGCTCTTTCACTATGCCAACAATCGCCAACGCATCATCTGGGTTTGGCGAAGTAGTGGACGCATCAATATTACTTGGCATGAGAAATTTGTTTATACCTCCGCGCTGTGAGTGTATCAGTTTATTCACTAATTTCTTTTTTTCCTTTTGTCGCTGCCTAATGGATATTTCCTCCTGTTGGTAGGCATGAGAACAAACACAATGCTGAAAACAAAAAAAAAATGTATCAATCGTTGAATGGTGCCAGCCCTGAACAAAAGAATTTGTTGTATGAATAATATACCTCAAACCTAATGTCCAGAATCCTGATGATCGAACTTCTGTAGTCTGTACGTTTCTAAAGTCTGCAGATTTTTTTTGAGACAATCTAAAGTCTGCAGATGACGAAGAGGAGAGGAGCGCAATTGAGCAAAGGTGCAAAGGCCAAAGGAGCGTGAAGATGGGGGCCTCAGAATTGAAACAGGCGGCGAACATAACCAGATTAGGAAGGAGATTACCAGGGGACGTCGAGGTGGTGGGAGTGCATCTGTGCGTGCGTGCGTGCACGGCGTCGGCCGCTAGCAACTAGGGCTGGGACGTGGGAATAGTTGTCGGGTTCTTCGTGATGGAATAGTCGAACGTAACAGGAAGGAAACCGTCCAGCCGTTGATTGCTCGCTATCTTTCCTTTTTTCCTGAGGATCTCTCGCTACCTTTCCTGAGAACACACGACTCGATCGCTGGCCACTGGGATCAGGCGATTGGCTTGCTAGTCTCCTGGCTTGCTAGTCTCTCATATACTCCCGTTCGTCAGACTGCAGTACTATGGGCCATAGGCCTGCATACATACCTCGGGGGGCCCCTAGATTTTGGGGGCCCGGGGCGGCCGCCCCCCCTGCCCCCCACAGGGCCGGCCCTGGGTGGTGCCCCCTCCTTTCCTTCTTCTAGGGCCGGCGGCTAGGGAGAGTGTCGGGGATATACCCCGCGGTATGGCCTGGCCGGAGTCATAAACCGGCCGGGACTTGGTAAACCGGCGGATGGTAAACCGACAGACAGTTAAGACAGATGGCTAAGACAGACGGTAAACCAGCAAGTGTTAAACCGGTAGAGTTAAGACATGGTAGCACCGGCAGGTGTTGTTAAACCGGCAGACAATGTTAAACCGGGACACAATGTTAAACCGGCAGGTGTTGTTAAACCGGCAGACAATGTTAAACCGGCAGACGTTGAGAAGCCCAGTAAAGGAAGTCAAAATAGTTTAAGTTAAAGTCCGAGTTGGACTCCACATGTAACCCGCCCCTTCAACATATATAAGGAGGGGCAGGGCTCCCCAAAGAGGGACAAGCAAGAAACAATCTCTAGGGCTAGACACAACTAGAGGAGAGCCGGTTTACGGCGACTCCCTCGTGATGATAATGAGATCTAGCCTCAAACAGCATGTAGGGTTTTTACCGGATGATGTTTCCCGGGGCCCGAAGCTGTCTAAATCCTTGTCTTGTGTTGCGTCTCTCGATTCCGCTCAACCCCTCTCAAGCTATCACATAGATGCGTTGGCCTCGCGACTAAGTCCTCACACTAAGGACATCTGATGTGTTAATTTCACGACAGTTGGCGCCCACCGTGGGGCTCGCGCACAGTGGTATTGAGTTCTTGAAGGGATCTTTTTTAGGGTTCGAGGGCTCATAATTTTTCGGATGAAGAAGAGCCGGTTGGGAAGGATCGGCAATGGCGTTGTGTTCATCCGGGTCAAATTTATAATCTGTGAGATCAAAAAGTTCAAGGAAATCAGGGTTGCGACCTGTTCGCTACTATGTCAACATCAGCTGTCATTAAAGGGTAAAAGACCCGAAGCTGACGAAGAAAAGGTGTGATCTCTCCGTTCTGTAAAAAAGGGTGTCAAAACAACTACAACCACAACTCAGACTCGAGATTCGTCTTCAATTCTATGGCTGAGCCGTCTTCGTCAAGTCGCCGGCTGCCTCGCCTGCCATTCTCCTCCGGTCGTGCCGCCGAGCTGCCCGGATCCGCGGTCTCCCTCCGATCCAAACCGGCCACCCACGCCTGTATGAGTTACCCCTACGCGACCTGCTTCTGCGTTTTCTTCTCGCCTCTGCTCCCGCGGAATCAACCACTTGCCACCACAGCTGAGATCCGCGCATAGAGTCCAAAACCAGCACGACCCGGAGGAAGAGTCCGACCCGCCTAGCCTTACTCTGCCTTGCCACAACCACCGTCGCCCGGTCGGGTCAACGCGCCCTCGTCAACAACCCGGACTTTTCCATGCTGCGCCCGTTCCAGGGCCGACCCGCCCCGCCGTTCGCCTCCGTGTGCGAACTGCCGCCGTGTCTCACCGCCGGGTTACCTCCGCTGCCTCAAACCACCGCGATTCCTTGCCGGGTCACCTCCGAGTGCCCTGTCAAATCGCCGCCGAGCGCCTCGCCAAATCAGCGTCGGGTCACCTCCGAGCGCCCCGCCAAATCGCCACCAGGTCACCACCGAGCGCCCCACCGAATCGCCTCCGCATCACCACTGGGCTCTGCTCTCAACCTGAATCGCCTCTGCATCACCGCTGGGCCCCGTTAGGTCTCTCACGCCTGAGTTGCCTCTATTTCCGGGGAGCCGCAGTCCTGATGTTGAACCACCGCCAGATCAATTCGACCCGGCCTCAGGAGCTGCCGGCCCTGGCAAACCGCTTGGTCGCCGGAGAGTCGGTTTAGCCTCCATCCTGCCACTCTTCCGCCTCTCCACGACCTCGCGGCGCATCCACCTCGCGCCAAGTTGGCCTCGTCTTGAACCGGCTCCGGCTGCCGCCGGCTCATCCCTCCACTTCGCCACGCCGTGGGCTGCCGCCGCACCTCAACCTGCCAAGGCCCTGCCCGTGAGTCGCCATCGCCAAGTTGCCATAGGCCCTGCACCTCCTGGAGCCACCCCTGCCGCAACCTCGCGATGAGCTGTCGTGCGCCTTGGGATGTCTGCGGCTCTGCGCCCATGTTTCGGCCGCCATGGCCACGGCCTTGACCTGAGCGCCTCCGCCGTTTTCCGCGTTAAACCGCCCTCGAGACGCCCCATGCCCGCCGCCGGTTCACCACACGGCCGGCTGCCGTTGAACCATCGGCCCTGAGCTGCCATGGATAGCATCAGGTCGTTGCTGCCTCTTCTGGCCCGGCCTCACCTGCCGCACGCCATCCGCAGCCAGGCCGAAGTGCTGCCAGACTTCATCGAGCCACTACCTCACGCCATCTGCTCCCATAAGTCGCCGCCGGACTACATCCGCGTCTGCGCCGTCCCGCGACGGCCCAGTGCTCCGCCTCGCCTCACAGGTTCCCCAGTCGGCTGGCGCCCCGCTTTGACCGCGTGGGCTGCGACTCGCGCCGCCGCGCCTTCGACTCGCCTCCTCCGTCGCCATTTGTCGCCGCGTTCAAGAGGCCTCGCTTCACCACTACCTCGCGCTGCTGTGGCCGCGTCCTGCTCCTGAGCCGCCTTCGCGAGGGGCCTCCTCGGCTGCAACCGGGCCGAGTCACCGACCCTGCCGCCGTCTCCGCCGTGATGGACCGCCTCTGCGCGCCCCCCTGTGAGCAGATCGCGGCTCGCCTTGCCACTCCGAGCCGCCGGCGCCTTGAGCCGCCCCTGTGCAGGCCAAGTCGTCGGGCGCCACACGTGCCGCTGCTCCACTTTTGGTGTGAGCCGCCGTCACACGAACTCGCGTTGCAGGGTTATGTTTGGTCAAGTTTGATGGATGTACAACTGCTGAGCGTTTTTCTTCAGACAGCCAATGGATAAAAGATGCCAAATGTTGAGCTGGTTCCTCCGTTGTCTATTACCCTTCAGTGAAGGGAGGAAAAATTGTAATTGGCAAGAGGATAATGTGTTCAAAGGATTATGGGATTGTGAAGTTTGCAAAGAGAAAGGCAATGTGGGTTCAGGAGAGAATACCAACTCCAAAAGGAGATGGATCGTGGCAAGAAAGTTCAGGGCTGTCTATTATTGCTAGCAGCAGTGGTATGCGCATCCCTGGGCGTCCATATATCCAAGCAAACTGGACCATGCAAAAATCATCTGTCATTCATATGTATCAGGTGATATCTGTTCAGTCTATTTTTGATAGCACATATTAAATTCTTTACAAACAAAAGTTACTCTAGCCTGTAATATTTTTATGCAGGACGGTTATTAAAAGAAAAAGGGGTGTTGTTATTCCGCGGAGGCACATTAGGATGTGCTACGCAGTCTCACGGACGTGCGTCTTGCAGTTCGGTTTACATCAACGCGCCGGCCAAATTGCCCATCCGCATCGCCTTACAATGCCACGGACGACTCGCCCGTCCGCCTTCATCGCCGGTTCACGCATCCGCGCCTGCTTATAACGCGAAGGACAACTTGCTCGCCTGCACTGGCTTACAGCGATGCGGCGAGCTCATTTGTCTGCTCCCGCGACTGACTCGGCCGTGGTTGATTTCAGCTTCAACGCGGTGATCATCAACTCTGCGGAGGATAATTTCCAGCCTAAAATATTAGCGGTCGTCCTTACTATCCGTCCGACTGTCTGGTCTATTGCAACAATCCTGGGGCACACAAGTCACCACCACTGAAGTTTGTCTAAAAACCAGCTGGGGGATATACAATGAGTTTGCGAAGATCATTCACTTGCCACCCTGCTTCCAACCTCAACATAGGACAGCATTCCGCTGTTTAGCTATATGCCGGTTTTATCACGGCCAAGTATGAAGAATCTCAAGCCAACTCCTTGAGTCGTCTTAAGACTCGGGGGCTACGATGACATGACTCAGCAACGCTTGCCATTTTCAGCAAATTCAAATACCCCAGGACGATGGCGGGAAAGATAACCCGGTCCCAGAGGCTACTGCCTTATTGGCAAAAATTTAAAAGTCGTTTAAAGAAACTTTCGGTTCAAAACGAAGAATGTCGGTTTAAAATCCAGTTCAAGGAAAATCTGTTCCCCACAAAGCTCTGAAGCTCTCAAATCCGGTTTAAGAATTTCCGGTTCAAAAAGGATTAATCTCTCGCAAGTTCGAGTTTAAAGGCCGTCCGAAAATTTCCGGCTTAAAAAGAAGGATTCTGGTTTAAAATCCGGTTTAAGAGGAAACTATCTCTTGCAAAAGCTCCGACACTCTTAATATCCGGTTCAAAATCCCGGTTCAAAGAAGAATTTATCTCTTGGAAAAAAGTTAAAAGTTGCCAAAGAGGACCGGTTGCCATGATGCACGGTTCAAACATGGGTATCATGCCTTATTGCCTTATCATCTTCATATGATTACTTGGGGGCTTCCTGTTCAAACATAGGTGTATTCACCAAAGAGAACATGGCATCACTACCCTCTTGATGCGGTTATCAAGACAATATTATCATCAGGGGCCAAAGAAAGTTTGTTGCATAGCACAACTCAAACATAGGCACCCGGCGAGCACAGCTCAGAAATATATCACATGGGGGCTTCTGCTTGCAAAGCGGAGTGCTGTCCATTAATTCGGCTATCACGCCACAACAAAGCTTGGGAGCTTCACACCCAAGGGGCCAAAGAGAGTCTTGTTGCTACACACAGCTCAAACATAGGCACCCAATGAGCACAACTCATCACGTTACTTGGGGGCTCCTTGTGTCAAATACCAAGGAGTTTGAACTGACCCTTGTAGCTGGGTATCGACCCACGGCTTGGAAGCCTGGTATATTTACCTAAAACCCCGGGTTAACCTGCCTTCATCAAGTAAGACACTCCTATCCAGGTCATCCTGGCACGACCCTCCGAACGTTTGACAGTTACTCTCCTTGAGACCCTGCACTTGTCAAAGTTAAAACGGTGATTGGTTAGTTGGAGGTCCATCTTAAAAGGCTTTGCTAAATGGTTCAACTCAGCGGGCTGGCAGCCCACAAAAAGCCTCGAATTTGGGCCTGGCAGCCCACAAAAAGCCTCGAATTTGGGTCTGGCAGCCCTCAAAAAGCCTCGACTACACGGTTTTATTTGCCTTTGTCAAGATTTTTCTATTGATAAATTTTATGTTAAATCGGTGTCTATTGACCCGGCATGACTATCAGTCATCAAATTAACCCGGTGTTCATTAACCCGGCTTGACTTTCAACTACAAGTTGTCAGTACATAATCACTTATGATCCGGTGTTTATTGACCCGGCCTGGCTTTGGACTATAAGTCGCCATCATATATTTGGATTGCGCCATTGAAATTATGCGCTTATAAATCATTGGGTATATTATTCAAATAGCCAAAATGGCTGGATTTCTATTATGGTTATCAATAACCAGTATTATGATTAAGGTTTTCAAAGTCGCTTTAGCGCAATGGCTATCATATTATCAATGGATCTGATTTTTATTCTACAATTGAAGGAATAGTCCCGAGTTGCTGCAGGCTTACAACCCGGCACTTGGGGGCTACATTATTTAAATCAAGATTGCATCGAATATACAAGTCCCATGTCACTGCCAACATGCACCATGGCACTTGGGGGCTAATGCAAAGTCATGTTTGCTCACCTTATTGAAGACCCGACTCATCACATTTTAAATGAGTCGGCCCTCGGGGGCTACCAATTGCTCCTGTCAAACAATTCAAGGTACAAGCTTTTTATTCATTATATTGAAGGGTCCACTGCTCAGTTGGTAAAGCACAAGGCTCTTAACTTTGTGGACGTGAATTCAAGCCCCATGATGGGGGTTACATCATATGATGTTATTTTTATTTAAGTATATATCAAAGTCCCAGCTCAATATTATCTTACTGAGCCGGCCCTTGGGGGCTACACCGTTGCTGTTCAAAGATTACATGATTATATTTACAAAGTGCCTGCTCATTATTGCATAATGACCCGGCCCTTGGGGGCTACACTGGTTGAAGTTTTTATGAGCATCAGGAAATTACAAGTCCCAGGTTGCTGCAAGCATGACAACCCGGCACTTGGGGGCTACATATGGGGAATACTCATACCTGACTAGTGATTGAGATGAACAACCTGGATTTCTTCAAGATTGTGATATTTATATTGAAGCAAGTCTTAAGTTGTTGCTATGCTACCTTCTTAAGACTTGAGGGCTACAAGTGATAGTCATATAAAGAGGTATATTTTCAAGCTGGATGTTAACTACAAGTATGACCCGGTGCTATCAATATTTATAAACCGGCAAGTTCTACATTCTTAAACCGGCTGAAGATTAGATGAGTATTTCAAGGACCAATATTGTTTTTAAGCATTGAGAGCAGAATCAAAGGAGTTATTCTTCACAATATATTTTCTATGAGAAACCAGTGTCAGCAAGTTGATTATGAAGCTGGCCTATTAAACCGGATTTTCTTTAAGAAGGAAGTGACAAGGACCTAAGGAGGATCATGATCAGTTTAACATGGATAAATCCAAATTAAACTGGGGGCTAATGTCGGGGATATACCCCGCGGTATGGCCCGGCCGGAGTCGTAAACCGGCCAGGACTTGGTAAACCGGCGGGTGGTAAACCGGCAGACAGTTAAGACAGATGGCTAAGACAGACGGTAAACCAGCAAGTGTTAAACCGGCAGAGTTAAGACATGGTAGCACCGGCAGGTGTTGTTAAACCGGTAGACAATGTTAAACCGGCACACAATGTTAAACCGACAGGTGTTGTTAAACCGGCAGACAATGTTAAACCGGCAGACAATGTTAAACTGGCAGATGTTGAGAAGCCCAGGAAAGGAATCAAAATAGTTTAAGTTAAAGTCCGAGTTGGACTCCACATGTAACCCGCCCCTTCAACATATATAAGGAGGGGCAGGGCTCCCCAAAGAGGGACAAGCAAGAAACAATCTCTAGGGCTAGACACAACTAGAGGAGAGCCGGTTTACAGCGACTCCCTCGTGATGATAATGAGATCTAGCCTCAAACAGCATGTAGGGTTTTTACCGGATGATGTTTCCCGGGGCCCGAAGCTGTCTAAATCCTTGTCTTGTGTTGCGTCTCTCGATTCCGCTCAACCCCTCTCAAGCTACCACATAGATGTGTTGGCCTCACGACTAAGTCCTCACACTAAGGACATCTGACGTGTTAATTCCACGACAGAGAGGGTGCGCCAACCCCCTTGTGGCTGGCGTGTTCCTCTCCTTGGCCCATTAGGCCCATAGACATCCCAGGGCCTCCCGAAACCCCTTCCGGTGATCTGATGACTATCCGGTACCCCCGAAACTCTTCCGGTGTCCAAATATGATCGTCCTATATATCAATCTTTACCTCTAGACCATTCTGGAGCTCCTCGTCATGTCCGTGATCTCATCCGGGACTCCGAACAATATTCAGTCACTAAATCATATAACACTATATCGTCGACGAATGTTAAGCGTGCGGACCCTACGAGTTCGAGAACTATGTAGACATGATGGAGACACCTCTCCGGTCAATAACCAATAGCGGAACCTAGATGCCCATATTGGATCCTATATATTCTATGAAGATCTTTAACCGTCAAACCTTATGACAACATATGTAATTCCCTTTGTCCATCGGTATGTTACTTGCCCGAGATTCAATCGTCAGTATGTTCATACCTACACCATAAAAAAACACTCCCATGATGATACATGTTTGTCACAGTAGGTCACATTTTCTGTCATGCATGTACATCCATGACGATTTTATGACAGAATCAAGATAGTCATACATGTGCTATCGTAGAAGTGTTCCATGACATAACCAAAATTATCATCACAGAAGTGTCCACTTCCATGATAATAAATCGCGCGTCATAGAATTGCTATCGTCTAGGGTAACCGACACGTGGCACCCACCATAACGGGTCACCATTAAGCTATCGGGTTCCGGTTTGGATCCGATAACCCGTTAACAGCCCCGACCAAATGCGGATTTTCCACATGTAAAATTCTAGTGAAAAAGGCCTGCCCAGTAAAAATTAGCAGGCCGACCCATATAAGGCCTACTTGTGTCAGGTCCATTTAATCCCACTGCCATACGAGATGTGCCAATTCGGCCCGTCAACGGCCTGTTAACGATTTGACACCATTTCAGCCCATCGTCAATTCGAGCCCGTTAACAACCTGGTATATATTTGGGCTCAATATCGGCCCGATGTGGTTTCGGCCTGTTAAAAGCCCATTGAAGGGATGGGCCAATTTTCAGGATGCACGTCTTTCACCCTTTTAGCAACCCATTTATGTGTTGGGCCCATTTCCGACCCGGTGTGTCTTTCAGCCTGTTAACGGCCCATAAATGAGTTGGGCCACTTGCGTCGGACCTGAGTTTTGGCCTTTTAATGGCCCATGCTCTTCATGGACCAGTACCAGCCCAGTTTCTCTTTCGGCCTGCTAAAGGCCCACAACACAGTTGGGCCATATACAGTACGACCTTTCTTTCAGCCTCTTAGCGGCCCATGCTCTTCATGGTCCAGTATGATCCCACTGTCTCTTTCGGCCTGCGAAAGGCCCACAGTATAGTTGGGCCGTATGTAGCCCGACCTTAGTATCGGCCTGTTAACGGCCCGTGAAATCATATGGGCCCACCTATTGCCCGCTTCGATGTGTGCTTGTTAACGACCCGAGAGGTAACAGGGCCAAGCATTAACTTCGGCCTGGTAACGGCCCATTAACTTAATGGGCCCACTAAAGTTCGAACACGTCTGTAGGCCCAATTAGATAATTTGAGCCCATTACTACGAGCAATTATGCATAGGACCAAAACCGATCAATCAAAGGCCTATGAGAATTTTGGCCCCCACGAGCCCATTAGGGAAGCCCATTAAGGGTAGTGGGTTGCTTGCTTCATATAGCTCCCACGATTGTTCATGCTAACTAATAATTTCACTGCTTTTTTTAGCTTCCTAGCAACCAGTTAGCTGGAATGTGAGGCGCGCTAAGCAAATGTACGACATACAGGGAAAAACGTTGCACATCCAGCATATATTACAGGAAATTACATCCACTTGGCAATCAAAAATTGATGCCAATGCAAATAAATGAATAGAGCCTAACTATCTACAACATCACAATCTGCAACCTCAGCGCGGATGACGCCCATAAGCATGTGAGCAAGTTCTTCCTTCTTTGGTACATTGTCTCTGAAAACATTGATCAGTTGTTGTTACGCAAGAATGTGCACCTCTGATTCCTCCATCATTTCCATCATTACTTCAGCCAATAATTGGTTCAGAAACATACATTTTTTTGTTGCATTCGAGACAGAGGAAACTGAACAGATTCATATGGAGATTTTGACAGGCTTGTATTATTGATAGTGGAGAGTGTCTCGACCACTTCATCATAACATAAACTAGGAGGGGAACGGAACAGATTAATCAAGAGTTATTGTCATATTACCTACCTAGATTTCTTGGAAAGAAATAATGGGGTTGCCTTGCTGTTTTCAGAATTTGTCTTCTTATCTTCAGCAGCCTGCACCAAATTAACACACTAGCATTGCTATCATTGTCCAGGTCAGATAATAGGAAAGAAACATTGACACAACGAATGTTTGGGCAAGCAGACCACACCAGCCTTCACCAAATTAACACAATATGGCACAACTATCATCAGCCAGGTAAGGTAATACGGAAGCAACATTGACACAATGAATGAATGGGCAACCAGAGCAACACTACAATTTAGTAATGTGCATGATATGAGATAGTACACTCATGCAGCTCAGTATGCAAAACTACCAGCCAGTTTTCCTTACAAAAATCAACATTGTCGCCTTCAATTATACATTTTGCTACCACTAAATTTAGATCAGATAAAGGTTGGATTCACGCCAATTAACAAAATACATGTTGTGTAAAAATATAGTGATATACAACAGGTACTTACATCAACATTGGAGCATAGAGAATTCCCGCAAGATACTTTCCTCGAATACATTCCCAGTGCAGAAAGTCTTCTATCCTTTAAGCTTATTTTCTAAAAGAGAGATGGGTAAGAAACATGTAGAAAATATGATCAGATTGCTATAAAATTTCATGATGCGAGGATACACACACACTTCTTAGAATAGATTTGACATATTTTTGCTAGACTGGAGCGGAGTAGTTCTTTGGCCGCTGGAATCTTCTTATTATTAGTAGGACTTGGGTTTCTCTGTGCTGGAGCAGTATCTATGAAAACTGGAGTTGGTTTACTATCTCCTAGCATTTGGATCTTTTGCAAAGACCTTGTTTGTAACCCTTCAGATTCTAACATAGCCGTCTTCCCCTTGCATGCCTTATATAGAAGAATGGTGCTTCAATTATAAAAGATGCTGCAATAGAGAGATGGAATAGGTACTGAAGAATAGAAAGGCATGACATATTGACATGTATTCCCTCCATCCGAAAATAAATGGATGGGTCTAGGCGTATTTCAGTTCTAGATACATCCAATTTTATCCATTTCTGCGACATGTAATCCGGATGGAGGGAGTATGATGTAAGAGCTAGGGATACGACAGGACAACAGAGTAAAAAAACACACTAGTTGAATGTAAAACTGTATGCTAGCGGAATACATTCAGAAAACACTAAGCTAATATATGCATGTATGATTGGGAAACAAAGATGGCATTGCAACAGACCACTAGAACAACACTTCAATGTAAAAAAACATGGTATGGTAGACAGATGAAGTACATACTGATGAATAACAATGCATAAGATATTCAGAAGCATGATGTCCAAACTAAGTAGATGGCATTACGATAGAGTAGAAAGATAGTACTTGAATTTGAAAATATGTTATCATGAATGGAATAGGTACTAAAAAACAGGAAGGCATGGCATATTTACATGCATGATAAGCAGGCTAAGCACATGGCATTGCAACAGAGTATATGCACTCCAGGACATTTTATGCATGTTGTACCCATACCACGGGACAAGTTAGACCAAGGACCTTGTGGGGTGAATAGGATTCATCATCTTTCTGCAAGTCTTCTGAAGAATTGCTTTTTCATGTTCCATCATATTGGGTATCATTGATGTCAAGTTTGTTGGCCATTACATTGCTCCGTGAGGTTCTTGTGGATATATCAGTGTGTGCAATTATATCTGACATGCATGTAAGACAACTAGTAGTTAGATTTATGTAATGATTGCCTGTAGGAGACGACCTAAATAATAGGATTGGGGTTAACTAGCAGTAATAGGTCCTGTTGGGGATATAACTACTGGGTATGACCCGCCCAGGAGGGGCCGGTGTCGGTGTCAAAACCGGCGGATCTCGGGTAGGGGGTCCCGATATGTGCGTCTTAGGCTGATGGTAACAGGAAGCAAGGGACACAATGTTTACCCAGGTTCGGGCCCTCTCGATGGAGGTAAAACCCTACTTCCTGCTTGATTAATATTGAAGATATGAGTAGTACAAGAGTAGATGTACCACGAGATCATAGAGGCTAAACCCTAAGAGCTTGCCTATGATGGTATGATTGTAATTGTGATCGGCCTTCTAAGGACCATCTTCTCCGGTTTATATAGACACCGGAGAGCTAGGGTTTACATGGAGTTGGTTACAAGGAAGGAAATATAATATCCGAATCGCCAAGATTGTCTTCCACGCAAAGGAGAGTCCCATCCGGACACGAGCCGAAGTCTTGAGTCTTGTATCTTGACGCTTCTATAGTCCGGACGATGTGTACAGTCCGGCTGTCCGGATACCCCCTTATCCAGGACTCCCTCAGTAGCCCCTGAACCAGGCTTCAATGACGATGATTCCGGCGCGCAGTCTTGTCTTCGGCATTGCAAGGCGGGTTCCTCCTTCCGAATACTCCAAGGTTATTATAGAACATGTAGGCCGTGTCCAGATCTGTAAAATGATCTTCACATACCACCGTAGAGAAAATGATACTTCAGCTGACAACCTTTCAGACGACGTGATATGTCATTACGGTCAGGTTATTATTCAAACCGTTTTTCTTTTCACAACCAGCCAGAGCGCGTATCGCGAGGCGGTTTCCTTGACACGTCTTGTCAAAGCATAGATCATGTCCCTTATCACGGGATTCTCATCAATACAGGTATGGGTAATCCCCCTTTGCCATCAATCATGGCGCTTGGGAAGTAAGCGAGTCTCAACAGGGTAGTGGGGAGGCGCTCCGCTTTCGTCGCCTCTATAATGGGATAAGAGTTCCCCATTCTTACCCACGCCTTCTTCCTCCTCTGCCCACTCTTGCCTCCTCGAGCTCCAGCGCCCTAGTCCAAGTCGTCTCCGCACAGCTAAAACATGTCCAGAGCAGGAGGCAAATGGGTGGCTTCCACCGTGAAGGAGAAGAACATTGCAAGTCTTCGGGCGGCCGGATACTTGGTTGCAGGCATAGCGCACCGGCTACTAGACGGCGGGCAGGTCATCCCAACTCCAGGACCCCACGAGAGGGTCATGTTCCTTGCCCACTTCGTCCCTGGACTGGGGTTTCCACTCCACCCCTTTGTCCGCGGGCTCATGTTCTACTACGGGCTAGATTTCCATGATCTAGACCCGAAGTTCGTCCTCAACATCTCGGCGTTCATCGTCGTATGCGAGGCTTTCCTCCGCATCAAGCCTCATTTTGGCTTGTGGCTGCAAACCTTCTGCGTGAAGCTGAAGATCGTGAGCGGCCAGCAAGTGGAGTGCGGAGGAGCCATGGTGGGCAAGATGCACAACGTTACCTGGCTCGACGGCTCCTTTGCAGAAACCATGAAGGGATTGCAGTCGGGATGGTTCTACATCACCGAGCCACGCGACGCAAACTGGGCGGCGGCCCCCGAGTTCCGATCTGGAACCCCTATGCGGCTCACCTCCTGGGAACAGAAGTGTCGGCGTTCTGGGAACGGGGGTCCCCAGACTTGCCTGCCTGCGACCTGCGGTGTGTCTCAAGGGGCGGCCTAGCATGGCCCATCTTCGTCAACACGAGCTCAAGACCCTCGCGAGGGGCCAAGCCTCGCGGGGCGGACGATAGGAGGCTTCCTCAGGCACGGCCTCGTCAGGTTGGCTCGCGAGGAGGCGGCGAGATCAAGGCGGGGTACCTCGCGAGGTGCCCATGACGCAAGCCATGACGACCAAGGGCGCCAGGCGGGCGCCAGCCCGCACAGTGTCCTTCTTTCCTCTTTGGTGCAAAGGGAGCAAGTGCAGGCGAGAGCATCAAGCAAAGGCATCCATTTCGGTGCAACAAGACCAAGACCAGCAGAACGGCAGGATGGAAGTCATCGTGGAGCCCAAGCCGGTGTCACCACCAGAGCCTTTGGCAGGCGAGGACCATCTTTAGTCAAGATAAGTGTATTAGATGTTCCCCTTCAAAATGGCCAATTGTTGGCGCCCTTCCCGCTCAATATTTGGGAAGAGGCCCACGGCCTCGCTCTATAAATAGGACTAGCCACTCTCTAGGCAGGGGAGGGACGGATCGACCAGTCGGACCTTAGCAAGAACCACCAACGCAAGAACCCCTCCCCTCGCGAGGCTGTTCTTCCTTGTACTGTTCATCATCAGCCCAAGAGGCAATCCACCACACCACACACTGGAGTAGGGTATTACACCACAATGGTGGCCTGAACCAGTATAAACCCTGTGTTCCTTGTGTTATTCATTTGATAGCTTAGTTCATAGAGAGGCAGTGAGGTGTAGGTAGGCAGAGGGCCAAATCTCCACGCGCACCCGAGTGTTCGAATCTAGAGGGTCTGCCGGAACCCCAAATCCGACATTTGGCGCGCCAGGTAGGGGTGTGCCGGAATTTTCCTTCCACCGCCCTATTCTTCACCTACCATCACGTCCATCTCATACGCTCGTCGGGCCCGCGCCGAGCGCCGAGCCGCTCTCGCTTCCCGCGTCGCCCAGACGGCCCCCGTCGGCGGCCACCCCCGCCGTTCCCCATCGCCCGCCGTCAACGCTGTCACCGGCCCGGCGGGGAACACCCTAACTGCTACTCCCTCGCTCGCCCCGGCTGGTTCCTCGTCCCGCGTGCCCCGCGCGGCCATGGAGGCTCGGGCTGCGCTCATCGCGGCGAACGAGCTCCTGTGCTACCGCCCGGTCGACGATGTCTACGAAGAATGGCTCGACCGCGTCGCCGAGCTCGTCCGTGCCGCAGGTGGCTCCCCTGCGCCGTCTTTCTCGCTGCACCGCGCCCCGCCCTGCGCGGGCAATGAAGCTCCGGGGGCGCCTCAGCCGCCTCCCCCTCAAGAAGGCGCCCTGGCCCCAAGGCGCGTGGCCCCTGGACGGAACCCACCCCGTCCGGTGCTAGCGCAGCAAGAGCGGAGCTGCCAAGAGGTTCCTCGCCCCCAAGAAGCTGCCCGAGTGCTCCCTGCTCCGGTCCGTCGCGACCACGCTCCCGTTCCAGCACGCCAAGACCCCGCGCTGCTCCCAGCTGCAGCGCATGAGGGCCCGCAAGACCAAGCTCCTCATCTCCAGAGGCCTCCCGTGGCCACAGCAGGCTGCCGTGCCTTCACCACCGAGCTGCACAGTGTCGCGTGGCCCTGCAAGTTCAAGCCACACCTGCCCCATCACTACGACGGCACGGCCGGCCCTGCGGAGTTCCTCCAGCTCTACGAGCTGGGCATCGAAGCCGCCAACGGGGATGAGAAGGTCATGGCGAACTGGTTTCCCATGGCACTCAAGGACGGGGCCCGCACCTGGCTCCTGAACCTGGCCCCAGGCACGACCTCCTCCTGGGGCGAGATGCGCACCCGTTTCATCACCAACTTCCACGGTACTCGCGACCGGCCACCTGCCGTGAGCGACATGCACCGCATCAAGCAGCAACCAGGGGAGACCCTGCAGAAGTACATCCAGCGCTTCAACAGCGCACGACTCAAGATTCCTAGGGTGACTGAGGAGGACATCATCTCAGCCTTCTCCAACGGCGTGCGTGACGTCAAGATGAAGGAGGAGCTGGCGATGCATGAAGATCTGTGCACTTTCCTGGAGCTGTTCAACCTGGCAACCAAGTGCGCCAGGGCTGAGGAAGGGCGCCTCTCCCTTCTCGGGCTGCCAGCCGTAGACCCGGAAGAGAAGAAATCCAAGGCCAAGGACGTGAAGCGCAAGGGGGCTGCCGTGCTCGCGGCAAAACCAGACACCAAGCGGGGCAGAGATCAGCCCGAGTCTTTCAAGGGAAGCCGGTACTGTGTGTACCACGACCTCCACACCCACAACACCAATGAATGCCAAGAGCTCCGAGCCGTGCGAGAAGGAAGGGTTGGCCGGCGCCCCGACCGCAATGACCGTGGCTATGGCAGAGGAGGAGGAAAGAATGCAGGATGCTGGGAAGATCGCGGCCCTCGGCAAGGGTGGCGCGACCAACCTCGCGAGGACCGCTGGCAGGATCAACCTCGCGAGGAAGACTGGAGGGATCAGCCTCGCGAGGATCGTCTGCAAGGAAACGCAGGCCTCCCTCCACTGCCTCCGCAGCCAAGGAGAAACGAGGACCATCATCAGGACGAGGAGGCTGGGGGCTTCCAGGAGCCACGCGCGATCGCCTGCATCCTGGGCGGAGCTCAGGCCCCAGCCTCTCAACGCATCTTCAAGAAGTTCGCCCGCGAAGTGAATGCAGTCCTCCCCAAGCTCGAAGCCACACGCCCCCTTAGGTGGTCGGCGTGCGCCATCACGTTCAGCTCAGCGGATCAGCTCAAGGGCGCGGCCACAGCCGGAGTCCTCCCAATGCTTTGCTCCCCGATCATCAGCAATGTGCAGGTCACTAGGACCCTCATTGATGGCAGAGCAGGGCTCAATGTCCTGTCCATCGAGACGTTCAACAATCTCCAAGTGCCAACGGTCAGCTTCAACCAACCAAGCCTTTCTCAGGAGTCACCGACGGTTCCACCGTCCCGATAGGGCAGGTCCGCCTTCCTGTTACCTTCGGGAAGCACAACAATTACTGTACCGAGCTCATTGACTTCGACGTCGCCCACATCCGCCTGCCATACAATGCCATCCTCGGCTACCCAGCTCTCACCAAGTTCATGGCCGTGACTCATCACGGCTACAACGTCCTCAAGATGCCAGGAAGCGGTGGAGTCATCACGGTGCCCCGTGAAGAAAGAGACGCAGTGTGTTCCCTGGAACGAGCTTTTCAGGCCGCATCACTTGAAGACCCAGATCGCGGGAGCGGGAGGCTCCCCGAAGCCGCTCGCAAGAATAAGAAGACATCGCTAGGCACGACCCCTCAGGAGGCAGGCCCCTCAGGGTCTGCGCCTGCTCGGGGGGCACCTCCTTCTGTCGCATAGGGAGGCGCGCCCGGCGCCCTCCTCAAGCAGGGCTCGGGGGCTCCCCCCTGGAGGGCCACCGACCTTGCTAAGGTCACGAGGGAGGCGCTTGGGCACCATTTGGAGGCGTGTTTCAGAGCACGTTTCCTGCTGGAAGGAGCAAAGCAAGGAGGGCCAAACCCTCAGGAGTTCGTCAGTCAGGTCACACAAGAGTTGCAGGAGTCAAGAGTCATGAGTGGCAGCCGCCACTTACCCGCCGCAGCTCCCCATCCAGGCGAGGATGGCGGGCTGCGCGTCTGCATCGACATCTCAGGGCTCAACCGAGCCGCCTCTCAGGAGCGCTTCTGGCCCTACGGCTTGCCGAACGCGGCTGCGGTGCGCCAGCGCCTCATGAGGAGCTTCCTGGAGGCCCAGGAGGCCAGGCATTCCGCAGTCCTGGCGGAGATGCAGATGGTTCGCGAGGAGCCACCAGCACCTCAGGAGCCTCCCGAGGCTCCTGGGCCTGGGGGCTCGTGAAGATCGGCTCCTATAGCCCGCTATGTCTGCTACTTCAACACCCCTTCATTGTCAAACCCTATCAGGTGACACCTTTCAAGTTTCATTTCCAGCTGGGAGCGCCCCCAGGGCTGCATCATTCCCAGGCCACGTGGGTCCGTCCCTGCGTCGTGTATCCCTTTTGTTCATGTTTTTAGCTTACCTTGTTGTTGGCGTCCCTCGGGCTGCATCATCCCCAAGTCGCTCGGGTCAGACCCAGTGGCATGTATCCCTCCTGTGTTTATCTTCTGGCTATGCATTCGACCTATCATGCCTGTTATTTGGTGCCTGTCTGTGGCACCCCTTCTTCCTTCGTGTCGGCCGCTTGCGCGTTAAAGGGGGGGGTACCTGAGCATCACGACTCAGGGATCCTACCGGCTCTCCAGCCCTCACCCTCTGGCTTTGTCCACGGCATCGCGCCCAGGCAAACCAGCGACGGCTGAGACTAGCTCGAGGGCCGGGACCCGAGGACGTAGAGCGTCAACATCGAACCAATCTTGCGTGTTAAAGGGGGGGAGGTACCTAAGCATCGCGACTCAGGGCTCCTACCGGCTCTCCAGCCCTCACCCTCTGGCTTTGTCCACGGCATCGCGCCCTGGCAAACCAGCGACGGCTGAGACTAGCTCGAGGGCCGGGACCCGAGGACGTAGAGCATCAACATCTAGCCAAGCTTGCGCGTTAAGGGGGGGTACCTGAGCATCGCGACTCAGGGCTCCTACCGGCC
Organism: Triticum dicoccoides; assembly: GCF_002162155.2. Taxonomy (NCBI): domain Eukaryota; kingdom Viridiplantae; phylum Streptophyta; class Magnoliopsida; order Poales; family Poaceae; genus Triticum; species Triticum dicoccoides. Next base: position 219,808,728 of record NC_041391.1, read on the forward strand.
CTCCAGCCCTCACCCTCTGGTTTTGTCCACGGCATCGCGCCCAGGCAAACCAGCGACGGCTGAGACTAGCTCGAGGGCCGGGACCCGAGGACGTAGAGCATCGGCATCTGGCCAAATTTGCAGGAACACAAGTTAAGGCCCAGTGCCAGGCGCAACCCGCCTTGAGGTAGGGCCCCATGAGTCCCGCGCTGGCCCACGGGTGCCTAGATACACCACCTCATGCCCTACCGTGCCGGCCACATGTCAGGGCGGGGCTGTACACGCCCCGGGGGCTCCTCCCAGAGGGGAGCCCCCTCCCACGCACCAGTGGAAGCACCATGCTCCGCGCTGGCTGACGACACTGCCGAGGAGCGGCTATGCCCATACACATACAGAAGCGCTATGCTCCACGCTGGTGATAAACAACTGAGGGTGGCCCCCGGCCGCATCAACCTCAGGGAGCCTTGAGCTCAGTGCCTGACCTCATCGCAACGCCTCCCCTCGGGAGTGCCGCGCGAGGGGGCTGGGCACGAGGGCTGCGCCCAGGTCACGCCTAGGGGTACGCCACCCAGCCAGGCCCTTCGGGCCTGGTTCTTCGCGCGTCTCTCCCCAAGCAGAGCCAAGGTACGAAGGTTGTTTGAGCGTCAAGGGGGACTCCTGAGCATCACGACTTAGGAGCCTAACTGGTCACGTAGCCCCTCACTCCTTAGTTCTGAAAGGCTAACGACGGTTGAGGTATGCGCGGGGCCGGGCTCTGCAGACGTAGAATGGTAGATTCACCCACACATCTCACCTCCCTACTTGTTGTTCGTGTGCCAAGGGGGACTCCTGAGCATCGCGACTCAGGAGCCTAACTTGTCACATAGCCCCTCACTCCTTGGTCCCGTCCTGGTTTCCGGTCGGGGCTAACGGCGGCTGAGGTATGCGTGGGGCCGGGCTCTGCCGGCGTAGAACATAGGCAAGTAGGAAGAGCGCAAATTTAAAGGAATTCAAAAGCAAATATTGCAGTCCATAACTGTTATCACGACACCAAACGCAAGTTTAAAGGCCTCCCTGAGGCATGGTGCATGTTGCAGGAATTGAAAGCAGAACATGAGCAACAGCGGAGTCATTCGTTGGTGGCGGAGCTACGCGGATCGGGTTCGCCTCGTGGGGCCGCAGGACCGGCAGCGCCTCGCTTCGGCTTGGTGCTGAAGGCCCGGAACTTCGACAACAGAGCCTCCGCGCGACCCTTCACGGCCTCAGCAGCAGCAGCGGCAAGCTCGCCGGTCGCTGGCTCCAGCAGGCTGTCAAGGTCAACGTTGGGGTCGCGAAGGTAGACGTGGGTAAGGACCCGTGTCAGCATTGCAGAAGACAAGACGCGCGCCTCGGCCTCGGCTGTAGGGCCAAGGCCAAGGGTGATATCTTCAAGGGCACGGACCATGAAGGGGAGTAGCTTGGCGGGGCCGTCCTCGGCACCGGCCAGCGGGCTTTCCAGGCCGCTGTCATAAAGCGACTTCAGCAAGCCGCGAACCTTCACCTCCATCTCCACGAAGGCCTCACGGTCCTCGGCAAGGACCCGCGCCTTGCCGTCCAGCTCGACTGAGGGAGTCCCGGACTAGGGGGTGTCCGGATAGCCGAACTATCATCATCGGCCGGATTCCAAGACTATGAAGATACAAGATTGAAGACTTCGTCCCGTGTCCGGATGGGACTTTCCTTGGCGTGGAACGCAAGCTTGGTGATACGGATATGTAGATCTCCTACCATTGTAACCGACTCTGTGTAACCCTAGCCCTCTCCGGTGTCTATATAAACCGGATGGCTTTAGTCCGTAGGACGAACAACAATCAGACCATAGGCTAGCTTCTAGGGTTTAGCCTCCTTGATCTCGTGGTAGATCTACTCTTGTAACACACATCATCAATATTAATCAAGCAGGACGTAGGGTTTTACCTCCATCAAGAGGGCCTGAACCTGGGTAAAACATCGTGGCCCTTGTCTCCTGTTACCATCCGCCTAGACGCACAGTTCGGGACCCCCTACCCGAGATCCGCCGGTTTTGACACCGACATTGGTGCTTGCATTGAGAGCTCCTCTGTGTCATCACCGATAGGCTCGATGGCTTCTTAGATCATCAACAACGACGCAGTCCAGGGTGTGACCTTCCTCCCTGGACAGATCTTCGTATTCGGCGGCTTCGCACTGCGGCCAACTCGCTTGGTCATCTGGAGCAGATCGGAAGCTACGCCCCTGGCCGTCAGGTCAGATTTGGAAGTTTGAACTTCACGGCGGACATCCGCGGGGACTTGATCTTCGATGGATTCGAGCCATAGCCAAGCGCGCCGCACTGTCACGACGGGCATGATTTAGCTCTACAGCCGGACAGTACCCTGGAGGCCGCACTCGAGCCCGCTCTGACCTTCAATTCGGAGCCGGCTGCGCAGATCGAGGACGGATGGCTAGACACCGCCTCCGGGGGCTGCAATCTCTACGGCGATAGAGCCGAACACTGATCTTGTCCCTCGTGAAGCCCGTGACTCCGAGGTGCCGGACTCCTCACCGGACTCCGAGCCTCCTGCGCCCCCTCCAATCGAATCCGATTGGGCGCCGATCATGGAGTTCACCGCAGCGGACATCTTTCAACACTCACCCTTCGGCGACATCTTGAGTTCACTAAAGTATCTCTCGTTATCAGGAGAGCCCTGGCCGGACTGCGGTCAGGACGGTTGGGATGCGGACGACGAAGAAATTCAAAGCCCACCCAACACCCACTTAGTAGCCACTGTCGACGATCTAATCGACATGCTCGACTACAACTCCGAAGACATCGACGGTATGGACGACGATGCCGGAGACGAACAAGAACCAGCGCCTACCGGGCACTGGAAGGCCACCTCATCATATGACATATACATGGTGGATATCCCAAAGGATGGGAATGGCGAAGGAACAGCGGAGGATGACCCCTCCAAGAAACAGCCGAAGCGCCAGCGTCAGCGGTGCCGCTCTAAATCCCGCCACAGCAAGAATGAAGATTCCGGCACCGGAGATAATAACACCCCAGACAGTGCCGAAGACAACCCCCTCCAGCAAAATTCAGCACAGGAGGACGGAGACGCCAGCCCTCATGAGAGAGTGGCAGAAGAAGAGGTAGAGGATTATATGCCTCCCTCCGGAGACGAGGAAAGCCTCGACGACGACGAATTCGTCGTGCCTGAGGATCCCGTCGAACAAGAGCGTTTTAAACGCAGGCTTATGGCCACGGCAAATAACCTCAAGAAAAAGCAGCAACAACTTAGAGCTGATCAAGATCTGCTAGCCGACAGATGGACTAAAGTCCTCGCGGCCGAAGAGCATGGGCTTGAACGCCCCTCCAAAAGCTACCCTAAACGCAAGCTACTCCCCCGATTAGAGGAGGAGGCGTATGAATCTGCATCACCAGCAGACAATACGGCTGACCAACCACCCCGTGGTCGCGACAGAGAGGCCTCTAGGCCCTTCACTAAAACCGTACCCGGCATTGCTCGAAAAGCACAAGGCCACAGGGGAATGCTCCGGACTTGCGAGATATATTGGAGGATAACGCAAGACAATCACGATCGATCTATGGATCGCGTGGGCGCCCCATGATATGTGATGACAACCGTCACGCCGGACACAGTAAGTCCGGCCGGGCCGAACAAAATAGACAAAGCTCTTTTGAGCTCCGTCGTGATATCGCCCAGTACAGAGGCGCCGCACACCCCCTATGCTTCACAGATGAAGTAATGGATCATCAAATCCCTGAAGGGTTTAAACCCGTAAATATCGAATCTTACGATGGCACAACAGACCCCGCGGTTTGGATCGAAGACTACCTCCTCCACATCCACATGGCCCGCGGTGACGATCTTCATGCAATCAAATATCTCCCACTCAAGCTTAAAGGACCAGCCCGACATTGGCTCAACAGCTTGCCAGCAGAGTCAATCGGGAGTTGGGAAGACCTGGAAGCCGCATTCCTCGATAACTTCCAAGGCACGTATGTGCGACCACCAGACGCTAATGACCTAAGCCACATAATTCAGCAGCCAGACGAATCGGCCAGACAATTCTGGACACGGTTCTTAACCAAGAAAAACCAAATCGTCGACTGTCTGGATGCGGAGGCCCTCGCGGCCTTCAACCATAACATCCGCGACGAACGGCTTGACCGGCACCTGGGACAGGAAAAGCCGAAATCCATGGCAGCCCTCACATCACTCATGACCCGCTTCTACGCAGGTGAGGACAGCTGGCTAGCACGCAACAACAACCTCAGCAAAAATTCTGGCAGTCCGAATATCAAGGACCATAATGGCATGTCGCGTCGCAACAAAAACAAACACCGCACTAACGGCGATAATAGTGAAGATACGACAGTCAATGCCAGATTCAGAGGCTCTAAACCCGGTCAGCGGAAAAAGGCATTCAAAAGAACTACTCCGGGTCCGTCCAATTTGGACCGAATACTCGACCGCTCATGCCAGATACACGGCACCCCCGAAAAACCAGAAAAACCACACCAACAGGGACTGTTGGGTATTCAAGCAGGCAGGCAAGTTAATTGCCGAAAACAATGACAAGGGGCTCTATAGAGATGACGACGAAGAGACCCGACCGCCGAACAATAGAGGACAGAAGGGTTTTCCCCCACAGGTGCGGACGGTGAACATGATATACGCAACACACATACCCAAAAGGGAGCGGAAGCGTGCACTCAGGGATGTATACGCGATGGAGCCAGTTGCCCCGAAGTTCAATGCATGGTCCTCCTGCCCGATCACTTTTGACCGAAGGGACCACCCCACCAGCATCCGCCACGGCGGATTCGCCGCATTGGTTTTAGACCCAATCATCGATGGATTTCACCTCACCAGAGTCCTGATGGACGGCGATAGCAGCCTGAATCTGCTTTATCAGGATACAGTGCGCAAAATGGGCATAGACCCCTCAAGGATTAAACCTACCAAGACAACCTTTAAAGGCGTCATACCAGGTGTAGAAGCCAATTGTACAGGCTCAGTTACACTGGAAGTGGTCTTCGGATCCCCGGATAACTTCCGAAGCGAGGAGTTAATCTTTGACATAGTTCCGTTCCGCATCGGCTATCATGCTCTGCTCGGACATACCGCGTTTGCAAAGTTCAACGCAGTGCCGCACTACGCCTCAAGCTCAAGATGCCAGGCCCTCGAGGAGTCATCACGGTCAACGAAAATACTGAACGCTCTCTCCGATTGGAGGAACATACAGCGGCTCTCGCGGCAGAAGTACAGTGCAGCCTCTTAAGGCAATTCTCGAGTCCGGCCGTTAAATGACCGGACACGGCTAAACGCGCCTGGAGTAACCTACAACAAGACCACCTGGCACGTTCCGAGCACGCGTAGCAGTGCGGCCCCAACCCCAGCCCCTGCAAAATGTCAAGACAGGTCCTTCGTGTACACCATTACGCTTCGAAGATACCATGGGCATGGGGAGAGGGGAACGAGCACGATAGACCCAGTATGCGGCTCAACCACACCAGGGGCTCTCAAGTGTGTCGTTCTTTTTTTCTTTTTAATTTTTTACCCGCAGGACTCCATTTGTCAGAGACCCTATCCAGCAGCAGACCTGCCGAACTCACGATGCAACAACCAGGGAAGAAGGAAGGCTACAACGAATATCCAGGTGGTCTCCATTACGAGCATTAAATCTGTTTTATACACCATTCCGCAGCCTACCCCTTGGAGGTGGACATGTTTAATAGTCCCATCCCTTGCTTATCGCACCATTTGTATCGTTCTGCATTCACAGCAGTCTTTTCTTGAATAAGCAATGCAGCACCTTTTTGCTTCCAATTGCATTTCTTTCTTATACATATGTTCCTTTATGACATGTTGCATCCGTACATTTTGGTACGGCTAAATACACCAGGGGCTTATGTTCCCCGCATCATGGTGTGATAAGTCCAAACACTTTCACAAGTGCGGCACCCCGAACTTATAGCATTATATGCATCGGCTCCGAATCATGTCTTGGGTCAATAGTTGGGTTTACCCGGCTCCCATGTTTTGGTACCTTATGTTCCATTGTATCGGCTAAGGTAGCACTGGGAGAACCACTGCGATTGCGCCCCAGTTGAGCTGGGCGAGCGCCTCAGTGGAGAAAGCTAAAACTGACCGTCATGATGAGGCGAGAGCCGATCGCTGTTCGAGAGGTTTTTTGCGAGTCCCTAAAGACTTATGCCGCTTAGAGCGAGGAGCCGGCTTTGTCCGGCCCAGGCGTGGATAGCGCCCCAAATTCGGCCTTCCGAAGACTAGGGGCTTCGCCGAAATTTAAAATTATAGAATTCTATGGCTAAGTGAGAGTGTTCAAGCATTATAAGTCCGGTTGCCTTGTTCGTTGTGTTGAGCGCCTCCCTAGATGGACCCAAAAATGGGAACAAGAGTGCTCAAGTTTATCCCGAACACCCCAGCACTCGTGGCATGGGGGCTGAAGCCGACGACTTGCCAACTCTCAGATTCGATAAACAGCCGCATAGAAGGTAATATTTTAAATTAACAAGCGTTGCTTAGCGCATATGAACTAAGTTTTCAGCGCACAGGATAACAAAATGCGAGTCTACTCAAATATTACATCTTTGGAGCACTCACCCGCAATAATGCGGGCACCCTTCAGGATACACTTATAATACATCTCGGGCATGCGATGCTCCTTGCCCTGCGGTGGCGCGTCCGTCACAAGCTTCTGAGCATCCATCTTGCCCTAGTGCACCTTTGCGCGGGCAAGGGCCTGACGGGCACCTTCAATACAGGCGGAGTGCTTGACGACTTCAACCCATGGACACGCATCCACCAGCTGCCGCACCAGGCCGAAGTAACTCCCAGGCATGGCCTCCTTAGGCCACAGCCGAACTATGAGGCCCTTCATGGCCTGTTCGGCCACCTTGTGGAGCTCGACCAGCTGCTTCAGCTGGTCGCTAAGGGGCACCGGATGTCCGGCCTCACCATACTGAGACCAGAAGACCTTCTCCGTCGAGGTCCCCTCCTCGGCCCTATAGAAAGCGGCAACATCGGACACGCTGCGGGGCAGATCTGCGAACGCTCCTGGAGAGCTCCGTATTCGGGTAAGTGATTTGTAATCCACACTCACATGCTTACTTTGCATGAAAAACGCCTTACCCACCACTATTTTCTTCACCGCCTCGACTTCTTGGAGGGCCTTATAGGCTTCGGCCTTAGTGGCTTTGGCACTCTCAAGAGCCGTCGCAAGCTCGGACTCTCGAGTCTTCGAGTCACGCTCCAAGCTCTCATGTTTTTCCATGAGAGCCTGGAGCTCTTGCTGTACCTCCGCCACCCGCGCCTCCTGCTTCTCTCGCTCGGTGCGTTCCGCGGCCGCATTACATTCGGCCGCGGACACCGCCTCCTTCAAGGTCGCCACCTCGTTAGTGGCCCCTGCAATACCCACGTTATCCTTGTCATTCTTCTTGCAACCAAAATCCTTTTCTGTAAGGTACAACTTTAATAAGGTGTTACTCACCTTCCTTGTCCTCGAGCTGCTTCTTGGCACGGCCGAGCTCGTTCTTGGACCGCTCAAGGCTTTGCTTCAAAGTATTGACCTCCACAGTCAGTGTGGCAGAGGTCAGCAGCGCAGCCTGCAATCCCATATTGAAATATTTTTTATGACTCCTGCGTATATCTTTTTAGATCCTCAGTCCGGCTTTTCTTTCCGAACACCGAACCGAGCATCAGGGGCTACTGTCTATGCGGTACTATTTTACATATATCAAAATTCTTACCTCAAAGCCTGTTAGAAGGCTGCTGCAGGCTTCGGTCAGCCCGCTCTTGGCAAGCTGAACCTTCTGAATCACCGCACTCATAACAGTGCGGTGTTCCTCTTTGATGGAGGCGCCATTTAGCACCTCCAGCAAGTTATCCGGCACCTCCGGTTGGACGGAGGCTGCTGGCGTCACGGTCTTGCCCTTCTTATGAAGGGGTTGCCCGCCGGACTCCGGAGCCGCTATGGGTTCCGGGGCCGAGTCCGGTGCAAAGCCGGGAGGCTGTCCTGCGACACCTCCGGGGCCTCCTCCTCCTGGTGGGTCCCTTCCCGGGATCCCACCTCGGCATCGTCCGCATCACGGGGGGTGGAGGCGGTCGGAAGAGAATCCATATCCGACGCACCTAAGGACCCGCTCGACGAAGCGGGAAGATCATCCTTGGGCGGATTGCAGGGTTGTATGCGGCATTAGAAAGACATTATGTGGCGAAAAGAAAAACCATGAAGTTATTCGGGAGTCCGGATACTTACGATCTTGCCAGGGGCTTGGCCCTTGGAGGCCAGTCCTCGTCGTCATCACTGGTGTTGGCAGAGCAGTCCGGGGAAAGAGTCTTTCCCTTCTTGGACCCTTCGGCCTCCCTCGTTGGGGAGGCCTTCCTTTTCCTCCCTCCCCCCGCTGGGGGAGAGGCTTTCTTCTTCTCCTCCTCACCTTTGTGAGAGGAGTCAGCCTCGGAGTCATCATCCGATAACACCTGAAAACGGGAGCTCTTCCGAGTGCCCGTGGCCTTCTTCTCCGGCACCACGTGGGGTGCCGGAGCCAGCAGCCCCGTCAAGCAGGCGTCCGCTGGGTCCTCTGGCAATGGGGCCGGACAGATAGTCTGTTCGGCCTTCTTCAGCCAGTCATGTCAAAGGAAAGGGAGTTTAGATCCCGCATAGAGTCAAACTATGGAAAACAAGCGTCCCGTAAAGGACAAAATCATTTACCTCGTCAGCTGGACGCTGTGAGCTGAATCCGCGATCTTCGGTAGCGGATGCGGGAGCCTCGGCGCCCTTGAATATCACCTTCCAGACATCTTCGTACGTAGTGTCGAAGAGCCCGCTCAAAGTCTGGTGCCGTGCCGGATCGAACTCCCACATGTTGAAGCCCCGTCGTTGGCACGGGAGAATTTGGCGGATGAGCATGACCTGGACTACGTTGACAAGCTTGAGCTTCTTGTCCACTAGCTTTTGGATGCAGGCTTGGAGTCCGGTCAGCTCCTCCGAATCACCCCATGTCCGGCCGCTCTCTTTCCAGGAGGTGAGCCGTGTAGGGATGCCAGATCTGAATTCGGGGGCCGCTGCCCATTCAGGGTCACGCGGCTCGGTGATGTGGAACCACCCCGATTGCCACCCCTTAATGGTTTCCACGAAAGTGCCCTCAAGCCAAGTAACGTGGGACATCCTGCCCACCATGGTGCCTCCGCATTCCGCTTGGCTGCCCTTCACAACCTTCAGCTTGACACTGAAGGTCTTGAGCCACAAGCCGAAGTGGGGCTGGATGCAGAGGAAGGCCTCACACACGACCATAAACGCCGAGATGTTGAGGATGAAATTCGGGGCCAGATCATGGAAATCCAGGCCGTAGCAGAACATGAGCCCCCAGACAAAGGGATGGAGTGGGTAGCCCAGTCCGTGGAGGAAATGGGGAAGGAATACAACCCTCTCATGGGGCCTAGGGGTGGGGATGAGCTCTCCCTCATCGGGGAGCCGGCGCGCGATGTTGCTGGACAAATATCCGGCGCTGCGCAGCTTCTGGATCTGCCCCTACGTGACGGAGGAGGCCATCCACTTGCCTCCCGCTCCGGACATATTTGGAGAAGATTGAGGTGAGATGTGCGGACTTGGGCGCTGGAGCTTGAGTTTGCGGAGATGGATAAGCCAAGGAGGAAGAAGGCGCAGGTAAAAGGGTTGGATCTTTATCCCCTTATATGGGCGGACAAAAACATGTGTCCCCACCGGCCTGATAAAACTCGCTTATCTCCCAAGCGCCGCAATCAATGGCGCCGTTGGGTTACCCACGACCATATTGATGGGAATCCCGGGATAAGGGGAACACGATCTCTTCTTCGACAAGACGTGCCAAGGAAACCGCTTCGATAAACGCGCTGAGGTGGTACAATAAAAACGATTCAAGTAAAGGCTTGGTAGTGGTGTGACGTCACACCACCAAATACGTCAGCAGGTTGAACTTGTGTAATATTATTCTCTCTACGGTGGTATGTGGAATTTATTTTGCAGAGCCGAACGCTATCCTGGTGTTCACAATCTTCTATAAATTATTCGGAGGAGGAACCCGCCTTGCAATGCCGAAGACAATATGCGCGCCAGACTCATCGTCATTGAAGCCTGGTTCAGGGGTTACTGAGGGAGTCCCGGACTAGGGGGTGTCCGGATAGCCGAACTATCATCATCGGCTGGACTCCAAGACTATGAAGATACAAGATTGAAGACTTTGTCCCGTGTCCGGATGGGACTTTCCTTGGCGTGGAAGGCAAGCTTGGCGATACGGATATGTAGATATCCTACCATTGTAACCGACTCTATGTAACCCTAGCCCTCTCCGGTGTCTATATAAACCGGATGGCTTTAGTCCGTAGGACGAACAACAATCAGACCATAGGATAGCTTCTAGGGTCTAGCCTCCTTGATCTCGTGGTAGATCTACTCTTGTAACACACATCATCAATATTAATCAAGCAGGACGTAGGGTTTTACCTCCATCAAGAGGGCCCGAACCTGGGTTAAACATCGTGTCCCTTGTCTCCTATTACCATCCGCCTAGGCGCACAGTTCGGGACCCCCTACCCGAGATCCGCCGGTTTTGACACCGACATCGACCTTCCACGCCTCCTACTCCTGCTCCAGTGCACCCAGGCGGTCACGGTGTTTGTTGAGCTTCGCGTCTCGATACTTGATGGCCACCTCGCGAGCCTTCAAGCCTTCTTCCTTCTATTGGCGGATGCGGACCTCCTCGGTGAGCTGGTCCCGCAGGCCCTACAGTTCGCTCTCCAGTGCCTTGCAACAGCCTTGGGCATCGGCCGCCTCCCCCAAGGCAGCATCACGAGCGGCCTTCACCTCGAGGACGGCCTGCTTCTCCTCGTCGCAGGCCGTCGAGGCCTGAACCAGCGCAACTCGAATCGAAGGGTCAGAGCGAATCCAGCTGGAAGCCAGCTCCAAGCGCCCGGCCACCAAGTGAGGGTCGGCGCCCAGAAGATCTTGCCGCAGCCGGTCCAGCTCGGCAGCAGCGCGATCCAAGACGGTGGAAGGGGTCGGAGAGACAACAGTTGGTGGAGTAGGAGGAGAGGACGGCAGCATAACCACACGCGGGACCTGCTGCGCCCCGACAGCTGTGGCGACGGCATCAGGCAGGGATACCTCAGGAGTCGCTTGGGCCATGGGGGCTGAGCTCTTTCCAGCCAGCTCCACCAGGCCTCGCGAGGACGACCGGGCAGGAGAGGCCCGTGCCTTGGGGCCACCTCCCTTCATGGGCAGAGGCGCTGCCCTAGACGGAGCATCAGGAGCCCCCTTCAGCTTCTTCGCCGCAGGCGCCAGCCTGACCAAGGGATACAAACATCAAGCCTCAACGACAAAGCAATGAACAAGGCAAGAATCAAGCACTTACTCGTCGCCGCTCGTGAGCTCGAGCAACCTCCAGCCGTACTTGAAGCCCGAGAGCCGGCTGCTGGGATCAGCCTTGCGAGGTTCGGAAGCAGGAGGCACGTCTGCAGGTCGCCTTGGAGCCGGGGCAGACCCGAGGGGGATCAGCCCAGACCTGGCCTTCTTCGAGATCGGAGGCAAGCTCCCGCCGTCCCACTCGTCATCATCCTCGTCGTCGCTCGGCAGCAGGCGGAGAGCACGGGGCCTGCACCGGGGGAGAGGCGCTCTCGACTCCCCATCGGTAGCCTCGGAGTCAGGCCCCCCTTCCCGCTCCTCTTCTTCCTCCTCCTCAATCCTCTTCCCGGGCTTTGAAATGGCGTTGGAACCGCCATACGCGATGAAGCTCGCGCACGCGGAGAGAGGACCGCCAGAGAGCCGGAGGGAGAACTAGTGGTGCAGCAAGGCCACCGAAGGCTGCACCCCGACATGAGCCTGACAATAATATGCGAAGATCGCCAGAAGAAGGACAGAGTTGGGGTGGAGGTGCAGAGCTTGCAGGTCGTAATGGCGGAGGACAGAGAAGAAGAACTCAGAGAAAGGGGGTACCAGGCCGGAAGCAATGGCGCTTACGAAGAGCGGGTAGAAGGTGCTCCCTGGGGCCTCAGGAGAGGCGGAGCCGGCCTTGAACACCTGCGCCCCGTCGATGCCTTGCGCCACCACCATCCGGCACATTCGGGCAAGGCTTGCCTCCGACACGTTCGGCAAGTCCAAGGAGGGCGAATACCAAGCTTCGGCCAGAGTCTGGCGAGGTGCCATGGCTTGCTAAGGTGGGCGGTCGAAGTAGATCTAAAGATTTCGGAGGCAGAAGGAAAGGGCACAAGAAAGGGGATCTGGGCAATGACCGGACGAAGCAAGGGAAGCAAAGCCTAGGCAGATGCCGCTCTTTTAACGCACGCGGCTGCTGAGGCACCCACGTCCAATCAACCGCCACGCGGCGCCCAAGGCCGCAGGCTGTTAGGGCCCGCGGCGCTTCGTACTTGCCCCTTCGCCTCTCTGCTCAGCCAAGTCCGGGCGCGCCTTGGGCCCGGGGGCTACTGTCAGTGTTCTGGGAATGGGGGTCCCCATACTTGCCTGCCTGCGGCCTGCGGCGTGGCTCAAGGGGCGGCCCAACATGGCCCATCTTCGTCAACACGAGCTCAAGACCCTCTCGAGGGGCCAAGCCTCGCGGGGCGGACGACAGGACGCTTCCTCAGGCACGGCCTCGTCAGGCTGGCTCGCGAGGAGGCGGAGATATCAAGGCGGGGTACCTCTCTAGGTGCCCATGACGTAAGCCATGACGACCAAGGGCGCCAGGCGGGCGCCAGCCCGCACAGTGTCCTTCTTTCCTCTTTGGTGCAAAGGGAGCAAGCGCAGACGAGAGCATCAAGCAAAGGCATCCATTTCGGTGCAACAAGACCAAGACCAGCAGAACAGCAGGATGGAAGTCATCGTGGAGCCCAAGCCGGCGTCACCACCAAAGCCTTTGGCAGGCGAGGACCAACTTTAGTCAGGATAAGTGTACTAGATGTTCCCCTTCAAAATGGCCAATTGTTGGCACCCTTCCCGCTCAATATTTGGGAAGAGGCCCAGGGCCTCGCTCTATAAATAGGACTAGCCACTCTCTAGGCAGGGGAGGGACGAATCAACCAGTCAAACCTTAGCTAGAACCACCAATGCAAGAACCCCTCCCCTCACGAGGCTGTTCTTCCTTGTACTGTTCATCATCAGCCCAAGAGGCAATCCACCACACCACACACTAGAGTAGGGTATTACACCACAATGGTGGCCTGAACCAGTATAAACCCTGTGTTCCTTGTGTTGTTCATTTGATTTCTTAGTTCATAGCGAGGCGGTGAGGTGCAGGTAGGCAGGGGGCCAAATCTCCGCGCGCACCCTAGTGTTCGAATCTAGAGGGTCTGCCGGAACCCCAAATCCGACAAGAAGGGCCAGTTATGGGGCGAATCTATAGAGCTGATCGGACTCATCAACTGCATCAAGGGCGTGAAGGACAAGAATATCAAGCTTTTCAACGTGATCCAGGTCATGCTCGTTCACCAGATTCTGCCGTGCCAATGGCGGGCATTCAACCTGTGGGAGTTCGTCCCGGCCGAACACCAGACGCTCCAGAGGCTCTATGACATGAAGCACAAGAACGCGTGGAAGGCGTTGTTCAAGGCCACCGAAGTACCTCCTCTCATAACGGAGGACCGTGGGCTCCATGCCGCATGGCACCCTACTCAGGTGAGTTCTGAGGCTGCCAGTGGGTTCGGTTCTTTCCAATGTATTCATGGAGAATTCCTAAGTGATTGTGTATATTGTTTAGGAGTATGTGGAGACAGCGGAGAGAATTGATTGTCCGGCTCTGCTGCCAGAAAGCCCAGCTAATGATGTTCTGACGAAGATGCTGGTCCCGGTGCCCTATAAGGGGCCAAAGAAGAAGGCCGATAAGAAGGGCCTAGGGACCCGAAAGGGTCTCCGGCGGAAGGCTGCGCCAAAAGCCTTGTCCGAAGAGGACGAGGAAGACTCCTCCCCCGAAGGGGAAGAAGGATAAGAAGAGGAGGCCGCCCTATCCGGAAAGGATGGGGGGCCTGAGACAGCGGACCAGGGGGATAGGAGAGGCCCCCGGTGCAAGGCCGTCATACCCTTGTCGTCCGATGATGACGAGGCAGATTCCTCCCGCGGAAGCGGGGAGGAACAGGAAGAAACTCCACCTCCCCGTAATGAGGGGGGGAAGAGGAAGGTCGCCCCAATGGGAGAGACTGGGATGTCCTAGAAGGGAAAGGTATCCCTTCCGGACTACTCCGCCACCGCTGCCGATAGCAAGGAAGGGTGGCTGCCCAGGAAGAAGCCCTTAGTGCGATCGTAAGTATCCGCACTCCATCGTAATTTCGCTTCATAGTTTTGTTTGTAATGCCGAACTTGTATGCAGTCCGGCCAGGGCCCACCCCGAAGTGTCGTCTTCGGACGGGTCCTTGAGTGAGTCAGCCATTAACTCACTGCCGACGGCCACGTCTCCTCGGCCTGCGGACGACACGGAGCTGATGTCCCAAAGGCTCCCAGAGATGGGGGAGGTGGCCCTGGAGGTGCCTCAACGCAGCGTATCAGACGTCGGACTAGTGGGGTTGAAGATCCCTGCGGATCGTGTTGATGAGAGCCACGGTAAGTCGGGCTCTCAGCCGAACACTGTCCCGGAGCCTTCAATGGTTCCGGACTTAGGCAGGCAGCCCCTCTTTAGGGAGGGAGGACCATCTGTATCAACGACTTCTGTTGCGCCCAGGGCACCGGATTGTCTGCTGGAAGCGCTTCGCGGCGCTTACCTAGATGAAGAGTACCGTACTGTTATGAGTGCAGTGATTCAGAAGGTTTCGTCCGCCAAGAGCGGACTAACCGAAGCCTGCGCCAGCCTCCTGACAGGCTTTGAGGTAAGTAAAAATGTGTGATATTACCAACCGATAGGTAGTAGCCCCTGATACTCTGTTTGGTGTTTGGAAGGAAAAACCAAACGGAGGGTCAATTATAATCCGCAGGACTCTAACAATAAGTTTGAATGTAAATAAACAGGTTGTGCTGCTGGCCACTGCTGCTCGCACGGACGAAATCGCCGGCCTAACGCAGGACTTGGAGCGAGCACAGGGAGAGCTCGGCCTTACTAGGAGGCAGCTCGAGGAGAGCAAAGGTGAATGATTCCCCTATCTCATATAGTAAAGTATAAATAAAATTTGATTATGCTAATAACGAAACATCGTGATGTGGTAACAGAGGCCGCCACCGAAGTGGCGTCTCTCAAGAAGGCGCTATCCGAGGCCGAACACAAAGCGGCCTTGGAGCGCAAGGAGCGCGAAAAGCAAGAAGCCCGAGTAGGCGAAGTACAAGAAGAGCTCCAGGAGCTCGGCAAGAAGCTCGAGTCCACGGAGCATGAGCTTAAAGCAAAAGAGGCCGAGCTTGCGAAGGCCCATACAAATATAAAAGACGCCAAGGCCGAAGCCGATAGGGCACAACATGAGATCCAAGAGGCCAAAAAGATAGCGGCGGTTAAGAAATTTTTTATGCAAAGCAAACATCTGGAGGAGGCGTTTCTTTTACTTACCCAAGTCCGGAGCTCTCCACGGGCATTCGCAGATCTGCCACACAGCGTATCAGATGCCGCGGAGTTCTACCGTGCCCAGGAGGGGAGCTCAACAGAGAAGTTGTTCTGGTCCCAGTATGCTGGGGCTGAACATTCAATGCCTCTGAGTGACCAGCTGAAGCAGTTGGTCGAACTCCACAAGGTGGCTGAAGTGGCTATGAAGGATCTCACAGTCCGGATATGGCCTGGTGAGCTTCTGCCCACTAGCTACTTCGGCCTGATCAAGCGGATGGTGGATGCGTGTCCGCGACTGGAAGTCATCAAGCGATCCGTTTGCATTGAGGGTGCCCGCCGGGCCCTTGCCCGTGCAAAGGTGCATTGGGGAAAGCTGGATGCGGAGAAGCTGGTGAAGGACGGGCCGCCAGAGGGCAAGCCGCATCGCGTCCTCGAGAAGTATTATGA
Organism: Triticum dicoccoides; assembly: GCF_002162155.2. Taxonomy (NCBI): domain Eukaryota; kingdom Viridiplantae; phylum Streptophyta; class Magnoliopsida; order Poales; family Poaceae; genus Triticum; species Triticum dicoccoides. The sequence goes on from NC_041391.1 coordinate 219,824,665, forward strand.
TGGCGTTATGAAGGGTGCTTGCCTCGTGGCCGACGAATGTACCAAAGACATAATTTTTGAATGAATTCGCTTCTGTCATGTTTGTAATTTAAAGATGAAGTTACTTGCGCTATGTAGCATTTTTGTTATTTAAAATATTACCTTCTATGTGGCTTTTTATCAAATTCTGAAAGTAGGCCCATCGTCGGCTTTCGCCCCCATGTAACTAGTACTCGGGTGTTCGTGGAAAACCCGGACACTCTTTATCCAAATGTTTGGTCCCTTAAGGAGGTGTCCAGCATAGCGAACAAGGCAATCGGACTATGCGGCTTTATAACCTTCACTTAGCCATAGAAGTCTACAATTTTATATTTCGGCGAAGCCCCTAGAATCCAGAAGGCCGAATTGGGGCGCTATACACGCCTATATCGGACAAAGCCGAATTATCGCCTAAAGCGGAAAAATCTTTAAGGATTTTAAGACCTCTCGAACAGCGACCAGCTCACGCCACATCATGCCGGTCAGTTTTGTGCTTTCTCTACTAAGGTGCTTGTCCGGAAGAACCAGTGCACAATCGCAGTAGTTCTCCCTGCGCTGCCTTAGCCGAATTAACGGAACGTAAGGCACCAAAACAAGGGAGACGGGCTATCCCAACTGTAGACCCAAGACATGATTCGGAGCTGATGCATATAATGCTATAAGTTCGGGGTGACGCACTATTGAAAGTGTTCAGACTTGTCTTACCATATTATGGGGTGCCATAAGAAGCCCCTGGCAAACTGAACGTACCAAAGTGTACGGATGAAAAATTAAATAGACATCTGTAAGAAAAATGCTCAAATAAGAATAATAAGCTGACGCTGTATATTATCTCCCATTGATGAATAATACGTTTAGGCGTATGTTTACAATGAACGCATTAAGCGGAGATAAATAGGATTATTTGACATATCCTTTCCAGAGGCAGGCTATGTACAGATAGATAATGCAGGTATAACGATCGTGAATAGATTCCACCTGGGTGTTTCCTTCTGTGCGCAAAGCCTGTTGCCTCCTCGGTTTTCTCTCCTATGTGAGTCCGACAATCTAGCTCTTCTGGAGAAGCTGCACTAAAGCAATGTCCTTAAGGGTAAAAATGAAAAGGTTACGGAGCGATACCATACTGTTGACTGAGTCACTGCTATGCCTCCGCCTGTGCCCATGGTATTTTGAGCGCGTAATTGTGTAAGCGTGGCATGGATGCAGCTTTGATGGGATTTGAGCGGAGGCCAGACTGCTAGTCGTGCTCTTGACGTGCCTGCTGATCCTGTTGCGGGGTGTTCCGCCCTTGCTTGACGGAGCTTGAGGTTGTCGTCGCCGGATTGGTGGTTTGGCAGAGGAGGCCGCATTGTACTTCTACCGCAAGGGCTGCAGTGTGCTCTCCTGTACGGAGAGAGCAGTCCATATTTCCATTGACTGTTATGACCCCGCGTGGGCCTGGCATCTTAAGCTTGAGGTATGCATAGTGTGGTACCACATTGAATTTAGAAAATGCAGTTCGTCCGAGCAGTGCGTGGTAACCACTGTGGAAAGGGGCGATATCGAAGATTAGCTCTTCGCTTTAGAAGTTATCCGGAGATCCGAAGACCACTTCCAATGTTATAGAGCCCGTACAGCGGGCCTCTACTCCAGGAATGACACCTTTCAAGGTGGTTTTGGTGGGCTTAATACTTGAAGGATCGATGCCCATTTTGCGCACTATGACCTGATAAAGCAGGTTCAGGATGCTGCCTCCGACCATAAGGACTCTTGTGAGGTGAAATCCGTCTATAATTGGGTCTAGAACCAATGCGGCTGAGCCGCCCTGACGGACGCTAGCAGGATGATCCCTACGATCGAAGGTGATCGGACCAGCTGACCATGGGTTGAATTACTGGCTCCATCGCGTAGACGTCCCGTAGTGCTCACTTCCGTTCCCGCTTTGGGATGTGGGTGGCGTAGATCATGTTGACCATTTTCACCTTGGGGGGGGGTTTCTTCTGTCCCCCCATGTTCGGACGCTGGGGGTCCTCGTCATCATCGTTGTGCAGCCCCTTGTCCTTGTTTTCGGTGTTTATTTTGCCGGCCTATTTAAATACCCAGCAGTCTCTATTGGTGTGGTTGGCTGGCTTGTCCGGGGTGCCATGACTTTGGCCCGAGCGCTCCAGTATACGATCTAGACTGGACGGTCCCTGATTGTTGCGTTTGAATGGCCTCTTCCGCTGACCGGATTTGGATCCACTGAATCCGGCATTGACCGTCGTGTCTTCGGTGTTGTCGCCGTTGTTCCGTCGCTTGTGTCTATTGCGCCGTGGCTTGCCGTTGTTGTCACGGATGTCTGACATGCCAGAATGTGGCGTAGTGCTGCTGCGAGCCAACCAACTGTCCTCGCCTGTGCAAAAGCGGGTCATTAGTGTCGTGAGAGCTGCCATAGACTTGGGTTTCTCCTGGCCGAGGTGTCGGGCGAGCCACTCATCACGGATATTATGCTTGAAGGCCACCAGGGCTTCGGCGTCCGGACAGTCGACTATTTGGTTCTTTTTAGTTAGGAACCGAGTCCAGAATTTCCTAGCTAATTCTCTAGGCTATTGAGTAATGTGGCTCAAGTCATCGGCATCTGGAGGTCGCACATATGTGCCTTGGAAGTTGTCAAGAAATGCGTCTTCCAGGTTTTCCCAACTGCCAATGGAATTTGCGGGCAAGCTGTTTAGCCAGTGCTGGGCGGGTCCTTTGAGCTTAAGGGGAAGATACTTGATGGCATGTAGATCGTCTCCGCAGGCCATGTGAATGTGGAGAAGGAAATCTTTGATCCATACCGCGGGGTCTGTTGTGCCATCGTATGATTCGATGTTTACGAGTTTGAACCCTTCCGGGAATTCATGATCCATCACTTCATCGGTGAAGAAGAGGGGGTGTGCGGCGCCTCTGTGCCGGGCTATGTCGTGACGTAGTCTGGCTGCGTCTGACTGGTTGTATTCGGCCCGGCCGGATTTGCTGTTAGTGTATCCGGTATGACGGTCATCGTCATGTGTTGCGGCACGCCCCCGTGATCCGTAGATCGATCTTGGTTGTCCTGCGGCGTTATCCAGTTTATCGCGCAGGTCCTGAGTATTGCCCCGGGCCGTAATAAACCGGCGCGGGGGTGGGGGCTGGTATTCGGGCTGCTGCTGCTTCTTCTTCGGGCTTCTTTCAGTGGCAATAAGCCGGCGCTTGAACCGCTCCTGCTCTGCGGGGTCTTCGGGTACGCCGAACTCGTCGTCACCGAGGCTAATCTCGTCTTCGGAGAGGGGCATGTAGTTGTCCTCCTCCGTATACCCGTCCATCGCCTATTCATCTGGGTTGTCATGCCCATCTTCCTGTTCGGCCTTCTCGAAGGCGGGCTGTTCGTGGTTGTATTCATCGTCGGCATCGTCCGGATTGTTTTCGTCTCCGGTGCCGGTATTTCCTTGGCGGGGCTTGGAGCGGCGCGGGCGACGCCCATGCTTTGCTTTCCTCTTGGAGGGGTTATCCTCCGTTACCTCATCGCCATTGGTTTCTTTCGGAGTGTCCACCATGTATATATCGTATGAATAGGTGGCTGTCCACCGCCCTGTGAGCGGTGGCTCCTGTACGTCTCCGGCATCGTCGTCCATACCGTCGATGTCTTCGAAGTCGAAGTCAAGCACGTCGGTTAAATCATCGATCATGGCAATGAAGTGGGTGGTGGGTGGGCAGTGAATTCCATCGTCGCCTGCTTCCCACTCGAGCCGGACATAGTTCAGCCCAGAGCCTCCTGACAAAGAGAGAGACTTTAATGAGTTCAGCATGTCGCCAAAGGGCGAGTGCTGAAAGATGTCCGCAGTGGTAAACTCCATTACCGGAGCCCAACCTAGCTCGACTAGCTCAAGAGTGAGCGGACCGGGACCAACGACCGGATACGAGTTGGGGGTCCGGGGATACAGGTCTCCACAGAGATGTGACCTATGTTCCGCTCCACCACCGATGAGCGTGCGGCCTGCGGGGCGGGGTCGATCCAACCATCCTCGGGCAACGCAACCTGTTCCGGATTTAGATCTGGGGCTATTGCAGGGATGATGTTCTGAGCATTGTCCGACAGCAGGTCTAGGCCGTGATCGTCGTGACTGTCCGGCGCTCCTGGCACAGGCTCGAATCCGTCGAATCAAGTCTCCGCAAATGTCTGTCATGTAGTTCAGGTTTCCGAACCGAATCTGGTGGCCAGGGGCGTAGCTATCGATCTGCTCCAGGTGGCCAAGCGAATTGGCCCATAGCGCGAAGCCGCCGAACACAAAGATCTGTCCAGCGAGAAAAGTCTCACCCTGGACCATGTTGTTGATGATTGAAGACGCCATCGAGCCTCGAAGCGACGACACAGAGGAACTCTCAATGAAAGCACCAATGTCGGTGTCAAAACCAGCAGATCTCGGGTAGGGTGTCCCGATTTGTGCGTCTTAGGCTGATGGTAACAGGAAGCAAGGGACACAATGTTTACCCAGGTTCGGGCCCTCTCCATGGAGGTAAAACCCTACTTCCTGGTTGATTAATATTGAAGATATGAGTAGTACAAGAGTAGATCTACCACGCGATCGTAGAGGCTAAACCCTAAGAGCTAGCCTATGATGGTATGATTGTAATTGTGATCGGCCTTCTAAGGACCATCCTCTCTGGTTTATATAGACACCGGAGAGCTAGGGTTTACATGGAGTCAGTTACAAGTGTCGGATTTCGGGTTCCGGCCGACCCTGTAGATTCGAACACTGGGGTGCGCGCGGAGATTTAGTCCTTTGCCTACCTACACCTCACCGCCTCGCTATGAACTAAGCAATCAAAGGAACAACACAAGAGACACAGAGTTTATACTGGTTCAGGCCACCATTATGGTGTAATACCCTACTCCAGTGTGTGGTGTGCTGGATTGCCTCTTGGGCTGATGATGAATAGTACAAGGAAGAACAGCCTTGCGAGGGTCTGTTCTTGGCTGGTGCGATGAACTGCTAAGGGAGTTCAGTCGCTCTCTCTACTGGTTTCTAGGCGAGGGTCCGATTGATTTCTCGATGCCCCTACCTTGTGGGTGGCTAGTCCTATTTATAGGCAAAGGCCCAGGGCCTCTTCCCAAATATTGAGCGGGAAGGGCGCCAACAATTGGCCATTTTGAAGGGGAACATCTAGTACACTTATCCTGACTAAAGTTGGTCCTCGCCTGCCAAAAGCTCAGGTAGTGACGCCGGCTGGGGCTCCACGATGACTTCCATCCTGCCGTTTTGCTGGTCTTGGTCTTGTTGCACCAAAATGGATGCCTTTGCTTGATGCTCTCGCCTGTGCTTGCTCCCTTTGCGCCAAAGAGGAAAGAAGGACACTGCGCGGGCTGGCGCCCGCCTGGTGCCCTTGGTCGTCATGGCTTGTGTCATGGGCACCTCACGAGGTACCCTGCCTTGATCTCTCCGCCTCCTCGCGAGCCAGCCTGACGAGGCCGTGCCTGAGGAAGCCTCCTATAGTCCGCCCCGCGAGGCTTGGCCCCTCGCGAGGGTCTTGAACTCGTGCTGATGAAGATGGGCCATGCTGGGCCGCCCCTTGAGCCACGCCGCAGGCCGCAGGCAGGCAAGTCTGGGGACCCCCGTTTCCAGAACGCCGATAGTAGCACCCGGGCCCAAGGCGCGCCCGGACTTGGCTGAGCAGAGAGGCGAAGGGGCAAGTGCGAAGCGCCGCGGGCCCTAACAGCCTGCGGCCTCAGGCGCCGCATGGCGGTTGGCTGGACGTGGGCGGCTCCGCTCCCCCACGATGCCTCGGCAACTGCGCGAACTGACAAGTCCCTGCATGCAAAAACCGGTCATGATTACCTGCGATCGTGGAGGCGGACGGTTGGCCTCCTCATGCTATAAGTATGGAGCGGCGCGAGCCGTTCCCATCCATCTTCCTTTGCTACTTCTCCTCTCCTTCATCTTCTCCACTGCTCCGCCTAGCAGCAATGGCTCCGATATGCCGGTTCTCTACAGAAGAGAAGGGAAAGGCCCCCCGAGAGGGTCCTGACCCGCTTCCGCCAAAGAAGCGGTTGGTCCTCTGCCGCCGAGGTGAGGGCGCGTGACAGGAGGTGTCGAGGCCTTGGTGCGAGCGACCGCCGCCAGGGTTCCCGCTGCCTTTGTACACCCACCTTGAGGGCCCTGCAGGAGCTGATGCCGAGCGCCATGGACGACGCCGCCGTCGGCGCCGGCGGGTCATGGCGGTGAACGTTGTCCCTCCTGGAGTTCACGCTGAGTGCTCCTCCCGAGAGTTTGTGCTTCACGCCGCCATGCCTCCTCGATCTTGGATTCGCCTTCCTCCCTCCTTCGCCTTCGAGATTCCGCCGAGGGGGCCTTTTAGGCTCTGGCTGCAGCACGCCGATTGCCTGGCTCCCGCGACCGATGCGGATGTCGAGGTCGTCGCTCCAGGTAAGGTTTTCATGACCCATGGCTGGGGCAAGATCGCCTGGGTTTGCGGGACGAGGGGCGCCCTCGTGATCCACGTGGAGTTCGATGGCTCTTCCATGATGCTCTTCAAGTTCTTCGACGAGGATGGGCGCCGGCTGGAGTGTTGTCCCAGGGGCAGCGGCAGAAGCTTCAGAGCGGTAGGGACCAGGCCTGCCGTCGCACGTTCTTCCAGCGGCTCCTCAGGCGGTGGGGGCGCTGGAGGATCCAGCGACTCCGCCGAGCTCTTCGCGACTCCGGAGACGAGCGACGACAGCTACGAGCCCCCGAGCCTGCGCCGCTCTTGGACCAGGATGGGCTCGTTAGGACGCCGTCGTCTCTGATCTGGATGAGGTTAGCGCCGGTGCCTGGCGGCCCACCGTTGATGATGGCGTCTGCCATGATGGTTCCTGTAGTTAGGACTCCATAGGATACACGCTTTTTGTCCCTGCGAGGAGCCAAGAACACACCGGTGGGGCTTGTAAGGTGTCTGTAGCTCCGTTTATCAATATGATCCTTATCGTGAAGCGGTGCGAGATGTTGATTCCGTCTTAGATTAGTTTCTTCCTTTCGAACCTCACGAGGGCTCGGTGCACTGCGCCGGCAGGTCCCGGTCCCAAGGCGGCTTCAGCCGTCGCTGGTATGCCAGGTCGCGATGCCGTGTTCAAGGCCAGGAGGTGAGCGGCCCGGGGTCCAGTAAGAGCCCCTGACTCGCGATGCTCAGGAGGTCCCCTTTAGCGCTCAAGCAGCTATCGTTCGGTGAGAAAGGAATGAGACGTTGCTAACACGGGATTGCATTAGGTGCAGTGATGGTGCAGCGATGGCTAGCGCTTCCGGAGGGTGACTTATCTCGAGAGGCAGGAAACGCTTCCTCGTGCGATGCTAGGTCCGTGCATTGGCCAGCGAGGGGTTGCCTGGCGAGGTCCCCGCGTGCCTCTTCCCTCTCGCCTCTGCTCCCCTTTCTGCTCTACGTCCTTGGGTCCCGACCCTCGAGTGGGTCTCAGCCGTCACTGGTTTGCCAGGTCGCGATGCCGTGGACAAAGCCAGAGGATGAGGGCTGGAGAGCCAGTAGGAGCCCTGAGTCGCGATGCTCAGGTACCCCTCCTTTAACGTGCAAACGGTTTGTGCGGACAAGAGTGAAGAGGACAGAGTGAGGGCCTCGCCCGACGCTTCTCCTTGGAGGGATCCTGCAGGTCCACCACAAAAGAGCAAAAGGCCGCTATGACAAGCGGCGGTCAGCCGTTAGCTGCTTTGGAGAGGCGACGAGGCACTAAGGGCCTGATGAGGTGTATCGGGGCACCCGTGAGCCAGCACGGGACTCACGGGGCCCTACCCCTAAGGCGGGTTGCGCCCGGCACTGGGCCTTAACTTGTGATGTGTTCCTGCAAATCTGGCCAGATGCCGATGCTCTACGTCCTCGGGTACCGGCCCTCGAGCGAGTCTCAGCCATCGCTGGTTTGCCAGGGCGCGATGCCGTGGACAAAACCAGAGGGTGAGGGCTGGAGAGCCGGTAGGAGCCCTGAGTCGCGATGCTCAGGTACCCCCCCCTTTAACGCGCAAGCTTGGTTAGATGTCGACGCTCTATGTCCTCGGGTCCCGGCCCTCGAGCGAGTCTCAGTCGTCGCTGGTTTGCCAGGGCGCAATGCCGTGGACAAAGCCAGAGGGTGAGGGCTGGAGAGCCGGTAGGAGCCCTGAGTCGCGATGCTCAAGTACCCCCCCTTTAACGTGCAAGCGGCCGACACGAAGGAAAAAGGGGCGCCACAAACAAGCACCAAACAACAAGCATGATGGGTCGAATGCATAGCCAGAAGATAAACGCATGAGGGATACATGCCGCTGGGTCTGACCCAAGTGACTTGGGGAGAGATGCGGCCCGAGGGGCACCCCTAACAAGGTAAGCTAAAAACATGAACAAAAGGGATACACACAGCAGGGATGGACCCACGCGGCCTGGGAATGATGCAGCCCTGGGGGTGTTCCCAGCTGGAAATGAAACTTGGAAGAAGTCACCTGATAGTGTTGACGACCAAGGGGTGTTGAAGTAGCAGATGTAGCGGGCTGCGGGAGCCAACCCTCAGGAGCCCCCAGGCCCAGGAGCCTTGGGAGGCTCCGGAGGCATCGGTGGCTCCTCACGAACCATCTCCATCTCCGCTAGGACTGCGGAACGCCTGGCCTCCTGAGCCTCCAGGATGCTCCCCATGAGGCGCTGACGCACCGCAGCCGCGTTCGGCAAGCCGTAGGGCTTGCGAACGTAGCTGTGGGGTGGGCCTTCACAGTACCCCACGCGTGAAGGCCAGAAGCGCTTCTGAGAGGCGGCTCGGTTGAGCCCTGGGATGTCGATGCAGATGCGCAGCCCACCATCCTCGCCTGGATGGGGAGCTGCGGCGGGTAAGAGGCGGCTGCCACTCATGATTCTTGACTCCTGCAACTCCTGTGTGACCTGACTGACGAACTCCTGAGGGTTTGGCCCTCCTTGCTTTGCTCCTTCCTGAGGGAAACATGCTCTGAAACACGCCTCCAAGTGGTGCCCAAGTGCCCCCCTCGTGACCTTAGCAAGGTCGGTGGCCCTCCATGGGGGAGCCCCCGAGCCCTGCTTGAGGAGGGCGTCGGGCACGCCTCCCTATGCGACAGAAGGAGGTGCCCCCTGAGCAGGCGCAGACCCTGAGGGGCCTGCCTCCTGAGGGGTCGGGCCTGGCGATGTCTTCTTATTCTTGGGAGTGGCTTCGGGGAGCCTCCCGCTCCCGCGATCTGGGTCTTCAAGTGATGCGGCCTGAAAAGCTCGTTCCAGGGAGCACACTGCGTCTCTTTCTTCACAGGGCACTGTGATGACTCCACCGCTTCCTGGCATCTTGAGGACGTTGTAGCCGTGATGAGTCACAGCCATGAACTTGGTGAGAGCTGGGTAGCCAAGGATGGCGTTGTATGGCAGGCAGATGTGAGCGACATCGAAGTCAATGAGCTCGGTGTGGTAGTTGTTGCGGGCCCCGAAGGTGACAAGGAGGTGGACCTGCCCGATTGGAACTGTGGAGCCGTCGGTGACTCTAGAGAAAGGCTTGGTTGGCTGAAGCTAATCGTAAGGCACGTGGAGATTGTTGAATGTCTCTACGGACAGGACGTTGAGCCCCGCCCCGCCGTCGATGAGGGTCCTGGTGACTTGCACGTTACTGATAACTGGGGAGCAAAGCATTGGGAGGACTCCGGCTGTGGCCGCGCACTTGAGCTGATCCGCTGAACTGAACGTGATGGCGCCCGCCGACCACCTAAGGGGGCGCATGGCTTCAAGCTTGGGGAGGACTGCATTCACTTCATGGGCGAACTGCTTGAAGATGCATTGACAGGCTGGGGCCTGAGCTCCGCCCAAGATGCAGGCGATTCCGCATGGCTCCTGGAAGCCCCCATCCCCCTCGTCCTGATGATGGTCCTCATTTCTCCTTGGCTGCGGAGGCAGTGGAGGGAGGCCTGCGTTTCCTTGTGGGCGATCCTCGCGAGGCTGATCCCTCCAGTCTCCCTCGCGAGGCTGATCCTGCCAGCGATCCTCGTGAGGTCGGTCGCGCCACCCTTGGCGAGGGCCGCGGTCTTCCCAGCGTCCTGCGTTCTTTCCTCCTCCTCGGCCATAGCCACGGTTATTGCGGTCGGGATGCCGGCCGACCCTTCCTTCTCGCACGGCTCGAAGCTCTTGGCATTCGTTGGTGTTGTGGGTGTGGAGGTCGTGGTACACACAGTATCGGCTGCCCTTGAAAGACTCGGGCTGATCTCTGCCCCGCTTGGTGTCTGGTTCTGCCGCGAGTACGGCAGCCCCCTTGAAATTCACGTCCTTGGCCTTGGATTTCTTCTCTTCTGGGTCTGCGGCTGGCAGCTCAAGAAGGGAGAGGCGCCCTTCCTCAGCCCTGGTGCACTTGGTTGCCAGGTTGAACAGCTCCAAGGAAGTGCACAGATCTTCATGCATCGCCAGATCCTCCTTCATCTTGACATCGCAAACGCCATCGGAGAAGGCCGAAATGATGGCCTCCTCGGTCACCCTGGGAATCTTGAGTCGTGCGCTGTTGAAGCGCTGGATGTACTTCTGCAGGGTCTCCCCTGGTTGCTGCTTGATGCGGCGCATGTCGCTCACGGCAGGTGGCCGGTCGCGAGTAACTTGGAAGTTGGCGATGAAACGGGTGTGCATCTCGTCCCAGGAGGAGATCGTGCCTGGGGCCAGGTTCAGGAGCCAGGTGCGGGCCCCGTCCTTGAGTGCCATGGGAAACCAGTTCGCCATGACCTTCTCATTCCCGTTGGCGGCTTCGATGCCCAGCTCGTAGAGCTAGAGGAACTCCGCAGGGTCGGCCGTGCCGTCGTAGCGAGGGGCAGGTCCGGCTTGAACTTGCAGGGCCACGCAATGCTGCATAGCTCGGTGGTGAAGGCACGGCAGCCTACTGTGGCCACGGGAGGCCTCTGGTGACGAGGAGCTTGGTCTTGCGGGCCCCCGTGCGCTGCAGCTGGGAGGAGCACGGGGTCTTGGCGCGCCGGAGCGGGAGCGTGGTCGCGACGGGCCAGAGCAGGGAGCACTTGGGCAGATTCTTGGGGGTGAGGAACCTCTTGGCAGCTCCGCTCTTGCTGCGTTGGCGCCAGACGGGGTGGTTTCCGTCCAGGGGACACGCGCCTCGAGGCCAGAGTGCCTTCTTGAGGGGGAGGTGGCTGAGGCACCCCCGGAGCTTCATTACCCGTGCAGGGCACGACGCGTTGCAGCGAGAAGGATGGCACGGGGGAGCCCCCTGCGGTGCGGACGAGCTCGGCGACGCGGTCGAGCCATTCTTCGTAGACGTCATCGACCGGACGGTAGCGCAGGAGCTCGTTTGCCGGGATGAGCGCAGCCCGAGCCTCCATGGACGCGCGGGGTGCGCGGGACGAAGAACCGGCCGGGGCGAGTGAGGGAGTGGCAGGCCGTCTCGCCTCATGGATGGATGCTGGGACGATGCCTGCTGCTCGTTCCCCGCCGGGCCGGTGGCGGTGTTGACGGCGGGCGACGGGGAACGGTGGGGGTGGCCACCGAAGGGGGCCGTCTGGGCGACGAGGGAAGCGAGAACGGCTCGGCGCTCGGCGCGGGCCCGACGAGCGTCTGACATGGACGCGATGGTCGGTGAAGAACAGGGCGGTGGAAGACAAATTCCGACACACCCCTACCTGGCGCGCCAAATGTTGGATTTTAGGTTCCGGCAGACCCTCTAGATTCGAACACTAGGGTGCGCACGGAGATTTAGTCCTCTGCCTACCTGCACCTCACCGCCTCGCTATGAACTAAGCAATCAAAGGAACAACACAAGAGACACAGAATTTATACTGGTTCAGGCCACCATTATGGTGTAATACCCTACTGCAGTGTGTGGTGTGGTGGATTGCCTCTTGGGCTGATGATGAATAGTACAAGGAAGAACAGCCTCGCGAGGGTCTGTTCTTGGCTAGTGCGATGAACTGCTAAGGGAGTTCAGTCACTCTCTCTACTGGTTTCTAGGCGAGGGTCCGATTGATTTCTTGATGCCCTTACCTTGCGGGTGGCTAGTCCTATTTATAGGCAAAGGCCCAGGGCCTCTTCCCAAATATTGAGTGGGAAGGGCGCCAATAATTGGCCATTTTGAAGGGGAACATCCAGTACACTTATCCTGACTAAAGTTGGTCCTCGCCTGCCAAAGGCTCTGGTGGTGACGCCGGCTGGGGCTCCACAATGACTTCCATCCTGCCATTCTGCTGGTCTTGGTCTTGTTGCACCGAAATGGATGCCTTTGCTTGAAGCTCTCGCCTGCGCTTGCTCCCTTTGCGCCAAAGAGGAAAGAAGGACACTGCGCGGGCTGGCGCCCGCCTGGCGCCCTTGGTCCTCATGGCTTGCGTCATGGGCACCTCACAAGGTACCCTGCCTTGATCTCTCCGCCTCCTCGCGAGCCAGCCTGACGAGGCCGTGCCTGAGGAAGCCTCCTGTCGTCCGCCCCGCGAGGCTTGGCCCCTCGCGAGGGTCTTGAACTCGTGCTGATGAAGATGGGCCATGCTGGGCCGCCCCTTGAGCCACGCCGCAGGCCACAGGCAGGCAAGTCTGGGGACCCCCGTTCCCAGAACGCCGACAACAGGGAAGGAAATATAATATTCGGATCGCCAAGCTTGTCTTCCACGCAAAGGAGAGTCCCATCCGGACACGATCCGAAGTCTTGAGTCTTGTATCTTGACGCTTCTATAGTCCGGACGATATGTACAGACCGGCTGTCCGAATACCCCCCTATCCAGGGCTCCCTCGGCCGGGTCATGCCACTAGAGACTTAAGGTATATGAAGATGGCGGTCTATCAAGCAAGCTTATTGAAGGCCGAAGACCTAGAGGCAACTTGAGGCCCAAAGGGATAAGCCGCCATATGTTTAACTTTTTCGGTAAGGCAAGTGTTTTTTAGAAACCGAGCCGGTCACGTTTTGTGAGCCGTCTGGGATTCTGTAAGCCGCCAAGTCTCAACCTGTGTATATAAAGGTGAGAGTCGGCGGCGGATTAACTCAAGAAACAACTCATCGAGAAGTAGGTCAAGCGTATTCGCTCCCTAGTAATCGAAACCCAAGAAATACAATCTAAAGTAGGAGTAGGTTTTTACCTCGTTGAGAGGGGCCGAACCTGGGTAAATTCTCTATGTCCTTTGTCCCGTTTAACCCCTTCAAGCTAACCTAGTTGTGATGGCTCCACACCTAAGTCCTTTTGCTAGGGCATATGCCATATTAAGTCCACGACAGTTGGCGCCCACCATGGGGCCAGCGCACGATGGTTTCGAGTTCTTGAAGGGCAACTTCGCAGGGATCAAGGGGTACGCCATGGGCCGGATGACCAAGAGTCGTTGCGGCAAGCTCTACATCGACGAAGCCAGCTAGGGCCTCGAGGCTGGCTCAATTGAGTATGGGTACTGGGTCCCCTTGAGCGGAATCCATGTCTTCATTGGCAAGATCGGTGAGTAGGTACCTGAGCCGGACACCTGCACCAACATTGTCGAGACAGCTTAACGCGCATGACCCTCCAAGGTTCAAACCGTCGTGAAGCACGCCTTTGTTGGTTTCATCCAAGGGGCTAATCTTGAGGGAGGATTTGTATCCGGTCCAGAGACGACCGTCTACTCTGACGGTGAGCCCTCAACTAGTGACACCGATTCAATGTATCAACAACAAGACAACCGACTTGGGGGCTGTTCCGATGGCGACAGCATTCTGTACCCCTTTGAGCCACGGAGCCGGGTGGCAGTCTTCATGGCCAGCACACAACCGGTGCTCGATTCAACAATTGTTGTGGCTATGACTTCTAGTTCAACGGCCGCGGTGACGGCCGGAGCGAGCGGCTCAGCGCGCCCGCTGGCTCAAGTTCTGACTAAGTTGTTGGATGCTTTGGTAACTTTGATGGGGGCGGAGGTAACCCCATAGACTCAAGAACAGCATAAATTGGATGTCGCAAAGCTGTGAGATGAGATAGCTCAAGCCAAGGAAGAGCTTGTTGCTGAGAACGCTAGAATGTCGACAGAGCAAGCTGCCTTGGATGCACAATCGCAACGGATTCAGACATAGTTGTTCTGGCTCACCTTGGACGAGAACGCTTCAAATCCTATCATGAGAAGAAGTCACCAGACCCGTCTACCTATTGAGTTTGAGGCAAGGAACCTCTTTAATACACCTGGGGTAGGAACCAGTAACCCGCCTGTTATGAATTGGGCCGGTGAGGCACCCGTGACCGGAGCGACGGCTCAACCATGTGTTGCAGACCCGCCCCGTTTTAACTTGACCCCGCCTCATCATGTTCGGACACCACCGGGTCATTATTCTAACCCTCTGGACAATATGATTGCCGCGGCTACATGATTGGCAGCTCTCCCTGCTGAAGGCGAGTCACCAGATGCGACAGAAATATGAAGAGCTGGAGAGCTCCTTCAAACAGCGGTGGCACAGCAGACAGCTTATTCATACAGTCATGAAGAGATTCATTCAACCCCACGTCCATGCCAGAGTTATAGCAGGCATATTGATTTGCCAGCAGTTTCAAGCAGTGAGCGACACCATAATCAGCCTCGTGGGCATGACCCTCCGCGTGTTCGTAGCGATGCTCAGGATTTGGTGGATCAGGGCAGTGCACATCGTGAGGCTGAGTTGGCGGCTCAGTTGGCAGCTCATCAACAACCTCCGGCTTACCCATCGGTGTCTGCGGAGGTAGGAGTGACCTCTAGAACCCTTGGTGTGCCATGTTTAGTGTCGGCTCTACGAAATGAGCGCTTGCCCAATGATTTTAAAGGCTCCCGCAAGGTGCCTAATTACACGGCGAATCAGCCCCCAGAGGCCTGGATTGAGAGCTATGAGATGGCCATGGACATGCTTTACATCAGTGATGTTGCGTGTGCTAAATACTTCACCATGATGTTGGACGGGTCGGCACGTACTTGGTTAAAAGGATTGCCCCCTAATTCCATTAGGTCGTGGGCCAAATTGAAAACACATTTTATCCAGAATTTCAAAGACACGTGCAAGTGGCCCATGTTGATTCTTGACTTAGAAACTTGTGTCCAGGGTGAGGGTGAATCAACCGCTCATTGGGTACGCCGGCTCTCGGCCATTATCCAGTCGTCAGACAACATCAATGTCGGCTCAGCTGTCCTAATTTTGGAGAAAAAATGTCGTTTCCTTCCCCTCAAATAGAAGCTAGGGCGGCTTAAGCGCCATTGCAATGATATGGGGGAGCTCATAGCGGCTCTCATCAAATATGTTGATTCTGACAACACTAAGAACCCTGAGTCCAATGAGGTGAAAGCTGGTAAGGGGAAGAAGAATGGCAATGCAAAGGGACAATAGCACAACATGGCGGGTCAAGGTAATAATGGTAAGCGCAAGCAAGCTGACAATAGTTTAGATTTTGTGGCTAACACCAGCGCACAGAATAATAATGGTAAGCATAAGGGAAAATCGTCAGCACCCCGGTTTGGTGGGCCAAAATTCAACCTTGAGGCGGTGATGAATTAGCCTTGCCCAAAGCATGGTACTCAAGATAAGCGGGCCCTCATCTTCGGAAAGATTGCTTCATCATGAGGGAGTATAGAAATTCTGGTTTTATCATGGTAACCAGGGCCCACACGGCGGGTCAGGATCCGGCTCTCACGGATCCGGCTTTGGAGGTGGCGGCTCAAGCTATGGATTCCCGGGTCAAGGTAATCAAGGTGGTTTTAACCATCAATCTAATCAGGGTAATCAGCAGCAACATTAGTAGTCTGGTTATCAGAGTCATCCAAAGCAGCTGAATAGTGGTCAATATCATGTGTTTACCACGAGTTTGTGCAAGCGGGATCAGAAGATTCACAAGCGGGCGGTGAACGCAGTTGAGCCGGTGGTCCCCTGATATTTATGATGGTCTGAGCAGCCCTTTGTATGGAGCCTCAAAGATCACCCACCTCGGGTTGATAATCTGGATCAGCTGGCTTTTGTGGTGGCACTGCAGGTCGGAGAATACAAGTTTACTAAAGTGCTCATGGATGGAGGCAACAACATTAATATCCTTTATTATGATACTTTTCGCCGTATGAATTTAACTGACAAGGATCTTAAGCAATGTTCTATAGTTTTCCATGGGGTGGTGCCCGGTAAGTCGGCATATCCAGTGGGCAAGATAACCTTGGAGGTGGTTTTTGGTAGAGTATGACTACAGGGCTGAAAAGTTGACTTTTGAAGTGGTCAAGATCAAGAGCCCTTATCACGCCCTGTTGGACAACCGACTTATGCTAAATTTATGGCACAACCTTGTTATTTTTACCTGCAGGTTAAGATGTCGGGTTATAAGGGAACCATCATGGTGCATGGAAACAGAAAGATAGATTTGGAGTGCTTAGAGGGTGACGCTGCCTATGCTGAGTCAGCTGGTGCAACAGAAGAGCTGAAGTTCTATAAAGATAATGTTGACCTGGCAGATATGACCCCCTTGAAGAAGCCAACCATACAGTAGCACCCGTTGTTGAAGTTTAAGTTGGCAGATGATACTAAGCCGGTTGACTTTGTTCCTGGTGACTCGTCCAAGCAGTTCATCATAAGTGCCAATATGGATTCAAAATAGGAATGCGCGCTCATCGAGTTCATCCATGGGAACTCGTTGGTGAAGGTGTACCGAGGGAACTCGTTGAGCACACTCTTAATATTGATCAAAGTTTAAACCGGTAAAGCAATTCCTTCATCATTTTAATGAAGAAAGGCGCAAGGCCATTGGTGAAGAAGTGGCCCGGCTCTTGGCGGCTGGGTTTATTGTTGAAGTTTTTCATCCTGAGTGGTTGGCTAACCCGGTGCTGGTACTTAAGAAGAATGGAACTTGGCATATTTGTGTGGATTACATGGACCTTAACAAGGCTTGTCCGGCTGATCCTTTTGCTCTCCCTTGTATTGATTAGATCATTGATATTATGGCGGGTTGTGAGCATTTGAGTTTTCTAGATGCTTATTCTGGTTATCATCATATCAAGATGGCAGTTAAGGACAAGGAGAAAATAGCCTTCATCACTCCCTTTGGAGCCTTCTGCTATGTGTCTATGCCTTTGGGGCTCAAGAGTGCCCAGGCGACTTATCAGCATCATGTGCAGAATTATCTCCACAGCCAAATTGGGTGCAATGTTCATGCTTATGTGGATGACATCATTGTGAAGTCCAGGAAGAAGGAAACCTTGATAGATGATCTAAAGGAGACTTTTGACAATCTCCAGGTCTACAAGATGATGTTTAACCCGAATAAATGTGTTTTTGGTGTACCAGCGGGTAAGCTCTTGGGTTTTCTAGTCTCTGAGAGAGGTATTGAAGCTAACCCAGAGAAGATCAAGGCTATCACTTCCCTGGCTAAGCCGGCGTGTATCAATGATGTTCAGCGTTTGGCGGGTCGTATTGTAGCCTTAAGCCGGTTCATAAAACACGTGGGTGAAAAGGCGATTCCTCTTTACCATATGATGAAGAAGACAAATCACTTTGTCTTGAGCAATGGTACCAATGAGGCATTTGAGGCGCTTAAGAAACAGCTAGCTGAGCTGCCAGTTCTTGCAGCCCCTATTGATAAGGAGCCCTTGCTCTTATATGTGGCTGCTAACAGCAGAGCTGTCAGTGTGGCAGTTGTGGTGGAAAGGAAGGAGTCAGGCAAGGAATATCCAGTTCAAAGGCCGGTTTATTATGTCAGTGAGGTGTTAATTGAATCTAAATAGAGATACCCACATTGGCAGAAGCTAGTATATGGAGTATTCATGGCTAGTTGTAAGTTGAAGCATTATTTCTTTGGGCATCCCATCACTGTTGTCAGTTCTGCTCCTCTAGGGGATATTATTCAAAACAGAGAAGCTACAAGTCGGGTGGCTAAGTGGGAAAATTAACTTGGACCTCATGGTTTGAAGTATGTGCCTCGAAAAACCATTAAGTCTCAAGCCCTTGTTGATTTCATCAATGATTGGACAGAGTTGCAGATGCCTGAGGATAAGCAAGATAATACATATTGGACTATTCATTTTGATGCAGCTGAGTATGACGCTTTACTCCATGGTCTTCGGATGGCTAAGGAGATGAACCTAAGCCAGGTCAGGTGTTTTGGTGATTCAAATCTGGTGGCTCAGCAGGTCTCGGGAACTTGGGATTTCAAAGACCCGCTCATGGCGGCTTATCGCCGGGTGGTTGATGATATCGCTGGTTATTTCAAAGGCTATCAGGTGGAACATATTGATCGCAGGAAAAATGAGGCGGCTGATTCTTTAAGCCGGCTAGGGTCCCAGCGTAAGCTTGTACCACCTAATGTTTTTCTTGATGTTCTGAATAATCCTTTAGTTAAATTGCCTACAGAAGAGGATCTTGATATCCCTGACCCGGAAGTGAAGTTGGTGGCGGCTCTCCATGCTATTCCTGACTGGACTGTTCCATATTTGGCTTATATGACCCAGGGTGAGTTACCTGAGGATGAAATTTTGGCCAGGAAAATAACCAGGAGGTCTAAGTCAATGACCATTGTCAATGGCGAGTTACACCGATGCAGTGTTACAGGGGTATTTTAATGATGCATCTCTCCTGAGGAGGGCCATGAAATTCTAAGGGAGATTCATGACAGAGATTGCAGCCATCATGCCGGCTCTAAATCTCTCATTGCTAAGGGTTTTTGGCATGGGTTTTATTGGCTGACAGCTCATGCTGATGCAGAAGATATGGTTAGCAAGTGTGATGGCTGTCAGAATGGGCTCATGTTCCAGCTCAAGAATTGAGGATGAATCCAATTACATGACAGTTTGCAGACTGGGGGCTGGGTATGATTGGACCTTTCGAAAGATCCAAGGACAAGATGACCCACCTTTTGGTTGCGGTTGACAAGTTTACAAAGTGGGTTGAGGCTGAGCCGGTCAGTAAATTTGATGCGGCAACAATGGTTCAATTCATCAAAAAAGTGATTTTCCGCTTTGGTTATCCTCATAGAATCATAACTGATAATGGCACTAACCTGTCGAAGGGTGCTATGAAAGAATTTTTTTCAACAAGAGCATATTGGTCTTGATGTCTCATCACTGGCTCACCCCCAATCTAATGGTCAAGGTGAAAGGGCCAATCAAGAAATCTTGAGAGGTATAAAACCCCGGCTTATGGTCCCTTTGCAGAGGACACCGGGTTGTTGGGTTGAGGAGTTACCTCGGTGCTTTGGAGGATCAATACTACCCCAATAGATCTACGGGTTACATGCCTTTCTTCATGATTTATGGAGCAGAGGCGGTCCTCACTAGTGACATCAGTCACGACTCACCCCGTGTGGCGGCTTATGTTGAAGCTAATAATGAAAAGGCACGTCAAGATGCTCTTGACTTGTTAGATGAAGAGCACGACCTTGCAGCGCTCGTTCAGCAATATACCAACAAGATTTGCACTATTATCACAGACGTCGGGTTAAGACCCGGACCTTTCAAGAAGGTGACTTGGTGCTCCGGATCATCCTGGATCAGATAGATATGCACAAATTATCCCCACCTTGGGAAGGGCCCTTTGTGGTCAGCAAGAATTTGCACAATGGCTCATACTACCTCATTGATGTTCGAGACCACAAGGACTCACACACATCGGAGGAGGAGACCCGTCGGCCTTGGAACATTGCTCATCTTCGACCCTATTACACCTGAGCCATTGGCTCTTGTGTTGTACATACTTTTATCCATGTATATATTATGATCAAGTATAATAAAGCCATCATCCCTGATAATCCAGGGCATCTGTCGTTTCATTTCTGAATCCGGGTCTTTGTTGTCAATTCATAAGATCACTTGGGGGCTTCCTGCTCATTGAGCATAGTTGTGACTACCCTCTTGATCCGGCTTGTATGCCTTATTAAATAATCTGTTGGAGGCTTCCTACTTATTGAGCATAGCTATGACCACCCTATGGATCCGGCTTATATGCCTTGTTGAAAATTCTTGAGGGCTTATTTCCCAAGTTAAAGGTTACCAAAGAGAACTTGTGACAATGCACAGTTCAAACATAGGTATCCTGCCTTGAAAGTCTTAATATATGTCACTTGGGGGCTCCCTGTTCAATGAACATAGCTTTTGGTTAAACCCTTTTGATTGGTTGGTATGCCGGGTGTAAATTGCCGAAATTCTAGTTTATCCTGCCTTGTTTATCTGCCACTCCGCCCAGGTAATCCTGGAATGACCCGCCGTACTCATGACAATCAATCTTATAAACACCCTGAACTTCTGAAAGGATCGAGAAGAGGTGTCTAGAGGGGGTGAATAGCCTCTCAACCAAGAAAAGTAGCAATTTTTAAGTTCTTTAAGTTGAGAAGCACAAGTTTAAACATTCACAATATATATCAAGCAAGCATGACAAAAGTATATGAGCACCAGAAAGTAAAGCATGCAAATTGCAAGAAAGTAAAGGATGGGATTGGAGAGTGCAAACGCAGTTGGAGACATGGAGATTTTTGGCGTGGTTCCGATAGGTGGTGCTATCGTACATACACGTTGATGGATACTTCAACCAACGAAGGGTAACGGCTGCGCGAGTCCATGGAGGGCTCCACCCATGAAGGGTCCACGAAGAAGCAACCTTGTCTATCCCACCATGGCCATTGAGGGAGTCCTGGATTAAGGGGTCCTCGGACGGCCGGACTATGTAACATGGGCCGGACTGTTGGTGTGGGGACCCCAACTCATAAGTCGAGATCATCGAATGCACGTGTACAGTGATCCCAGAGATCAATGCTCACTGAACACACAGAAGCTGAATAACAAGAGTCTTACATCCATGCATACCGTTTTACACAAGTAGGACCATTATGGTCAAGTCTTTAGTGTATCATCGCAGCGTCAATCTTCAATAACAACTTGGACCCATGCCATCTACCTTAACCCTACAGGCATTTTGACTGGGAAGCGTCCTAGCTCGCATGTTCGTCACGAAGGTACTCCTCATTATATCATGTTCTTTCATGCCTGGCCAATAAAATAACCAGTGGCAAGCCAATGAGTACTTTGGATGTACTCGCAAGAAACCCATGTTTTGGTTCAAGATACAACAATGCATGATATAGGTAAATTTTTGCAGAAAGCTAGTTTTGAGTGCAATGACATGTTCAACAACTTGTAAGACATGCATCAGGAGAATTCAAGTAACCATGAGGACAGGTTACAGATATCAACATAAATAGATTGGGCATCAACCCAACTCAATCATGTCAAGTCCCTTGACTTGACGCAAGTAGTTTTATCAACACAAACACACGGTTTGCAAAATTCTTGACGTAGTTTAAGCAGCATCACCCAACTGTCCTTGACCGTGGACACGGCTATTCGAATAGTTTTACACTCTGCAGAGGTTGCACACTTTACCCACAAGATCCGGGGAACTTCCGTGTCATCCACGACCCGCGGTACCTCAAGTACCCGGGGTAAGCACCCGATCACTATCTTTCCCTAGACGACACTAACAAGGAGTCCACTCGTTGTTCCGTATCCTCACGATGTACATCATGCAAGACTCACTCGAGATCGTAACATCCGAGAGGGGACACAACGGTGTCTCTGGTGCCCCATAAAAATGTTCTTGGACGCCCTACCTGGCACGACCCCGTCCTGAGAGAGAGCACCAACTCTCCCCCGTCACTAGTAATGCGGGCTCCAAGCTAGTATCGGCCTAGGTAATCAATAATGCCCTTTCCCATACAAGGGTAGAGTGGTTGCACGTGTAAGGTTGGGACAGTCGACAAATCTTAAATCTAATCCGTTTTCGAAAACAACACACACACTTGCCTCAATACACCACTTCGTCATCAAGTGGTTACCCATCTCAACATCTCCCTTGGGCATAAGTGGCACCCGACGGGGTTTTCGAAAAGTCTTTTGAAAATACTTTGTCTCCTTCACCATGCATATTCCCGTCCCTTTTTGCGTAGCATCTACTTTAGCATCCTACCTACTCCCACTGGCATAACCCTCATAAGAAGGTAGGCTCATGCAAAATGCAAGTATCAACGAGGAAGTAACGGTGGCAAACCATCAAGGTGGTTAGCACCTCATTATGATTCCGTTGCAACAACAATATGGTGCTATATGACATGCATAAAAAGGGTTTCTCAAACATGGTCAAAGGGCTACTTGCCTGTTTTAGCAAAGTCTTCGAGGTCTTCAAATATCTCTGGTCCAACTCCGAGCATTTCGTCTACTTCGTCAACTATCGCCGAAAACAACCATAATAAGCAACACGACCAAGCAAAAATAAAAGTGCTCTAAAAATATGGATTTTACTTTTATGGGACATTTCTGGTTATATGAAGAATAACTAGAGTGGTTTCATTGGAATTGGATCAGTGGTTATTTCTGAACATTTCAATATGATGGAATCAAGGGGTTTATGGATTTGCAAGAAGTGTATAGAAATATATTTTTGAAAAATGAGCAAATGCCACCATGATTTTAGAAGCATCTAAGAGTTGGTTTCACTGGATTTGGAGTTCAAATGAATTTCCTATGAATTTGCAAAGTTGACAAATATGAAGAAATGGCTCATTATATTGTGTGGCACAGAAAGTATTAAGAAAAATGTTCATAAACTAGGTTATGAACTTAGAAGCATCTGGAAATTTGAATCATGGCATTTGGATCAAATTTGAGCCCTTTGTGATTTTCTGAAGTTTATGACAGAAATGGAAAAATGGGATTTGGTAATTATTTGCGAAATAAAT
Organism: Triticum dicoccoides; assembly: GCF_002162155.2. NCBI lineage: Eukaryota > Viridiplantae > Streptophyta > Magnoliopsida > Poales > Poaceae > Triticum > Triticum dicoccoides. The sequence goes on from NC_041391.1 coordinate 219,847,293, forward strand.
ACTTCTGGAAAAATGTTCAAATGGCACCATGAGATAGGGCATGAATTCATAAACTACTAGAAACTTGAATCATTGGATTTGGAGCTCTGTTGAACTATTTATGGATTTTTGAAGTTGACCGAAAAAGAAAAAGGAAATAAGGCTTTAACCTTATCCTGCGCACCAGGCGACAGATAGATCGTGGGCCGGCCCAGCCCCATGGCCGCACGGGGCGACAGAGGCAATGTCGAAGGTGCCCACACGGAGTATGCCTTCATCGCGGGGATGCGAGAGAGGGCGAACCTGCCTCCACTTGCCAGCTTGGCCCGGTGGCTGGGCCACTGACAAGCAGGGCCCACCTGCAGGGCCTTCATCTTCGTCTTCCTCCCGCGCGCTTGCCTGGCCAAGGGAGCAGAGAGCCCCGACGGCGACTTCCAGTGCTACGGAGCACCTCCGGTGATGCCCTGGCTATGGATGAGCTCGACGCCAAACGCTGCATCCATTCATGTATGCCACGGCTGCCGGGGATGGTTGAGGCGACGACGGCTTGGACGCTGGTGGATGGTGGCGTCGGGCGAGATTGGAGACAGTGCTACGATGCGCCCTCGGACGAGGGAAAGAGCGTGGGAGCTCCGCCTTGCTCCGGGGAGCCTGCTGGTGGAGAGAGGAGAGGGAGAAGAGCTCGGGCTCGGCTGAATTTAGGTGGATGGCGGCGGCGGGTCTTCGACCATGGAGGGCTATGGAGGGCGCAAGGAGGGAAGTGGCTTGGTCCAGGGGGTCTCTGGGAGGGAGAGAGAGCGAAGGAGATCCATAGTGGGCCTGGGGCGGCTGTATATAGCCGGCCAATGGCTCCCCGTGGTCCAGTGCACCGGCGAGGCTATTGTCGTTGCTGCAGGTCACGGGGGCTCATGTGAGCGTGTCTGGGGTCCTTGTGGGAGAGTTCTACGGACAAGGGAAGGAAGAGAGAGAGCGGGGAAGGGCCAGAGCTTCGCGCGTGTGAGGCCGCTCATTGGAGCTCTCGGGCGGCCGGCGCACGTGCGAGCTGGGGCGAGAGGAGGGAGAAGAAGGAGCGGGATAGAGGAGTGGCGTGTCGCAGACGTCGAGGCGCATCATCGGGCGCGCTGGGCAGGCCCGAGGTGGCCGGAGGCGGTTGGAAGGGGGCGGCTACAGTGCGGGAGCGCACTGTAGCGCGCTCCAGAGCGTGCCTTTGGCTGCCATGGCATTGTTTAAGGGGCAGGGGCGTGCCCACTCATGTCTAGTAGCGCTAGGGAGAAGTAAACAAGTGGGGAGGGGCATTGGATGCCCTGGAGATCCACTGGAGTGAGGAGGGATGTGGGAAAGGAGAAGAATGCTGCTGTCCAGAGGGGTAAATGAGGAGGTTTCATCCCTTAATCATTGAGCTGAGGCCAAGGGAGAGTTACTGGAGGTAGAAGAGGGTCAGGAGCAGCTGTGGTACAAAGTTGAGCCCATGGAGATTAGTGGAAGAGGTCAAAAATGGCATTTCGTTAAAGTGGAAGAAGGTGTTTGATATGGATTTGGGAAAGTAGATGATCCCCATTTGTCATGAGGCTTTACAGGGTCAAATGGTATGAGAAAATAAGAGGTTCCACCAAGATTGAGTTCATTTGGGAAAAGTTGCCAATGCAACTTTTGTAAACCCTAGAAATCAGCAGAAATGGACTTTCCAAGATTTAGTCATGCAAATCTGTTCTCCTTGATGCACCACTTGGTTTAGGGTCATAATTTGAGGTTATCAACATGTCCACAAAAGTTGAGATCAAAAGGAGAAAGTTGCCAATGTAGAGTTGTTCAAATTTGGTTCTGGACAGGAAGGGTTTTGGGGCCCTTTGATCAAGTTAACTTGTTCTCCAACTTGTTCCACTTGGTATAGATGTATAATTAGAACATTTGAGCATGTTGAAAAGGTTTGAGAACATTTGGGAACGTTTGGCAATGTAAAGTTGCTCAAACTTCAGAATGGACAGAAATGGTTTTGAGGGGATCTGATGATGTTATCTCGTTCTCCAAGACATGAGACTTGGCAAAATCACGAAATAGGGCATTTGTGACATGATGGAATTTTCTTGGATTTTTATGAAAATATTTCCTATAGAAATATTTCAAATCCTTGAAATTGGCAGAAATGGTTTTGGGAGGTTTTGTCCAATATTTTGAACATGACCATGTGTTGAAACTCTTATATATGGGAAATATATGCCCACTGAGTTTCCTAGATTTTTGTCAAATATTTTTAAAACAATAAAATAATTTTCCCTATTAAAGACCATTTATGGCCTTAAGAAAAAGCTTTTAAATAAAATAGGAAAATAACTTTTAAAATTATATTTTTGTGGTTTCTTGCTATGCTATATCTAATAGGAGTCAAATATATTTTTAGAAAGATTTTTACTGCCCTTAATTAAGTACTTGCAGTGCAAACCTCAATTCAGGGTTTTTTGAAAAACTAAATTTTGAAAATACTATTTGGCCAAATTATTTTTGCAAGAAATTATTTTTATGTCCTATACACATGGCATGATCATTGGGAAAGGTTTTTGGATCAAGGAGAAGGAGTATAAGAGTTGGAGTATTTATTTTATTTTTAGAGCACTTGCAAACAACAAACAAAAACCAATCAAGGCAAGGTCCAAAACACTCAATTTTTTTTTGTCAAACCACATTTTATCATGATTGTTAGCTTAAGTGTAGTGGCATGAAAATCAAGGTGTGACAGTTGGGCTATGAAGATACAAGACTAAAGACTCTCTCACGTGTCCGGATGGGACTCTCCTTGGCGTGGAAGGCAAGCTTGGCGACCGGATATGAAGATTACTTTCTCTGTAACCTACTTGGTACAAACCCTAGTCCCCTCCGGTGTCTATATAAATCGGAGGGCTTAGTCTGTAGAGGTAGATTCATAATCATATAGGCTAGATTTCTAGGGTTTAGCATTACGATCTCGTGGTAGATCAACTCTTGTAATACTCATATTCATCAAGATCAATATAGCAGGAAGTAGGGTACTACCTCGATAGAGAGGGCCCAAACCTGGGTAAACATCATGTCCCCCGCCTCATGTTACCATCGACCTTAGACACATAGTTCGGGACCCCCTACCTGAGATCCCGCCGGTTTTGACACCGACATTGGTGCTTTCATTGAGAGTTCCGCTACGTCGGCATCAGAAGGTTTTGATGGCTCCATCAATCATCTACAACAATGCAGTCCATGGTGAGGTTTTCCTCCCCGGACAGATCTTCTTATTCGGCGGCTTTGCATTGCGAGCCAACTCGCTTGGCCATCTGGAGCAGATCAACAGCTACGCCTCTGGCCATCAGGTCAGGTTTGGGAGCTTGAATTACGTCGCCGACATCCGCGGAGACTTGATCATCGACGGATTCGAGCCCAGTACAGACGCACCCTGCTGCCACGATGAACATGACTTAAATCTGTCATCGGACCGTGCTCAGGAGATAGCGCTTGTGACTGCTCTGGCCCAAGATCCGGAGCGGATTGCACCATCTGAGTACGAGAAGCTTAACCCCGCCACGGAAGCCGCAGACTTAGCGACGTTGGAGCCGAACACAGATCTAACCTCGAACGAGGCCTGTGGCACCGGAACCTCGGACTCGTCTCCGGCTACAGGTTCTGAACCGCGTGCATCCGCGCCTGTCGATCAGGCGCCGATCATTGAGTTCAGCTCCACGGGCATCTTCAGGCTCTCACCTTTAGGCGATGTGCTAAACTCATTAAGAGCCCTCTCCTTGTTAGGGAACTCTCAGCCGAACTATATCCGGTTCGAATTAGAAGCTGAGAGCGGAGAATTCCGATTCCCACCCACCACCCACTTCATAGCCACTGTCAAAGATTTAACCGACATGCTCGATTACGACAACGAAGACATCAAAGGTATGGATGACGGTGTCGGAGAGGAGCAGATGCAAGAGCCACCGTGCACAGGGCACTGGACGACCACCTCCGCGTATGGCGTATATATGGTGGATACACCCAAGGAAAACAATGGCGACCACAAAAAGGATCCAGTCGAGGATAAGCCTCCTGGAAAAGAGCCAAAGCGCCAACATCAGCGGCGCCGCTCTAAGTCACGCCATGGCAAAAACAGCGATACCGGCACAGGAGAAAATAATACTCTGGACGACACCGAAGAGAATGAAGACCCCGTTGAGCCAACCTCCGAATAGGGCGAACGGGAAGACGGGCGAGCTAGCCCTGACGAACAGGCCTTGAATGAAGACGCGGAGGACAGTAATTACATGCCTCACTCCGAGGACGAGGTGAGTCTTGGCGACAAAGAATTTATCATGCCTGAGGAACCTGTCGAGCAGGAGCGCTTTAAGCACCGGCTAATAGCCACTGCAAGGAGCCTGAAAAAGAAGCACCAGCAGCTTCAAGCTGATCAAGGTCTGCTCAATGATAGATGGATCCTGGCAGCCGAGGAATACGACCTCGAGCGCCCAACCAAAAGTTAGCCGAAGTGCAAATTGCTACCTCAATTCAATGACGAGGCGCTTGAGCCCGTCCTACCAGCAAACAATGTGGCTGACCGACCACCACGTGGATGGGACAAAGAGGCAATTCAGACCGAACACTAGCCTGCACCACCTTGCTGAAGAAATAGAAACACAGCAGCTCGGGGATACACACATGACCTACGACACAACTTAGAACACAGAGAAGGCCAGACCAGATCCATCTATGGATCGGGGGGATGTGCCCCAATGCGCGACGACAGCCACCTCACCGGACATGACAAATACACACCAGTTCGGGCCGAATACCGCAGACCAGCTCCATCCGAGCTGCATCACGACGTGGCCCGACATACAGGTGCTGCAGACCCTGTCTCCTTCACTGATGAAGTAATGGGACATGAGTTCCCAGAAGGGTTTAAACCCGTAAACATTGAATTATATGATGGGACAATAGATCCGCAGTATGGATTGAGGATTTTCTTCTCCATATTCACATGGCCCGCGGTGATGATCTCCATGCCATCAAATATCTCCCACTAAAACTCAAGGGACCATCTCGGCATTGGTTGAACAGTCTGCCCGAAAACTCCATCGGTAGTTGGGAAGACTTGGAGGAGGCTTTCCTTGACAACTTCCAAGGTACCTACGACCGACATCCGGATGCCGACGACCTAAGTCACATAATCCAACAGCCCGGAGAGTCGGCCAGGAAATTCTGGACTAGGCTCTTAACTAAAAAGAACCAGATCATCGACTGTCCGGATGCTGAAGCCCTAGCGGCCTTCAAGCATAACATGTGTGACGAATGGCTTGCCCGACACCTCGGCCAAGAAAAGCCGAAGGCCATGGCAGCCCTTATGACGCTTATGACCTGCTTCTGTGTGGACGAAGACAGCTGGCTAGCCCGTAGCAACAACAACTTAAGTAAACTTGGCACTTCTGAAGCTAGAGATAGCAACGGCAAGCCCCAACGCAGCAGACACAAGCGTGGATATAACGGTGACAATGCTGAAGACACGGTAGTCAACACCGGATTCAGTGGCTCTAAACTCGGTCAACGGAAAAAGCCATATAAAAGGAACAATCAGGGCCCGTCCAACTTGGACCGCATACTCGATCGTCCATTCCAAATCCACGGTGCTCCTGATAAACCAGCCAATCATACCAATAGAGAGTTATGGGTGTTTAAATAGGCCGGCAAGCTAAATGCCAAACACAAGGAGAAGGAGCCGTAAAGCGAGGACGATGACGAGGAGCCCCGGCCACCAAACACAGGGGGTCAAAAGAAGTTTCCCCCAAGTTAAAACGGTGAACATGATATACGCTACCCATATCCCCAAGAGGGAACGGAAGCGTGCGCTCAGGGATGTCTACGCGGTGGATCCAGTCGCCCCAAAGTTCAACCCATGGTCGTCCTGCCCGATCACTTTCGACCGCAGGGATCATCCGACCAGTATCCGTCATGGCGGTTCAGCCGCACTGCTACTTGACCCAATCATTGATGGATTCCACCTTACGCGAGTCCTCATGGACGGTGGCAGCAGCCTGAACCTGCTCTATCAGGATACAGTGTGCAAAATGGGAATTGACCCCTCAAGGATCAAGCCCACGAAAACCACCTTTAAGGGTGTCGTCCCAGGTGCAGAGGCCCGGTGTACGGGCTCAATCACACTGGAAGTGGTCTTCGGATCTCTGGTTAATTTCTGAAGCGAAGAGTTAATCTTCGATATCGCCCCCTTCTGCAGCGGCTATCACACACTTCTCGGATGAACTACATTTGCTCGATTCAACGCGGTCCCACACTATGCTTATCTCAAGCTCAAGATGCTTGGTCCACGCGGTATCATAACAGTCAATGGAAACACGGAACACTCCCTCCGTACTGAGGAGCACACCGCTGCCCTTGCAGCAGAAGCATAGAGTGGCCTCTTTAGGCACAACCTTAATTCGGCGGCCAAGCTCCCGGACACTATCAAACGAGTCCAAACTACCCTGCAGTGGGACCGTCCAGCTCGTCAAGAGCTTGACTAGCAATTCAGCCTCCGTCCCAATCCAGACCAAAAAGCGGCATTCGTACCGCGCATATATAACTACACACTCAAAATACCATGGGCATGGACGGAGGCGCAGCTAGATCGTGTCCCACAATGCGGCTCAACCGCTCCTGGACACACATAATTTTTAATTTTTTTCTTTCTTTTCAGGTCTCTTTTTTCCAGGCCTTTACTGGTGACCTGATCGCCGGACCTATGAAAGGACGAACATTCCAAGGAGGGAAGTAGCTCGAACGCGCGAGGGAATCTCTAGATATTCTTATCGATGATCATTCTATCTATCTTCGGACCCGCATGCAGCTCCCCTGGTCTCGATAGATTAAATAGTCATATGGTTTATTGCACTATTTGTACACATGCGCTTCAACGTATTATTAAATTACAATAAAAACAATTTGCGACCCAATTTTTATGAATTAACTTGCTGTTTCATTTTTCTTAATATTTTTGTCAATTGCAACCGTACACTTTGGTACGCCTTAATTCACCAGGGGCTTCATTGCGCCCCATAATACGACAAGGAGGTCCGAACACTTTTATAGTAGTTCGGCACCCCGAACTTATAGCATTATATGCATCGGCTCCGAATCATGTCTTGGGTCAATAGTTGGGTTGCCCAGCTCCTGTGCTTGCTACCTTATGTTCCGCTATATCGGCTAGGGTAGTAAAGGGAGAACTAATGCAATTGTGTCCCGGTTCTTCCGGACGAGCACCTCAGTAGAGAAAGCCGAAAACTGACTGTCATGATGCGGCGAGAGCCGGTCAGCTGTTCGAGAGGTTACAAATCTTTAGCGATTTCTTCCGCACTAGGGGATCTCTTCCACATCGAGCGATGAATCGGTTTTTACCCGATTGGTGTTTATAGTAACCCAAGTTCGGAATTAAAAACACTAGGGGCTGCCGCCAAATTTTTATTGTCAAACTCCTATGGCTAAGTGAGAGTGATAAAGCATTATAGTCCGATTTCCTGGTTCATTGCTCTAAACACCTCCTTTAAGGACCAAACTTTGGAGTAAAGAGTGTTTAGATTTATCCTGAACACCCCCGTACTTCCTACGTGGGGGCTGAAGCCAACGACTGGCCAACTCTCAGATTTAATATAAACGGCCACACAGGAGGTAAAATTTTAAATAACAAGCATTATATTACATAACGATCTTGTTTCATATTATAGCATAGGATAAACAGAATATATTCCTGGAAATATAATATCCTTGGCACATTTCTCCGCCACAATGCGGGATCCTTCCAAGGCGCTGTCATAGTACAGTTTGGGTGTGCGGTGCTCCTTGCCCGCGGGCGGTCCCTCGGTTATCAGCTTCGTGGCATCCATCTTCGCCCAGTGCATCTTGGCGCGGGCGAAGGCCATTCGCGCGCCTTCGATGCTGACCGACCGCTTGATGGCGTCAAGCCGTGGGTAGGCACTGACCAGCCGCTTCATGAGTCTGAAGTAGCTGCTGGGAATAGCTTCGGCGGGCCATAGCCGGATTATTAAATCCTTCATGGATAGTTCGGTCGCCCTATGCAGCTCGACCAGCTATTTCAGCTGATCGTTAGAGGGCACCAGATGTTTTGGTGCAAGGTATTGCGACCAAAACAGCTTCTCTGTAGAGCTCTCCTCTTCGGCTTGGTAGAATTCTGCAGCGTCTGACACGTTCCGCGGCAGATCCGCAAACACCCCTGGATAACTCCAAATCTGGGTTAGTAAGAGGAACCTTTGTTTCACATATTTGCTCTGCATAATAAAGGCCTTACCCGCAGTGATTTTTCTGGCCTCCTGGATTTCCTGGAGGGCGCCTTGGGCTTCAATCCGGGCATCGTGTGCAGTTTGACGGGCCTTGGTGAGTTCGTACTCTTTATCTGCAATAAATATCATGACTTTTTTAGTCAAAACAACTTATTCCTCCTTATTGAATATAGAACAGGTTATTAAAATACCTTGTTTATCCTCCAGTTGTTTCTTCATGCGGCCGAGCTCCTCCTCGGACCGCTCCAGACTCTGCTTCAGTCCGAAGACCTCAACAGCATGGGAGGTAGCAGCCAGTAGCGACGCTTGCTTATTCACATAGACAATTTATAGTTAGTCTCCTGCGAAACTTATTTGATCCTCTGTCTGGCTTTTCTTTTTGAACACCGGATAGTGTATCAGGGGCTACTGTCTATACTGTGACATTCTTTTTATATTTAATTTCGTTGCTTACCTCAAAGCCTGTTAGAAGGCTTGTGCAGGCTTCGGTCAGCCCGCTTTCACAGACTGAATCTTCTCAATCACCACACACATAAGGGTATGGTGTTCTTCAATGATGGAAGCGCCTTGCAGCGCCTCCAGCAAAGTATCCGGTGCCTCTTGATGGACAGAGGTCACCGGCAGAATAGGCACACCCCCTTCCTTTGAAGGAGGTTGCTCGTGTGATTCTGGAGCCGTTTGGGTCTTCAGAATTGTATTCGGCTGGGGCCCAAACTTGATATGGCCCCCATCGTCAGTATCCGTGGGGGTGTGCTCCCCCATGTGTCCGGCTGCCGAGGTTTTTCCCTCCGGCGCCGCCTCGATAGTATCTTGAGTCTCTCCCTGTGCTGGGACCCTTTGGGACGACACATCGGTGTTGTCCACGGCCTTGGGAGAGGAGGCCACCGGAATGGTCCTGCTATCCATCGCATCCGGGTCCAGTGAATCCTCTGATGAGGACCGCTCGAGGTTGGACCGAGCCGGACTGTCAATACATGTTACAACATATCAAAAACTATGAAGTAGTGAGGCCGGATACATGAAAGTGTCTAGGTTTTGGAATACTCACGATTTGGCCAGGGGCTTGACCTTGGGGTCCCATTCCGGGCTGCTATCGGTGGCCGTGGAGGAGTTGTCCGGAAGGGAAGTTTTCCCCTTCTTGGACGCTTCGGCCTCCAAACGCGTGGAGGCCGTCCTCTTCTTTCTCCCCCTCGCAGGGGGGATGGCTTCCTTCTTCTTCCTCCTCTTCCTCATCGTCCTCGACGGTAGAGGAGTGAGCCTCGACATCTTCGGACGTCAGGTCCAAAGTGCCCTTACGACAGAGACCTCCCCTGGTCTCCTTGGCCTCCTTCTTGGCCTTCTTCTTCTGTGCCTTATAAGCATCGGGACCAGCATCTTCGTGAGAAGAGGAATTGCTGGGTGTTCAGGCAGTGGAGCCGGACAGTTAATCCACTCTGCCCTCTTTGTCCAGCCCTAAAAGAATTAGTAGGAAGGCTTAGGTTTCTTCCTCAAGTATGCGAGTAAAGGATACACTTTGAAAACATGTAAAGACTTATCGAACTTGCGGGACGGGGAAATTTGTACCCACGATCCTCGGCCGTGTCCGGCCACGACTTACTAGGCTTGAATAGCACCTTCTAGATGTCCTCGTGCATAGTGCCGAAGAACTATAATAGGGTCTAGTGCTTGGCCGCATCAAACTCCCACAGATGGCAAGTCCGGCTTTAGCGTGGAAGGATCCAGTGAACTAGCATCACCTGGACCACGTTGACAAGTTTGATGTTCTTGTCCGCCATGCCCTTGATACGCGCCTGGAGCGCAGTCAGTTCATCTGACGAAGACCAGTACAGGCCCTTCTCGGGCCAGGACATGAGCCGTATTGGGGCTCTGGATCGAAATTCAGGAGCCGCGATCCAGGTGGTGTCGCGTGGCTCAATGACGTAGAACCACTATTGTTGCCACCCTTGGACGGACTCGTTGAATGTACTTGATGGCCATGAAACGTTGGGCATCTTGCTCACCATGGCGCCTCCGCACTCGGCATGTTCGCCACCCACCACCTTCGGCTTCACATTGAATATCTTTAACCACAGTCTGAAGTGTGGAGGGATTCGGAGGAAGGCCTCGCACACGACGATAAATGTCGAGATATTGAGGAAAGAATTTGGGGATAGATCATGGAAATCTAACCCATAGTAGTACATAAGTCCGCGGACGAATGGATGGAGAGGAAACTCCAGCCTACAGACAAAGTGAGGGAGGAATACGACCCTCTCATGGGGCTCCGGAGTGGGGACAATCTGTCCCTCAGCTGGGAGTTGGTGGGCGATTTTCTTGGCCAGATACCCAGCCTCCCAGAGCTTTGTAATGTCCTTCTCCTTGACGGAGGAGACCATCCACTTGCCCTGCGCTCCGGATCCGGACATGGCTGGAGTGCTTTTTGGGGGCAGAAGAGATGATGACTTGGGCGCTGGAGCTCGAGAATGGGGGAAGCAGAGAGATAATGCATGGGTGAAAGAGGTGGATCCTTATCTCTTTATAAAGGCAGTGAATATCAAGTGCCTCCCCACTTTCCCTAAAACTCGCTTATCCCCGAGGGCCGTCCAAATGGTGCGATGGGATTACCCATACCCGTATTGATGAGAATCCCGCAATAAGGGGACACGACCTCTGCTTTGACAAGACGTGACAATGGAACCACATATCGAAATATGGAGTGGTGGGCTAAAAAATGGTTTGAATAATAACCAGGCGTCGACGTGATGTCATGTTGTAAAAAGTTGTCTACATATTGGACTCGTGAAGTGCTATACTCTCTATGGTTGTATGTGGTATCTGTTTTGCAGAGCCGGACACATTTCTTATGTTCGAAGGAAGATTTGTATATTCGGAGGAGGAACCCGCCTTGCAATGCTGAAGACAATCTGCGCATCGGACACCTCGTCATTGAAGCCTGGTTCAGGGGCTACTAAGGGAGTCCTGGATTTAGGGGTCCTCGGACGGCCAGACTATGTAACATGGGCCGTACTGTTGGGCTATGAAGATACAAGACTAAAGACTCTCTCCCGTTTCCGGATGGGACTCTCCTTGGCGTGGAAGGCAAGCTTGGCGATCGGTTATGAAGATTCCTTTCTCTGTAACCGACTTTGTGCAAACCCTAGTGCCCTCCGTTGTCTATATAAACCGGAGGGCTTAGTGTGTAGAGGCAGATTCATAATCATACAGGCTAGACTTCTAGGGTTTACTCATTACGATCTCGTGGTAGATCAACTCTTGTAATACTCATATTCATCAAGATCAATATAGCAGGAAGTAGGGTATTACCTCAATAGAGAGGGCCCGAACCTGGGTAAACATCGTGTCCCCCGCCTCCTGTTACCATCGACCTTAGATGCACAGTTCGGGACCCCCTACCCGAGATCCGCCGGTTTTGACACCAACAGCCATCGCTCATGAAGGACTTGGCTCACTAGGGTAGATCTTCACGAAGTAGGCAATCTCCTTGCCCATACAAACTCCTTGGTTCAACTCCACAATCTTGACGGAGGCTCCCAAGTGACACTGAACCAATCTAGGAGACATCACTCTCCCAAAGGCAATAGATGGTGTGTTGATGATGAACTCCTAGCTCTTGTGCTTCAAATGATAGTCTCCCCAACACTCAACTCTCTCTCATAGGATTGGATTTGGTGGAAAGATGATTTGAGTGGAAAGCAACTTGGGGAAGGCTAGATATCAAGATTTATGTGATTGGAATGGAATATCTTGACCTCAACACATGAGGAGGTGGTTCTCTCTCAGAAAATGAATGATGGAAGTGTAGGCACCTTCTGATGGCTTTTTCTACGAATGAAGAGAGGGTGCAGGGGTATATATAGCGTCCACACAAAATCTAACCGTTACACACAATTTACCAAACTCGGTGAGACCAAATCAAAAAACTCGGTTAGACCAATTTAGTTCATAATGTGATCGTTAGGCATTTCGGTGGGACCGATATGATCAACTCGGTAGGACCGATGTGCTAGGGTTAGGGTAAAAACTCATGTTGGTTTGACCGATTACACAAACTCGATGGGACCAATTTTGGTAATAAGCAAACCAGAGAGTTGGTCAAGCAAACTCGGTGGGACCGATTTCATATCTCGATGAGACTGAAATTATTGCAATAGGCAATAGAGAGTTTGCAAGCCCATCTCGTTGAGACCGAGATCCCATCAGTGAGACCGAATTGACTAGGGTTTCTGGCAGTGGCTATGTCAAGTGAACTCGGTGGCGCCAAATAGATCAAATTGGTGGGGCCAAGTTTAACTTTTGGTATGGGACATATGTGGTTATGAGAAAGTGGTTGAGGGCTTTGGAGCATATAACTAAGCACTTTGAGCAAGCAAGTCATTAAGCAACACCTGCTACCCTTTTAATAGTATTGGCTTTCCATGGACTCAATGTGATTTTGGATCACTAAAATAGAAAATCTAGAGTCCTGAGCTTTGAGCTTGAGCCAATCCTTTGTCCTTAGCAACTTGAAGGGGTTCCACATCCTCTTGTCCATGCCACTCCACTGTTGGACTTATCTGAAATATACTAGATAAAAGTATTAGTCCAACAAGAGATATGTTGACATTAATTACCAAAATCACCCAGGGAGCGCTTGTGCTTTCAATCTCCACCTTTTTGGTAATCGAGGACAACATACATCAAAGCTTTAGATAAAGGTATAGAGAAAGGAAGATAAAGCTTTGGAAGGACATGTAACATGCATAGGCTCCCCCTACATGTATGCAATCATGTAAATATGGAACATAAGAGAATGTGAGTGCATAGTCATGACAGAGCAAGAAATGAGTTATATGTATCTTGGCTATATGCATCAGAGCAAATGGTGTGAATATAGGAAATGTACCATCATGCTCATGAGTACTTCTTGCAAACAATATGTACATCAGCAAGAGATCCGAATGCACATGAGTGTGATGCATATACTTACCTTGTGGTCTTGATCTAGCTTTGGAAGAGATGAACCTGAGTAAACAAGGTTAGACAACACAAAAACATCTACTGAACAGAGCAAGAGCAGCAAACCACAAGAGTACCAAGATTGGGATGACATGTAGAGAGTGAGTACGAGGTACTCTATTTGAGTGTAGACATGTCCCCGAATGTAAAGATATGCAATGAATTCGAAGTTTTCCTTCCCTTAGATGTCTTGCTCCCCCTGATTCTTATATGGGATACTAGGAGAAGATAAGGAATAGAAAATCATAGCAAAGCAAACACACAAACAACATGAACATGTCTTTCCCCTCTAAAGACATGTGACTTCTCTCCTCTTTGAATACCAAGCATCTAGGGTCTCTCTTTGATGTGATTATTTTATCTCTCTTTGCCCCTTTTGATATGATTAAGCTTTGATGTGAGCTCTCTCTCCCCCTTAGACATCAATTTCCAAGAAGGGGTATTTTGGAGTGTGAGTCAAAATAGGTTTGGTCCTTGAGTCACATAGAAAAGTAGCAAGGGAAAATAAGGTGCTGGTAGAAGATAAGAATCATCGAGTGGAGCTAGAACAAAATGTGCTGGATGCAAATGACAAAGTGTCTCCTCAGCATTTGAAATCGGTAACACTGAGTTGTTGTCTTCGGTGGCACCAAGGTGATTCGGTTTGACTGAAAGAGACAAACCGGTGTGTCCGAGTTCATTACAGAGATAAATCACTTGTCACCTCAGCTCACTAAGCAAATAAGATCTCACAAGGATTTGCAGGGAATTAACTAAAGGATTTGCAATGAATAGGATACAGGGAATGCAGAACAAAAATTAAAAAAGAAAAGAGATCTAGATGAATTAAGAAGGGAAACAACTATGCAAGAGACAAAATGCAAGAACAAGGAGAAACACTAGAGAACTTCATCTAGAATTGGTCGGCGACAAAGTCACCTATGTTAGAGTATATTGACTTAGGAGCCAAGTGAGGACACTTGATCATAGGTCATACTCATCGTTTAAGCTCAAAATGGGGTTGGCATTTTTTGTTTAAGCATTTTGATGTATTCACATCTTGTTGGGTTGCTTTGACCCATGACTTGGGGTAAAGCTTCTCTGAGATGGAATAACATACCTTGGGTGGTGGTGTTGATCTTGATCATGTAGTTGAACTTGTGTGGGATGCTCAAGGTTGATATAGTTCATTGGGAGCACCACTTGTAATTGGAGTTCATCTACATACATGAGTTAGTTTTGCAAGAAGGAGCACTTGTGTATCCAAAGTGTCAATCATGAAATATGATACCAAAAGAAATTCGATATATATAAATTTTCAAAGGATATGTGTCGGTGTCAAAATCGGCGGATCTCGGGTAGGGGGTCCCAAACTGTGCGTCTAAGGTTGATGGTAACAGGAGACGGGGGACACGATGTTTACCCAAGTTTGGGCCCTCTCTATGGAGGTAATACCCTACTTCCTGCTTGATTGATATTGATGAATATGAGTATTACAAGAGTTGATCTACCACGAGATCGTAAGGACTAAACCCTAGAAGTCTAGCCTGTATGATTATGATTTTGCCTCTATGGACTAAGCCCTCCAGTTTATATAGACACCGGAGGGGACTAGGGTTGTATAGAGTCGGTTTATAGAGAAAGGAATCTTCATTATCCAGACGCCAAGCTTGCCTTCCACGCCAAGGAGAGTCCCATCCGGACACGGGAGAGAGTCTTCGGTCTTGTATCTTCACAGCCCAATAGTCTGGCTCATGTAACATAGTCCGGCCATCCGTGGACCCCATAATCCAGGATTCCCTCAGTAGCCCCTGAACTAGGCTTCAATGATGAGGTGTCCGGCGCACATATTGTCTTCGGCATTGCAAGGCGGGATCCTTCTCTGAATACTCTGAAATAGTCTTTGAACACAAGAATCGTGTCCGTCTCTCCAAAACAAATTCCACACACAACCGTAGAGAGTAATATTTCACGAGTCCAATCCGCTGACAACTTTTTTGTAGCGTGACATCACCTCACCGCCCGGCCATTATTTTGAACTGTTTTTTAGCCCATCGCTCCATATTTCGAGATGTGGTTTCATTGGAACGTCTTGTCAAAGCAGGGATCGTGTCCCCTTATTGCGGGATTCTCATCAATACGGGCATGGGTAATCCCACCGTACCATTTGCACGACCCTCGAGGATAAGCGAGTTTCTAGGGCGAGTGGGGAGGCGCTTGATATTCACTACCTTTATAAAGAGATAATGATCCACCTCTTTCACCCACGCCTTCTTTTTCTCTCCTTCCCCCATTCTCGAGCTCCAACACCCAAGTTCTCATCTTTTCTGACCCCAAAAAGCACTCCATCCATGTCCGGATCCGGAGCGCAGGACAAGTGGATGGTGTACTCCGTCAAGGAGAAGGACATCACAAAGCTCCGAGAGGCCGGGTATCTGGCCAAGGAAATCTCCCACTGACCGAGGGACAAATCGTCCCCACTTCGGAGCCCCATGAGAGGGTCGTATTCCTCTCTCACTTTGTCCGCGGGCTGGGATTTCCTCTCCACCCATTCATCCACGGACTCATGTATTACTACGGGTTAGATTTTCATGATCTATCCCGAAATTCTTTCAGCAACATCTCGGCATTCGTCATCGTGTGCGAGGCTTTCCTCCGTATCCCTCCACACTTCGGATTGTGGTTAAAGACCTTCAATGTGAAGCCAAAGGTGGTGGGCGTCCAACATGCAGAGTGCGGAGGCGCCATGGTGAGCAAAATGCCCAACATTACATGGCCATCAGGTACATTTATCGAGACCATCAAAGGGTGTCAACAACAGTGGTTCTATGTCACTGAGCCGGGCGACACTACCTGGGTCGCGGCTCCCGAATTCCGATTCGAAGCTCCGATGCGGCTCACCTCCTGGCCTGAGAAAGGCCTGGACTGGTCTTCGTCAGACAAGCTGACAGCGCTCCAGGCGCGCATCAAGAGCATGGTGGACAAGAACATCAAGTTTGTCAACGTGATCCAAGTGATGCTAGTTCGCCGGATCCTTCCATGCCAAAGCCGAACTTACCATCTTGGGAGTTCGATTCAGCCAAGCACCAGACCTTACTAGAGTTCTTCGGCACTATGCACGAAGACATCTGGAAGGTGCTATTCCAGTCCAGCAAGACGTGGCCGTACACGGCCGAGGATCATGGGCACAACTTGGCCCGTCCCACTAGTCTGGTAAGTCTTTACATGTTTTCAAGGTGTATCCTTTACTTGCATACTTGACGGAAACGCCTAAACTTCCCTACTGATTCTCTTAGGGCTGGACAAAGAAGGCGGAGCGGATTCACTGTCCGGCTCCGCCGCCCGAAGACCCAGCAATTCCACTTCTGACGAAGATGCTGGTTCTGGCGGCCTATAAAGCGCTGGAGAAGAAGGCCAAGAAGAAGGCCAAGGAGACCAAGGAGACCAAAAGTGGTCTCCATCACAAGAGTGTTTCTGACATGACGTCTGAAGACGTCGAGACTCACTCCTCCGTCGTCGAGGACGACGAGGAAGAGGAGGAAGAAGAAAGCCATTCCCCACCCTGGGGGGGGGGGGAGAAGAGGGCGGCCTCCATGCATCTGGAGGCCGAAGCGTCCAAGAAGGGAAGGACTTCCTTCTTGGACAACTCCACAACGGTCACTGATAGCAGCTCGGAATGGCGCCCCAGGGTCAAGCCCGTGGCCAAATCGTAAGTACTCAAAAACCCGAACACATTCATATATCCGGCCTCTCTACTTTATAGTCTTAACATGTTAAGTCATGCATCTGCAGTCCGGCTCGGTCCGACCTCGAGCGGTCCTCGTCTTCGGGAGATTCGTTGGACTCGGAGGCAATGGACAACGGGTCCCTCACGGCGGCCTCCTATCCCAAGGCCACAGATGGTGCTGAGGCGTTGTCCCGAAGGATCCCAGACCAAGGAGAGGCTTAGGAGGCCGTCAAGGCGGCGCCGGAGGGTGAAATCTCGGTTGCCGGACACATGGAGGAGCGGATCCCCATGGATAGTGTCAATGGGGGCCATATACAATTCGGACCCCGGCCGAATACAATTCTAGAGATCTATATGGCTTCGGAATCAGGCAAGCAGCCTCTTTTGAGAGAAGGAGGTGTTCCTATTCCACCAATGTCCGTTGTCCATCTGGAGGCACCAAATAATTTGCTGGAAGCGCTGCAAGGCGCTTCCATTGTTGAGGAATACCATACCCTTATGGGTACGGTGGTGGAGAAGGTCCAATCCACGAAGAGCGGACTAACCGAAGCCTGCACAAGCCTTCTAAGAGGCTTTGAGGTAACCAAAGCCATTATGTAAAAACAATTTCACAGTATAGACAGTAGCCCCTGAGACTTTGTCCGGTGTTGGGAAAGAAAAGCCGAACAAAGGATCAAATAACTATCACAGGAGACCAAACTGACATATCTATATGAGAAAGTAGGCGTCGTGTCTAGCTGCGACCTCCTAGGCTGCTGAGGTCTCCGAACTGAAGCAAAATCTGGAGCGGACCAAGGAAGAGCTCGGTCATGTGAAGAAACAGCTGGAGGATAATCAAGGTATGCAATAATGCGATAACCTTGTCCATATTTTAGGAAGGATGAATGTTTTTTGTACTGACTAAAGCGTCATGACATTTGTTAGGAGCAGCGACCAAGGTGGAGACCCTCAAGAAGGTGCTGGCCGAGGCCGAGGAGAGACCGGCCAAGGAAAAAGCCGGTCGTCAAAAGCATGAGGCCAGGGTCGTTGAGGTCCAGCAGGAGCTCCAGGACACCGTGAAGAGATGCAAGTCCTTGGAGCGCGACATTGTGGCTCAAGGGACCGAACTGACCAAGGCTCGCCAGAGCACACATGATGCCCGGGCTGAAGCCCAGGGCGACCTCCAGGAAGTCCGGGAGGCAAGAAAAATCGCGGCGGGTAAGGCCGTTATAATGCAGAGCAAATATGTGAATAAAAGGTTCCTCTTACTGACCTGAATTTGGAGTTCTCCAGTGGCGTTTGCGGATCTGCCGTGCAGCATTGCAGATGTTGCGGTGTTCTTCCAAGCCGAAGAGGGGAGCTCCACGGAGAAGCTGTTTTGGTCGCAATATCTTGCGCTAGAACATCCGGTGCCCTTTAGTGACCAGCTAAAATAGCTTGTCGAACTGCATAGGGTGGCTGAACCTGCCATGAATGATTTAATAATCCGGCTATGGCCTGCCAAAGCCATACCCAGCAGCTACTTCGGGCTCTTGAAGCAGCTGGTCAAAGCCTGCCCTCGGCTTGATGCCATCAAGCGGTCGGTCTGAATCGAAGGCGCATGAATGGCCTTCGCCCTAGTCAAGATGCATTGGGTGAAGATGGACGCCGTGAAGCTTGTAACTGAGGGACCTCCTACGGGCAAGGAGCACCGCACGCCCGAGCTGTATTTTGACAATGTCCTGGAGGGGTCCCACATTGTAGCGGAGCAATGTACGAAGAATGTTATCTCTGAGTAAATACATTCATGTTATCCTGTCATGTACAATGAAACAGAATCGTTATGTAATATAATGCCTGTTACTTTAAATTTTACCTCCTATCCGGCCGTTTTGTTAAATCTGAGAGTTGGCCAGTCGTTGGCTTCAGCCCCCATGTAGGAAGTATGGGGGTGTTCAAGATGAATCTAAAGAATCTTTCCTCCAGAGTTTGGTCCTCGAAGGAGGTGTTTAGTGCGACGAACCAGGCAATCAGACTATATGGCTTTATCACCCTCACTTAGCCATAGGAGTTTGACAATAAAAATTTAGGTGCAGCCCCTAGTATTTGGACTTGGGGTACTGTAAACACCTTATCGGATAAAAACCGATTCGTCGCATAATGCGGAAAAATCACAAAATATTTGTGACCTCTCGAACAGCTGACCGGCTCGCCACATCATGACGGTCAGTTTTCGGCTTTCTCTACTGAGGTACTCATCCGGAATAACAAGGACACAATCGCAGTAGTTCTCCCTTTACTACCTTAGCTGATATAGCAGAATGTAAGGTAGCAAGCATAGGAGCCGGGCAACTAACTATTGACCAGAGACATGATTCGGAGCCAATGCATATAATGCTATAAGTTTGGGGTGTCGAACTATACTTAAAAAAGCGTTCGGACTTTATTGCCTTATTGTGGGGCGTAATGAAGCCCCTGGCGAATTTAAAGCGTACCAAAGTGTACAGGTGCATTCAATAAGAATAATGATAAAATGAAAAATCAAGTTAATGCCACATAAGTTGGGTCTTAGACTATTTTTTTCGTAATTTCATTGATACGCCGAAGCGTATTTGTACAGATAGTGTGTTAAACAATATAGCTGATTAACCTACCCAGAACAGGGGGGAGGTGCGTGCCATTCCCGAAGACAGGTAGAATGATCATAGAGAAGAACATCTAGAGGTTCCCTCACGCGTCTGTACTGCTTCGCAATGTGGTATGCGTATATCCTTCGAAAGGATCGACAATCAGGCTACCAGGAAAAACCTGGAACAAAGAAACCTGAAAAGAAAAAGAAAAAGCAAAAAGTATGTGGGTCCATGGGAGTTTGAATCGTATTATGGATCATGATGTAGTTGTGCCTCCATCCATGCCCATGGTATTTTGAGTGCGTAGTTATGTACGTGTGGTACTAGTGCCACCATTTGGTCGGGACAGGGATGGAGGCTGAATTGCTAGTCAAGCTCTTGACGAGCTGAACTGTCCTGCTACAGAGTAGTCCGGACTCGTTTGACATTGTCCGGGAGCTTGGCCGCCGAATTAACGTTCTGTCTAAAAAGGCCGCTCTGTGCTTCTGCTGCGAGGGCAGCGGTGTGTTCCTCGATGCGGAGGGAGCAATCCATGCTTCCATTGACTGTTATGACACCACATGGTCCGGGCATCTTGAGCTTCAGATAAGCATAGTGTGGCACCACATTGAATCGAGCGAATGTGGTTCGTCCGAGCAGTGCGAGATAGCCACTGCGGAAGGGGACAATATCGAAGATCAACTCTTAGCTTCATAAGTTATCCGGGGATCCGAAGACCACTTCCAGTGTGATTGAGCCCGTATAGAGGGCCTCTACACCTGGTATGACTCCTTTAAAGGTGGTTTTCGTGGGCTTGATTCTTGAGGGATCAATGCCCATTTTGCGCATTGTATCCTGATAGAGCAGGTTCAGGCTGCTGCCACCGTCTATGAGGACTCGTGTGAGATGGAATCAATCGATGATTGGATCGAGGACCAGTGCGGCTAAACCACCATGATGGATACTGGTCAGGTGGTCCCTGCGATCGAAAGTGATCGGGCAGGATGACCATGGGTTAAATTTTGGGATGACTGGATCCATCGCGTAGACGTCCCTGAGCGCTCGCTTGCACTCCCTCTTGGGGATATGGGTAGCGTATATCACGTTCATCGTTTTTACTTGGGGGGGACTTCTTTTGACACCCTATGTTCGGTGGCCGGGGCTCCTCGTCATCGTCCTGGCTTTGCGACCCCTTCTCCTTATTCTCGGCATTTAACTTGCCGGCCTGTTTAAAAACCCAACACTCTCTATTGGTATGATTAGCTGGTTTATCAGGGGTGCCGTGGATTTGACATGGACGATCGAGTATGCGGTCCAAGTTGGACGGTCCTGGATTGTTTCTTTTATATGGCTTCTTCCGCTGACCGGACATAGAGCCGCTGAATCCGGCATTGACCGCCATGTCTTCGGTGTTGTCACTGTTGCTTCGACGCTTGTGTCTGTTGCGTCGGGGCTTGCCATTGCTATTTATGGCTTCAGAAGTGCCAGGTTAGCTTGTATTGTTATTGCTACGGGCCAGCCAGCTATCCTCGCCTGCACAGAAGCGGGTCATAAGCATCGTGAGGGCTGCCATAGACTTCGGCTTTTCTTGGCCGAGGTGTCGGGCAGGCCATTTGTCGTGGATGCTATGTTTAAAGGCCACTAGGGCTTCAACATCCGGACAGTCGAGGATCTAGTTCTTTTTAGTTAAGAATCTAGTCCAAAATTTCTTGGCTGACTCTTCGGGCTGTTGAACTATGTGACTCAAGTCATCAGTGTCTGGAGGTCGGACGTATGTGCCCTAGAAGTTATCGAGGAAGGCGTCCTCCAGGTCCTCCCAGCTGCCAATTTAGTTCTCTCGCAAACTGTTCAGCCAATGCTGAGCAGGTCCCTTGAGTTTTAGCTGGAGGTATTTGATGGCATGAAGGTCATCACCGTGGGCCATATGAATATGGAGGAGAAAATCCTCAATTCATACCACGGGGTCTGTTGTCCCATCGTATGATTCGATGTTCACGGGTTTAAACTCTTCTGGGAATTCATGTCCCATTACTTCTTTAGTGAAGCAGAGGGGGTGTGCGGCGCCTCTATGTCGGGCCACGTCGCGACGCAACTCGGATGGAGTTAGTCTGCGGTATTCAGCCCGTACAGGGTTATATTTGTCACGTCCGGCCGGATGGCCATCTCGTGCATCGAAGCACGCCCCCGTGATCCATAGGTCGATCTGGTCTGACCTGCTCTATTTTCCAGGTCATGCCGCAGGTCATATGTGTATCCCCAAGCTGTTGTGTCTTTGTTTTTACGGCGAGGTAGTGCGGGCTGGTATTCGGCTTGAGTTGCCGCTTTGTGCCGGCCACGCGATGGTCAGTCAGCCGCATTGTGCACTGGTAGGACGGGCTGCAGTGCCTCGTCATCGAATTGTGGTAGCAATTTGCGCTTCGGGTAACTTTTGGTTGGGCGCTCGAGGCCGTATTCCTTGGCTACCAGGATATTAGTCCATCTGTCACTGAGTAGATCGTGAAGTTGCTGTTGTTTCTTTTTTAGGCTCCTTGCGGTGGCTATTAGTCGGCGCTTAAAGCGCTCCTAATCGATGGACTCCTCAGGCACGATAAATTCCTCATCGCTGAGGCTTGCCTCGTCCTCAGAAAGTGGAAGATAATTATTGTCCTCCGAGTCTCCGTTAATGGCCTGTTCGTTAGGGCTGACTCGCCCATCCTCCCGTTCATCCTGTTTGGATGTTGGCTCAATGGGGTCTTCGTTGTCTTCGGCATCGTCTGGAGTATTTTCTCTTATGTCGGTGTTGCTGTTTTTTCCATGGCGTGGTCTAGAGTGGCGCCGCTGACGTCGGCACTTTGGCTGCTTCTCAAGAGGCTTATCCTCAACTAGATCCTTTCTATTGTCGTCATTGTTATCTTTGGGTGTATCCACTATGTATACATCATACAAGGAGGTGGTTGTCCAGCACCCTGTACGCGGTGGTTCTTGTGCCTGCTCCTCTCCGGCGTCGTCGTCCATTCCATCGATGTCTTTGGAGACTTAATAGAGGGTGTCGGTTAAGTCTTCGACAGTGGATATGAAGTGGGTGGTGGGTGTGAAGCGGAATTCTCCGCCCTCAGCTTCCAATTCGAACCGGATATAGTTCGGCTAAGAGTTCCCTGACAAGGAGAGGGCTCTTAATGAGTTTAGCACATTGCCTAAAGGTGAGTGCCAGAAGATGTCCGCGAAGCTGAAATCGACGATCGGTGCCTGATCAGGTTTGATGGGCGCGGACGCACGTGGTTCAGAACCTGTGTCCGGAGACGAATCGAAGGTTCCGGTAACACAGGCCCCGCTCGAGATCGGATCTGTGTGCGGCTCAAACGCCGATGAGTCTGCGGCTTCTGTGGCGGGGTTGAGCTTCTCGTCCTCGGACGACGTAGATCGCTTTGGACCTAGGGCCGGAGCACTTACATGTGCTATTTCCTGGGCATGGTCCGATGACAGATTTAGGTCATGTTCATCGTGGCGGCGGGGAGCGGCTGTCATGGCTCTAATCCCTCGAAGATCAAGTCTCCGCGGATATCGACGATAGAATTCAAGCTTCCAAACCTGACCTGATGGCCAGAGGCGTAGCTTTCGATCTGCTGTAGATGGCCAAGCGAGTTGGCCCGCAGTGCGAAGCTGCCGAATACGGAGATCTGTCTGAGGAGGAAAACCTCACCCTTGACTGCATTGTTGTGGATGATTGATGGAGCCATCAAAACCTTCTGGTGACGACACAATGGAACTCTCAATGAAAGCACCAATGCCGGTGTCAAAACCAGTGGATCTCGGGTAAGGGGTCCCGAACTGTGCATCTAAGGTTGATGGTAACAGGAGACGGGGGATACGATGTTTACCCAGGTTCGGGCCCTTTCTATGGAGGTAATACCCTACTTCCTGCTTGATTGATCTTGATGAATATGAGTATTACAAGAGTTGATCTACCACGAGATCGTAAGGACTAAACCCTAGAAGTTGATGACCCACAAGTGTAGGGGATCTTTCATAGTCCTTTCGATATGTAAGAGTGTCTAACCCAATGAGGAGCAGAAGGAAATGATAAGCGGTTTTCAGTAAGGTTTTCTGCAAACACAGAAATTGTAGGTGATAGATAGTTTTGTGATAAGATAAATAGTAACGAGTAACAAGTAAACAAAGTAAATAAAGTGCAGAAAGGTGGCCCAATCCTTTATGTAGCAAAGGATAAGCCTGGACAATTTCTAATAATGAGAAAGGAGCTCCTGAGGACACATGGGAATTATCGTCAAGCTAGTTTTCATCACGCTCATATGATTCGCGTTTGGTACTTTGTTAATTTGATATGTGGGTGGACCAGTGCTTGGGTACTGCCGTTACTTGGACAAGCATCCCACTTATGATTAACCCCTATTGCAAGCATCCGCAACTACAACAAAAGTATTAAGGTAAACCTAACCATATCATGAAACATGTGGATCCAAATCAGCCCCTAACGAAGCAACGCATAAACTAGGGTTTATGCTTCTGTCACTCTAGCAACCCATCATCTACTTATTACTTCCCTATGCCCTCCTCTAGGCCCAATAATGGTGAAGTGTCATGTAGTCGACGTTCACATGACACCACTAGAGGAGAAGACAACATACATCTCATCAAAATATCGAACGAATACCAAATTCACATGACTACTAATAGCAAGACTTCACCCATGTCCTCAGGAACAAACGTAACTACTCACAAAGCATATTCATGTTAATAATCAGAGGTGTAATAATATGCATTAAGGATCTGAACATATGATCTTCCACCAAGTAAACCAATAAGTATCAACTACAAGGAGTAATGAACACTACTAGCAACCCACAGGTACCAATTTGTGGTTTTGGATACAAGATTGGATACAAGAGATGAACTAGGGTTTGAGAGGAGATGGTGCTGGTGAAGATGTTGATGGAGATTGACCCCCTCCCGATGAGAGGATCGTTGGTGATGATGTTGGTGATGATTTCCCACTCCCGGAGGGAAGTGTCCCCGGCAAAACAGCTGTGCCAGAGCTCTAGATTGGTTCCGCCAAGGTTCCGCCTCGCGGCGGCGGAGTTTCGTCCCGTAAGCTTGCCCACGATTTTTTCCAGGGTAAAAGTGATGATATAGCAGAAGATGGACACCGGAGGCCCACCAGGGGGCCCCGGAGATAGGGAGCACGCCCTATAGGGGGGCGCCCCCCTGTCTCCTGGACTGGGTGTGGGCCCCCTGGTGTATTTCTTTCGCTCAGAAATTCTTATTAATTTCAAAAGGTTGTTTCGTGGAATTTCAGGACTTTTGGAGTTGTGTAGAATAGGTTTCCAATGTTTTCTCCTTTTCCAGCCAGAATTCCAGCTGCCGGCATTCCCCCTCTTCATGGTAAACCTTGTAAAATAAGAGAGAATAGCCATAAGTACTGAGATATATTGTGTAATAACAGCCCATAATGCAATAAATATTGATATAAAATCGTGATGCAAAATGGACGTATCAACTCCCCCATGCTTAGACCTCGCTTGTCCTCAAGCGGAAGCCGATATCGAAAAATATGTCCACATGTTTAGAGATAGAGGTGTCGATAAAAATAAAATACGGACATGAGGGCATCATGATCATTCTTATAACAGCAACATATAAAGATTCCATTATATAATTTCTTATGCTCAAGTAACAATCAACTCACAATATCAGGTATGGTTCACAAACTTCATTAAGAACTAACAAACTATAATCTCAGTCATTGAAGCAATCGCAATTTATCATAACATCAGAAAGAGTCAACAATAGAGCTTTTCGGCAAGTCCACATACTCAACTATCATATAGTCTTCTACAATTGCTAACACTCGCGGAATACTTGTGGTTATGGAGTTTCAGACGGACACTGAGAAAGATAGGGGCTTATTGTGTTGCCTCCCAATGTATTCACCTTTAGGTGATGTCAACAATAATAGCCCATGCTAACAAACATCCAATTGGATATGTATATCACGATCTTTCAAACACGAAGAGCTTGCCAAAGGATAAAATGAAAAAGGGAAAGGTGAAGATCACCTTGACTCAAGCACAAAATAAAAGCATAAAGTAAGAACATGAATTAAAGATAGGCCCTTCGCAGAGGGAAGCAGAGGTTGTCATGCGCTCTTAGGGTTGTATACACAAAATCTTAGTACGAAAGAACGTCACTTTATATGTCACTTGTGTATGGAGCTTTATTATGCAGTCCGTCGCTTTTATTGCTTACATAGCAAGATCGTATAAAACTTATTTTCTCCGCACTAATAAGTCATGCATATTTAGGGAGCAATTTTTATTGCTTGCACCGATGACAACTTACTTGAAGGATCTTACTCAATCCATAGGTAGATATGGTGGACTCTCATGACAAAAGTGCGTTTAAGGGTATTTGGAAGCACAAGTAGTATCTCTACTTGGTGCTGGGAATTTGGCTAGCATTGGGGGAAAAGGCAAACTCAACATGTTCGGAAGGTCAATGACAACATACTTTAACTGAGATGTGAGAAAACGTAAACCATTACGTTGTCTTCCTTGTCCATCGTCAACTCTTTTAGCATGGCATACTTAATGAGTGCTCACAATCATAAAAGATGTCCAAGATAGTGTATTTATATGTGAACCTCTCTTCCCTTATTACTTCCTATTAATTGCAACAATGACCAAAACTACGTTCATCAACTCCCAACAATTTTTATGCCTCATACTTTCTATGCGTGAAGTTATCACTATCCTTAAGATAAATATGAACTCTTTTATTCTTTCTACTTTCTCAAGGTCATAACACATAGCAAAGCCCTTGACTCAACACTAATCTTTATTATAAATAGCTAATGGACTCGATTACATAAAGAGATCACAAAGCAAAACTCAAAACTACTTGATATCAAAACTTCAATCTACTAGATCAAGACTACTAAAAGGATCGAACTAAATAAAACGGTAAATATAGGAGTTATACGATACCGGGGCACCTCCCCCAAGCTTGGAAATGGCCAAGGGGGAGTGCCCATACCCATGTGATTATGTCTCCTTCACGGTTGGTGTTATGATCTTCTTAGCGATGATGCCCTTAAGGATACGGTTCTCCTCCTCGAGCGTATTGACTTGTCGTTTGAGGTCCGTAATTTTTGTACGGAGCTTGCCCGTTACGGCCAAAGCTCCCTTTACCCAAGGATGATGCATAGCTTCTGGAGAACAAGTGAAACTCTTCTTCATATTTTCATAAGAGAGAAATCTAAAGTTGGAAGAGGTGACCGAAGTTGGAATAGCCAAGCGAGGTAGTTCCCCCATCATGAATTCTTCTTGAGGACGAGAGGTAACTTCTTGATCTTCCTCCATGGCATTTATCCTTTTCAAATCGGCCTCCATCTCCTCCTCCATTGATGGTCCAAAGTGATGAACATGGCTATTTGCTCCTGGTACTGGTGCTGGATGATACACCGACTCTCTCCGACTGACTCCTGAGAAGACATCTTGCTCTTAATCTGCAACAGGAACAACTCGAAACGAAAACAGAGGATATTTGCGTGATACAGTGGTCAAAACCTTCGAGGGTATATATAATGAATTTTTACCGACCAAAATACGTAACATGCAATAAAACGGAGTCCGGGAGGCACACGAGGTGCCCACGAGACAGGGGGCGCGCCCTATAGGGGGGGCGCACCCTCCACTCTCGTGGGAGCCTCATGTCCCTTTCGAACTACTTCTTTCTTCATAAAATTGTTCCAAAACTGATAAAAATTGCCATTGGAGTTGTTTTGGAGTCGGTTTACTTACCGTACCACATACCTATGCCTTTTCGGAGTATGGAACGTTCTGGAAAGTGTCCCTTATGTATTCCTCAGGGGTTACGGTTTCAATAATATTAGTTTCAACATTGATAGGATTACCTGAAATATAGTGTTTAATTATTTGACCGTTTACCACCCTCGGATTTGTGCCTTCGAAGTTGTTGATTTTTATGGCACCAGAACGATAGACCTCCTCGATAACGTAGGGACCTTCCCATTTTGAGAGAAGTTTTCCTGCAAAAAATCTTAAACGAGAGTTGAATAATAACACTTAATCTCCAACGTTAAACTCACGCTTTTGTATCCTCTTGTCATGCCAGCGTTTGACTTTTTCTTTGAAAAGCTTGGTATTCTCATAGGCTTGGGTTCTCCACTCATCAAGTGAGCCAATATCAAATAACCTCTTCTCACCGGCAAGCTTGAAGTCATAATTGAGCTCTTTAATAGCCCAATATGCTTTATGTTCAAGTTCAAGAGGCAAATGACATGCTTTTCCATAAACCATCTTATACGGAGACATACCCATAGGATTTTTGTATGCAGTTCTATAGGCCCATAATGCATCATCAAGTTTTTTGGACCAATTCTTTCTAGATCTATTAACAGTCTTTTGCAAAATTAATTTGAGCTTTCTATTGCTCAACTCTACTTGACCACTAGACTGCGGATGATAAGGAGATGCAATTCTATGATTGACATCATACTTAGCGAGCATCTTACGGAAAGCACCATGAATAAAATGTGAACCACCGTTAGTCATAAGATATCTAGGGACTCCGAACCTCGGAAAATAACTTCTTTAAGCATTTTTAATAGAAGTGTTATGATCAGCACTACTAGTTGGAATAGCTTCTACCCACTTAGTAACGTAATCAACAGCAACTAAAATATGTGTATAACCATTAGAGGCAGGAAAAGGTCCCATATAATCAAAGCCCCAAACATCAAACGGTTCAATAACATGAGAATAATTCATAGGCATTTCTTGACGTCTACTAATGTTACCTATTCTTTGACATTCATCACAAGATAAGACAAACTTACGAGCATCTTTGAAGAGAGTAGGCCAATAAAAACCAGATTGTAGTACCTTGTGTGGCAGTTCTATCTCCAACGTGGTGTCCTCCATAAGATTCAGAGTGACACTTACATATAATCTGTTCCTGTTCATGCTCAGGCACACAACGTCTAATAACACCATCTACTCCTTATTTATAAAGGTGTGGGTCATCCCAAAAGTAATGTCTTAAATCATAGAAGAACTTTTTCTTTTGCTGGTATGTGAAACTAGGCGGTAAATATTTAGCAACAATGTAATTAGCATAATCAGCATACCAAGGAGCAGTACGAGAAGCATTGACGACCGCTAATTGTTCATTAGGAAAGCTATCATTAATAGGCAGTGGGTCATCAAGAACATTCTCTAACCTAGACAAGTTATTTGCAACGGGGTTCTCAGCTCCCTTTCTATCAATAATATGCAAGTCAAATTCTTGAAGCAAGAGAACCCATATAATGAGTCTAGGATTAGCATCTTTCTTTTCCATAAGATATTTAATCGCAGCATGATTAGTGTGAATAGTAACTTTGGAATCAACAATATAAGATCTGAACTTATCACATGCAAACACAACTGCTAAGAACTCTTTTTCAGTAGTAGCATAATTTCTCTGGGCAGTATCAAGAGTCTTACTAGCATACTGGATAACATTCAATTTCTTATCAACTCTTTGCCCTAAAACAGCACCTATAGCATAATCACTAGCATCGCACATAATTTCAAAAGGTAAATTCCAATCAGGTGGCTGAACAATAGGTGCAGTGATCAAAGCCTTCTTAAGCACTTCAAACGCTTCTACACAATCATCATCAAAGACAAAAGGAATATCTTTTTGCAATAAATTAGTCAGAGGCCTAGAGATTTTAGAAAAGTCCTTAATGAACCTCCTATAAAAACCGGCATGACCTAGGATTCTTCTTATACCTTTTATGTCCTTGGGACATGGCATCTTTTCAATAGCATCAACTTTGGCTTTATCAACTTCAATACCTCTCTCGGAGATCTTGTGCCCCAATACAATGCCTTCATTAACCATAAAGTGACACTTTTCCCAATTCAGGACGAGACTAGTGTCTTCGCATCTCTGCAAAACTCGATCAAGGTTGCTCAAACAATCATCAAAAGAGGATCCATAGACGGAGAAGTCATCCATGAATACCTCACAAATTGTTTTACAAAAATCAGAGAATATAGCCATCATGCATCTTTGAAAGGTAGCATGTGCATTACCTAAACCAAAAGGCATACGTCTATAAGCAAAAGTACCAAAAGGGCAAGTAAAAGTAGTTTTAGATTGATCCTTCGCTGACACAGGTATCTGAGAGAAACCAGAATAACCATCTAGAAAGCAAAAATGTGTGTGTTTGGATAGTCTTTCTAGCATTTGATCAATAAAAGGTAAAGGGTAATGATCTTTCTTGGTAGCTTTATTTAAATTATGGAAATAAATTACCATCCTATAACCTGCAATAATTCTTTGCGGGATCAATTCATCTTTATCATTAGGAACAACGGTAATACCTCCCTTTTTAGGAACGCAATGGACATGGCTTACCCATTCACTATCAGCAACGGGATAAATAATACCTGCCTCGAGGAGCTTTAGTATCTCCTTTCTTACCACTTCCTTCATCTTGGGATTTAATCGTCTTTGAGGATCTCTAACTGGTTTGGCATCTTTCTCCACTGAAATCTTGTGTTGACATAATGTGGAACTAATGCCCTTAAGATCATCCAGAGTATATCCAATAGCTGCTCGGTGCTTCTTCAGAGTTTTCAATAATCTTTCTTCTTCTTTCTCTGAAAGGTTTGCACTAATAATAACAGGATATATTTCTTTTTCATCAAGATAAGCATACTTAAGATTATCAGGTAATGGTTTGATTTCAAACACGGGATCACCCTTCGGTGGAGGGGGATCCCCAAGAATTTCAACGGGAAGGTTATGTTTCAGCATAGGTTCCTGTTTAAGGAACACTTCATCTATTTCTTCCCTTTCCTTCATAAACATATCATTTTCATGGTCTAGCAAATATTGTTCTAACGGATCAGTTGGAGGAACAGCAATGGAAGCAAGACCAATAATCTCATCCTTGCTAGGTGGTTCCCTTTCACGAGGTTGTCTACTAAACTTAGCGAAATTAAACTCACGAGACATACCATCTATGCCAACAGTGACAATATTATTTTCACAATTAATCTTAGCACTAGCAGTATTCAAGAAGGGTCTACCAAAAATAATGGGACAAAAATCATCTTGTGGGGAACCAAGAACAAGGAAATCAGTAGGGTATTTAACCTTCCCACACAAAACTTCAACATCTCTAACAATCCCAATAGGTTTAATGGTATCCCTATTAGCAAGCTTAATAGTAACATCAATGTCTTCTAATTGAACGGGTGCAATGTCGTGCATAATTTCTTTATAAAGATCATAAGGTATCGCACTAGCACTAGCACCCATATCACATAAGCCATGATAACAATGATCTCCTATTTTAAGGGAAATAACAGGCAGGCCTATGACAGGTCTACGTGTCTTAGTATCAGGCCTAGCAATATTAGCAGTCTTGCCCAAGAAAGAAATAACATGCCCATCTAAGTCTCATCCCAGAGATCTTTAACCATAGCAATAGTAGGTTCAACATTAATTTGCTCAGGAGGTGTATAAGTCCTAGTATTACTCTTACGAACAACAGTCGAAGCTTTTGCATGATCCTTTATCCTAACAGGAAAAGGAGGTTTTTCAACAAAAGCAGTAGGAAAATAAGATCACTATAGGTAATAGTCTTTTCTTCGACTGTAATAGGTGCAACTACTTTCACTTCTACATGAGGATTATATTTAAACCACTTCTCTTTAGGGAGATCAACGTGAGTAGCAAAAGATTCACAAAAAGTAGCTAATATCTCAGAGTCAAGTCCATACTTAGCGCTAAATCCACGAAAAGCATCGGTATCCATAAAAGATTTAACACAATCGAACTTAGGTGTCATACCTGACTCCTTACCATCGTCGGAACCCCAATCTTCAGAGTTGCATTTAATTCTTTCCAATAAGTCCCATTTGAAATCAATAGTCTTCAGCATATAAGAACCAGCACAGGAAGTATCGAGCAGGTTGCGATTATCAAGAGAAAGCCGAGCGTAAAAATTCTGAATAATCATTTCCCGAGAGAGCTCATGATTGGGGCATGAATATAACAGTGACTTAAGCCTCCCCCAAGCTTTAGCGATTCTTTCTCATTCGCGAGGCCAGAAATTATATATGTAATTACGATCACGATGAACAAGATGCATAGGATAGAACTTTTGGTGAAATTCCAACTTCAATCGCTTATAATTCCAAGATCCCGTATCATCACATAGCCTAAACCATGTCAATGCATCTCCGTTCAAAGATAAAGGGAAGACCTTCCTTTTGACAACATCATCGGGGATACCTGCAAGCTTAAATAATCCACAAACTTCATCCACAAAGATAAGGTCTAAATCGAGATGTAATGATGCATCTCCTGCAAATGGATTAGCTAGCAGTTTCTCTATCATACCCGAAGGAATCTCAAAATAGATATTTTCCTAAAGTTCAGTAGGTTGAGGAGCAACTCTTTGCTCTTCTGGTTGGGACGAAGATGCCCCAAACAAGCCCCTCAAAGGATTAGTTTCCATAGTAACAAGTAACAAAAATTTCAGCACACTATATAAATGTTTCCTTACCAAGTTCCACTCACCAAAAGCACTACACTCCCCGGCAACGGTGCCAGAAAAGAGTCTTGATGACCCACAAGTGTAGGGGATTTATCGTAGTCCTTTCGATAAATAAGAGTGTCGAACCCAACAAGGAGCAGAAGGAAATGATAAGCGGTTTTCAGTAAGGTTTTCTGCAAGCACTGAAATTGTAGGTAATAGATAGTTTTGTGATAAGATAAATAGTAACGAGTAACAAGTAAACAAAGTAAATAAAGTGCAGCAAGGTGGCCCAATCCTTTATGTAGCAAAGGATAAGCCTGGACAATTTCTAATAATGGGAAAGGAGCTCCCGAGGACACATGGGAATTATCGTCAAGCTAGTTTTCATCACGCTCATATGATTCGCGTTCGGTACTTTGATAATTTCATATGTGGGTGGACCGGTGCTTGGGTACTGCCCTTACTTGGAAAAGCATCCCGCTTATGATTAACCCCTATTGCAAGCATCTGCAACTACAACAAAAGTATTAAGGTAAACCTAACCATAGCAT
Source organism: Triticum dicoccoides (assembly GCF_002162155.2). Taxonomy (NCBI): domain Eukaryota; kingdom Viridiplantae; phylum Streptophyta; class Magnoliopsida; order Poales; family Poaceae; genus Triticum; species Triticum dicoccoides. The sequence continues at coordinate 219,879,944 of NC_041391.1, forward strand.
GAAACATGTGGATCCAAATCAGCCCCTAACGAAGCAACGCATAAACTAGGGTTTAAGCTTCTCTCACTCTAGCAACCGATCATCTACTTATTACTTCCCTATGCCCCCCTCTAGGTCCAATAATGGTGAAGTGTCATGTAGTCGACGTTCACATGACACCACTAGAGGAGAAGACAACATACATCTCATCAAAATATCGAATGAATACCAAATTCACATGACTACTAATAGCAAGACTTCACCCATGTCCTCAGGAACAAACGTAACTACTCACAAAGCATATTCATGTTCATAATCAGAGGTGTAATAACATGCAATAAGGATCTGAACATATGATCTTCCACCAAGTAAACCAATAAGTATCAACTACATGGAGTAATCAACACTACTAGCAACCCACAGGTACCAATTTGTGGTTTTGGATACAAGATTGGATACAAGAGATGAACTAGGGTTTGAGAGGATATGGTGTTGGTGAAGATGTTGATGGAGATTGACCCCCTCCCGACGAGAGGATCGTTGGTGATGACGCTGGTGATGATTTCCCCCTCCCGGAGGGAAGTGTCCCCGGCAGAACAGCTGTGCCAGTGCCCTAGATTGGTTCCGCCAAGGTTCCGCCTCGTGGCGGCAGAGTTTCGTCCCGTAAGCTTGCACACGATTTTTTCTAGGGTAAAAGTGCTGATATAGCAGAAGATGGACACCGGAGGCCCACCAGGGGGCCCAGGAGATAGGGGGTGCCCTATAGGGGGGGGGCGCCCCCCTGTCTCCTGGACAGGGTGTGGGCCCCCTGGTGTATTTCTTTCGCTCAGAAATTCTTTTTAATTCCAAAAAGTTGTTTCGTGGAGTTTCAGGACTTTTGGAGTTGTGCAGAATAGGTTTCCAATGTTTGCTCCTTTTCCAGCCAGAATTCCAGCTGCCGGCATTCCCCCTCTTCATGGTAAACCTTGTAAAATAAGAGAGAATAGCCATAAGTACTGAGATATATTGTGTAATAACAGCCCATAATGCAATAAATATTGATATAAAAGCATGATGCAAAATGGACGTATCAGAAGTCTAGCATGTATGATTATGATTCTGCCTCTATGGACTAAGCCCTCCAGTTTATATAAACACCGAAGGGGACTAGGGTTGTACAGAGTCGGTTTACATAGAAAGAAATCTTCATTATCCAGACACCAAGCTTGCCTTCCACGCCAAGGAGAGTCCCATCCGGACACGGGAGAGAGTCTTCGGTCTTGTATTTTCACAGCCCAACAGTTCGGCTCATGTAACAAAGTTCGGCCGTCCGAGGACCCCTTAATCCAGGACTCCCTCAACATGTTTTAAGGGTTTCATTCTTCCTTGTCTTCAACCATCGTATTGTGGAGACTTGGTGATGTAGAGATTACTCAAGATGTGAGTGAGTTGCAATCTCATAGATTTTGATTCATCCAAGTACCTACAAGGGTTAGATAACATGCAAGAGTGCAAATATATCCAAGACGTATGATTATCATCATAAGAAAAATATCAAGGATTAGTTAAAGGCTCATGCCTTGCATGTATCCAAATGGAGTTCCTACTCCAAGTTTGAAGCATCAATGTTATTCAATTCACCTCTCAACCAGCAAAATACTTTCTCATCAAGCGGTTTGGTGAATATATCCGCCAATTGCTTATCGGTACGAACATGCTTAAGTTCAATGTCTCCTTTAGCAACATGATCTCGAATGAAATGATGACGAACCTCAATATGCTTAGTTCGATAATGTTGCACACGATTGTGACCAATCTTAATACCACTTTCATTGTCACAAAGCAATGGAACATGTTTCACATATATCCCATAATCTTTAAGAGTTTGGGTCATCTAAAGTAACTGAGCACAACATGAACCGGCGGCAATGTATTCCACTTTGGTGGTGGATAAGGATACCGAATTTTGTTTCTTGGAGGATCAAGACACAAGAGATCTGCCAAGAAATTGACAAGTACCCGAAGTGGACTTTCTATCGACCTTGCCTCTAACATAGTCCGAATCGAAGTAGCCAACAAGATCAAAAGGAGACCTCTTTGGATACCAAATGCCAAAATTTGGTGTATTTATTAGTATCTCATTATCCTTTTCACAACCTTAAGATGACATTCTTTAGGGGCCGCTTGATATCATGCGCACATGCACACACTTAGCATAATATCGGGACGGGAGGCACATAGATATAACAATGAACCAATCATAGAGTGGTAAACTTTTTGATCAACGGGTTCACCATCTTTAGTCAAATCAAGATGTCCAATAGTAGGCATGGGTGTGTTCATACCTTTGAATTCTTGCATATTGAACTTCTTGAATAAGTCCTTGGTGTACTTTGTGTGAGAGACAAAGTTACATTCCTTAGTTTGCTTGATTTGCAAACCAAGAAAGAATTTGAGTTCACTCATCATGGACATCTCAGACTTCTACGACATTAGCTTTCCAACTTCTCACTAAAATGAGGGTTAGTTGAACCAAATGTAATATCATGAACAAAATTTGGCACACAAATAATTCTCCATTAACCCTTTTAGTGAAGATAGTAGAATCAATTTTTCCGATCTCAAAGCCTTTTTAAATAAGGAACGTGGTCAAGCATTTATACCATGCTCTAGGAACTTGTTTGAGACCATAAAGAGCTTTGTGAAGTTTGTACACATGATCGGGTTTCTTAGGATTAATAAAGCTGGGAGGTTGTTTAACATAAACTTCCTCCTCAATTTCACCATTTAGAAAATCACTTTTAATGTCCATTTGGTACAAGGTTATATCATGGTGATTAGCATAGGCAAGTAATATGCGAATGGACTCAAGTCTAGCAACGGGGGCATATGTCTCACCATAGACCATACCTTCGACTTGAGTGTAGCCTTGGGCGACGAGACGTGCTTTGTTGTGAACTACTTGTCCATCTTTATCTTGCTTGTTGCGAAACACCCATTTGGTACCGATGATGTTGTGGTTGTTGTTGGGCTTCTCGACCAATGTCCACACTTGGTTTCTCTCAAAGTTGTGTAGCTCTTCATGCATGGCATTTATCCAATCCGGATCTTCCAATGCTTCTTCAACCTTCATGGGTTCAATGCTAGAGATGAATGAATAATGTTCACATAAATTAGCCAAATGAGTTTTAGAGCGAGGGATTCTCCCGGTTTGGATATCATTGTAGATTTGCTCGATGGGATGGTCTCTGGCGACTCTTGCTCGAACTCGTGAGAGCATTTGTTTTGGTCGGGGTGGAACATCTTCTTCATCATATTGTTCTTCTTCTTGGCCTTCTTCATTGTTATGTTGTCGTTCTCTTGTTGTGGTGGATAAGGAGGTTGATGAGGTTCATTTTGGTGTACTTCCTCGTTTTCTTCATCTTGGTGTGTCCCACCTGTGGATGCTTCCATATCAACTCTTGGTTCACCTTGTCGTGAGGTAGAAGCTTCCACTTGGACGGACGAGGTACTCTCCTTCACCTCCGTTGGATGGATCTTGCCAATAGACAAGTCTTGAATTACTTCCGAAGGGTCTTTGTCTCCTACGTCAATTGGAAATTGCTCTACTTGTGAGCCGTTATATTCATCAAACTTCACATCTACCGTCTCTTCAACCTTTCGGGTGAAATTGTTGTAGACACGGTAAGTGTGAGAGTTTGAGACATAACCAAGTAGGAAACCTTCATGAGATTTGGGAGCAAATTTAGAACAACGATGCTTATCAAGAATGTAGCACTTTGATCCGAATACTCGAAAGTATCCAACTTAGGTTTTGTTACCGGTGAGGAGTTCGTATGCCGTCTTGTCGAGTAGCTTGTGAAGATACAAGCGATTTGTTGCATGAAAACCTGTCTCAACCTCTTCCGCCCAAAAGTGTTTTGGTGTCTTGTACTCATTAAGAATCATTCTTGCCATCTCAATAAGAGTTCGGTTCTTCCTCTCAACAACTCCATTTTGTTGCGGCGTGTACGTAGCCGAGAACTCGTGTGAAATCCCTTCTTCGTCAAGGAAGGAATCCACATTTGCGTTCTTGAACTCCATTCTGTTGTCGTTGTGAACCTTCTTGATCTTCACTGCAAATTGATTTTGGGCCTTCCTAGCGAAGTTCTTGAAAATCTTTTGGACCTACGATTTATCATCAAGAAAGAACACCCACGTAAATCTTGAAAAATCATCGACTATAACTAGACCAAATGAGATTCCACCGAGACTTTTGTAGGCATTTGGACCAAAGAGATCCATATGAAGTAGCTCAAGCGGTCTTCTCGCGGTCATGATATTCTTCATGGGGTGGCTTCCTCCAACCTATTTTCCTTCTTGACAAGCACTACAAAGTCTATCCTTGTCAAATATAACATCTTTTATTCCAAGGATATGATCACCTTTAATAAGCTTATCAAGATTTTGCATGCTTACATGACCTAACCTTCTATGCCACAACAAGCCTTTAGAGGATTTAGCAATTAAGCAAGTTCTAGGTTGAGCCTTTTTAGTGAAATCAACAATGTACAGATCACCTCTACGTATACCGGTAAAGACCATTTTATGATTATCTATTTGAAACACTTGGCAATCTATTTTAGTAAATAGGACATTGAAACTGAAATCAGCAAGTCTAGATATAGAAAGTAAATTATAGCCAAGAGATTCAATGAGCATGACATTTTGTATGGAGCCATCATGTGAGATGGCCACCTTACCGAGGCCAACCTCCTTACCCTTTGAGTTATCACCAAAAGTGACATACTTTCAAGGGCCATCGTTTTCAGCAAGCTCATAAAACATATCCTTGTCTCCGGTCATATGATCGGTACATCCACTATCAAGGACCCATTCCTTTCATCCTACCATGTAGCCGCGAAGATTAGCCATAAGACCAAAGTGTGTCATTGCATCATCAAGATCATAGTCACAATCATCATCCTCATCATAGTATCCATGTTCAACATAGGCATGTGATGGATCAATTCCTAGAGAGAGTGATTCATTAGATAAATGATCATGACAATAATCATCTTTATGAAATCTGATGGCTTGAGAGATAATATTGCTAATGATCCCAACATCTCCTTTGGCATGCATAAGGTCATGAAGCTCAAACAGACAATCACCAAACTTAGGATCACTAGTACTCATTTTATTCAAGGCAATTGACTTATGAAGAATCTCATCTATTTTGCAACGAATAGTTTGGAAATCTGTCCTCAAGAAATCTCCAAATGGTGTAGGCACAACCAAGAGCAGGCAAGCTAGCAAACAAGTTTCTAGGTAATCCTCTAGTGATAAGGTTGATAGTTCTAAGATTACAAATCATGTCAAGATCCTCATCGGGAGTGGGATGCAAAGGATCAACAAGGCGAGCACAAGGGTTGGTAATGTACTTGCTCAAATGATATTCATTGAAAATCTCAAGCATCACATTTTTTCACTCATGAAAGTACTCTCCATCAAGTATAGGCACTCTATGTCTAAGACTCCCCAACATAGAATCATCCATCTTACTCCAATGGTGATTAAACCAAACCAATGGAGACCAAGGCTCTGATACCAATTGAAAGAATCGAGAAGAGGTGTCTAGAGGGAGTGAATAGACTCTCAACCAAGAAAAATAGCAATTTTTAAGTTCTTCAAGTTGAGGTGGAGTTTAAGCACAAGTTTAAACATTCACAATACATATCAAGCAAGCATGACAAGAGTATATGAGCAGCGGAAAGTAAATCATGCAAATTGCAAGAAAGTAAAGGAATGGGATTGGAGAGTGCAAACGCAATTGGAGACACGGAAATTATTTGCGTGGTTTCAATAGGTGGTGCTATCGTACATCTACGTTGATGGAGACTTCAACCCACGAAGGGTAACGGCTGCGCGAGTCCGTGGAGGGCTCCACCCACGAAGGGTCCAGGAAGAAGCAACCTTGTCTATCCCACCATGGCCATCACTCATGAAGGACTTGCCTCACTAGGGTAGATCTTCACGAAGTAGGCGATCTCCTTGCCCGTACAAACTCCTTGGTTCAACTCCACAATCTTGACGAAGGCTCCCAAGTGACACCTAACCAATCTAGGATACACCACTCTCCAAAAGGTAATAGATGGTGTGTTGATGATGAACTCCTTTCTCTTGTGCTTCAAATGATAGTCTCCCCAACACTCAACTCTCTCTCTCATAGGATTGGATTTGGTGGAAAGATGATTTGAGTGGAAAGCAACTTGGGGAAGGCTAGAGATCAAGATTTATGTGGTTGGAATGGAATATCTTGACCTCAACACATGAGTAGGTGGTTCTCTCTTAGAAAATGAATGATGGAAGTGTAGGCATGTTCTAATGGCTTTTTCTACGAATGAAGAGAGGATGGAGTGGTATATATAGCCTCCACACAAAATTTAACAATTACACACAATTTACCAAACTCGGTGAGACCGAATCAAAAAACTCGGTCAGACCGATTTAGTTCATAATGTGACCGTTAGGCATTTTGGTGGGACCAATATGATCAACTCAGTAGGACCGATGTGCTAGGGTTAGGGTAAAGCCTCATCTTAGTTTGAACGATTACACAAACTCGGTGGGACCGATTTTGGTAATAAGCGAAACAGAGAATTAGTCAGGCAAACTCGGTGGGACCGATTTCATATGTCGGTGAGACCAAAATTATTGCAATAGGCAACAGAGAGTTTGCAAGTCCATCTCGGTGAGGCTGAGATCCCATCGGTGAGACCGAATTAACTAGGGTTTCTAGTAGTGGCTATGTCAAGTGAATTCGGTGGCGCTGGATAGATCAAATCGGTGGGGCCAAGTTTGACTTTTGGTATGGGACATATGTGGATATGAGAAAGTGGTTGAGGGCTTTGGAGCATATCACTAAGCACTTTGAGCAAGCAAGCCATTAAGCAACACCTCATCCCCTTTTAATAGTATTGGCTTTCCTATGGACTCAATGTGATCTTGGATCACTGAAATAGAAAATGTAGAGTCCTAAGCTTTGAGCTTGAGCCAATCCTTTGTCCTTAGCATCTTGAAGGGGTTCCACATCCTCTTGTCCATGCCACTCCACTGTTGGACTTATCTAAAATATACTAGATAAAAGTATTAGTCCAACAAGAGATATGTTGACATTAATTACCAAAATCACCCAGGGAGCACTTGTGGTTTCAACTTGTCTAAAGCTACAATGGCAGTTGGTCATGTGAGGCCCAGCTTACAGGTTTGAATGAAGGATTAACCTAGTGGATGTGCGGCCCATGAACAACACTTGATATTGAGGCTTGGCAGCCTATGAAAGCCTTGTTTTTTCTGATTTATTATTTTCTAAACACTGTTCAAGTTAATATTTCTATACCATATTGGCATATGGTTTAACATGGTTTAGGCCATGTATCCTTAATCATTATGTCTCATTCTCCGAGTATCTGAGGTTTTGATAACCCAATCTAGCTTTGGATGATAAGTCGCCAACATGTTTGAATTATGCGCTTGGAGTTGTATGCTCTAAGCTATGGAACTGTCATCCTTATTGGATATGGCGACGTAAGCCGGTAGTATGAACTAATTTCACAAGTATGTTTTTCTTGTTGAATATGAATATGTGAGGTTTTGATAACCCGCCCTGATTATAAGACATTGATAAGTCATCATAATATATTGTGTTGAGCAATATAACCCGCCCTGGGTTAGACCGCCAGGGCACATGTTGTTTATTTGTGCACATGCAAGGAGCACAACAATACTTGTTATAACTCGTCTGATGGATAAATGTGATGAACTACAACTTATGGATCTTGAAGCATCAGAACGGCAGTTTAAACATATTCAAACGACAAAACATGCACGATGGCATGACAGATCATTGTTTTTGACTAGCCTATTACAAGACTATCATCAGGCCCAAGTGGTTCAAAGTTTTCAACAACATATGGTGCCATGGTTAGAGAGCCGCCCTTCAGATCAATTGTGCTCATCCTAAGTGGAAGATTCCGGGTTAGCCTGCGTCGGTTCTTTGCCTCCATCTATTGTTTGGAAATCAGATATTTTCCAGTTGATGTCCGTTAAATCTTGGAATTCGGCTTCATCATCTATGAGTTCAGACAGGTCAACTTCAGGGGCAAAGGTATGCTTACATGCTGGAGGGATAAGGTCGATAGCCTCATACACCAGAGCTTTTTCTCTTGAATTGTCTTCTGTGTAAGCCGCCTGATATCGAGAAAGGTTAGTTTCTTCGGCCAATTTGATGGCTAATGGATGCACCTCCCTCACGCATGTAGTAAATTCCTTCGTTGTAAAGGGAGACCCGTCCTCCTTATAGCTCGGGCAGCCAGTGGCTAGCTCTGGCGGGTCTAGCTCGGCTTGCCATGCCTTCGCCCGACTCAAGGCAGTAATGGTGCCGGCTCTAGCAGAGGACCGCTTGATTTTTGTGATCCTTTGTGGTAAGACAGAAAATTGGTTTAGTACATCCTTGAGAAGTGAAGGTGGCTCTTTGGTGTAAATAGTTGCAGCTATCGTGTGCTGAGTGCCTAAATATAGCTGCTCCACTAAGGTGTAAGCTGCCGTCAGCTTCACAAGCATGTCTTGCCCAAGATTGGCGCTTCTGGGACCTGTAATGTAAAAGCAAATGCAGTTAAGTCGCCAGGCGAGTTCAAAATTGTGCACTGGAATTGATTGAGATACTTAAAATTGCTTACCAAAGATGGCAGTGGTCATCTGTGAAATATGACGCTTTAAGCCAGACAATTCTGCGGTAACCTCTTTTAAAGAAGCCTCGGCAGACTCTGCCCTTTGCACTAAGGCAACTTTTTTGTCGTCCCAGGCTTTTTTATCTGTAGCAAACCCGGTTTTCAGTTCCTATGATTCATCAAGGCCGAATTTGAATTTGGCTTCGGCCTTTAGGGTCTCTCATTCTTGATGTTTAAGCCTCTTCTTCAAATCTTCCAGCTGAGATTCAGCTTTAGTGGAGATTTCCTGCATAGGCAAGGTTCAAGCAATCATAAGGAGACATGTTAATATGCAAGCAGACAAGTCCCAAGCCCTTTGCAAGCAATATCACCTGGCACTTGGGGCCTAATGTGTGCGGGAGTTCTTCTTTGGTTAGGCATTTTATGAATCGGTTCAGTTTTGTCAAGCTAAGCCGGCCCCTGTGGGCTAGGCACTGGAATTTTTTCGCATGCTAAGAATGAACCAGTTCAGCTTTGTCAAGCTAAGCCGGCCCATGAGGGCTAGGACCTGGAAGTATTCTGTTCTATTCATGAGAATGAACCAACTCAGCTTTGTCAAGATAAGCCGGTTCATGGGGGCTACGGTGTGAAGCTTTTTTGTGCACATTGAAGTCTTCACCATACGCTGCTAAATCTTTCCTATGGCTAAGACTTGGGGGCTGGAGGAATATATTAAAAAGGAAGTAGAAGTTTGTACCTCATATTTTTGGTGCATGTGTTTGACGATGCCCATCTCAAGTTCGCGGCCAGCATGAACTTGGGCAAGATAGCCAGAGAGGAGTTCGCTGACACCTAGTTGAGAGTAATTGGGCAGATCAAACTTGACCTTCCGCCTTTTGACAAGTTCTTGTTTGGTAGTGTGCTTGGCCAAGACCGTGGGAATCCCCGGCTCTGTGTAGCTGGTGCCAGTGACAAGAACGTCTTCAGCCTCTTCAGCAGACTTGGCAGGGCTCGGTGGTTTAGCTCTTGAGGAGTCAATGATCATTGGGTCTACATGAGTCTCTAGTATTTCTGATGGCACCTCGTCAGCTATGTTTTCAGCATTTTGGATTGAAGCTTCAGATTCTGGTGTTTGTTTCTCTGACTCATGTGTCTTGGGGTCTTGATTGTCTTGGCTTTCTTGCTTGGTTTAGCTATATCAATGAATAAATAAAAAGATCAGTATGAGTGCTTACAAAGTTGAAACAATGAAGGCTGAATTTATTACCCAGGGGCAGTCTTGAAAGCCAACAGATGAGTTCCGGTTGAGTCGCCAGAAGAAGAATTTGAGGTTCCCTAGTAGTTTGAGTCTGAAGGATTAAGTGGACCGCGAATAAGACCTGCTTTGGGATAAAAGGGGTTTGAATTTTGAGGCACCTCTTTCCGGCGCTTGCGAACTGGGGTGTTGGGTAAGCCGAAGGATAACTCTCTGCCCCCACTATTCCGGGTCTGGCACCCGGTCTCATGTTGTTGTTGCTTCAAAAGAAAGGTTGGATCCAAGTAGGCTAAAGGGTGTGAAAATCTTACTTTCCGGGTCACATGTGGAATTTTTTGTCTTGGCAAAGGCTCTGAGCCGGAGGAAATGATAGTTACCTCATCATCATCTGCCTGGCTGGCCTTCGTATCATCCTGAGATAGGTCGGCGTCAATAAGATGTATAAAAAATGAGCCAAGGGAGTCAAGTTCTACCTCTGATTCATCATCATCAAGATCAAAGAGTTCTGAGACATCAGTTTTCTCCTTATGTTTTTAGAGGCCTTGCTTTTGGTCTTGTGCTTTTTGGCCACCTTCTCCTTTTCCTAATATTTCTTCTTCCAGAAGGAAGAGTCGGCCTATGCAAATCAAAGTGAAAATAAGGGATGTGCAATTTGCATAAACAGAAAAGTAAAGTGTGAATTGGTCACTTATAGATGGAGGCGGGTTAAGAATGCAGAAAGGGTTCAACCCTGTTTTGCTGTAGCTCTCTAAGGATTCCCCAAGCAGGCTCTTTATCATATCGTTGATGCCCTTGTTATCCAAATGCACTGAGCTATGGCGTAATGGATCTTTGGTGTCGCCGGTATATGTGCACATTAAGTCGGGCCGGTGGCTTAGGGGTATAATTCGCCATGCGACCCAGCAGCAGACTAGGTCGACCCCGGTCAGTCCATTGGCAAGCAAAGCCCTTATTTTGGAAAAAGTGGCTTTGTACTTGGACCGTTCAGCGGTCATGAGCCGGCCTGGAAGAGGATGTATTGGGCTAAGTCGGTCCTCATCAAAACCCGACAGAGGATTCTCATCAGATGGAGAAGTGTCTTGGCAATAGAACCAAGTTTGGTTCCAGTCTTTGGGATGACTGGGAAGTGTGGTTGTAGGAAAGACTACATCTCTTCAACGTGGGATGGAGATTCTGTGAAGTTCTAGGCCGGGTCCATCTGTGAACTCATTTTGGCGGTTCAAATAGAAATACTCTCTGAAGAGTTCAAGGATGGGTTCTTCTTGAAGGTATACTTCTTTAAAAACTTGGAAGTTGCAGATATTAGACATGGAATTGGGTCCGATGTCCTGAGGATGGAGCTGAAGGAAATGAAGCACATCGCGGAAGAACTTTGACCCGGGCGGGGAAAAGCCCCGGTTTATATGACCAACAAATACTATGACCTCATTATCTTTGGGTTGAGGTTTGAGTTCACCCGGCTCTAGGACCCGCCAGTGGATGATCTCTTTGGCAGCTATGATGCCAGTTTCAATATACTCTGTAAGTATTTGCTCCATAACAATGGAGGGAACCCAGTTGCAAGAGGTGACAGTCTTAGTCATATTTGGCCTAAAAAGAAAATAACGCCGAATGATAAACCACCCAATTGTGATGAGGAATTGTTATAAACAGTTAAAAGTATTTTAAGCCGGTGAGGTGTGGCTGCATCTTGGTGAAATTGATGAGTGTTGGCGGTTTAAAAGGATCCAGATTTAAGTCGGCACGCATCTGGCGGATTACGGATTGCTACTTAAGCCGCCATGGAGGGTTAATGATGTCCGGCAGGTTATGGTCTATCTCATAAGTTGCTCATACAATTACAGTTCACAAATAGCTATGGGCCTATGAGTAAAGTTTTGCTAAGTGCTGAACAAACAGGTTTTATATATTAGTTCTATTGTTTGGATCTACAGCAGTTCACAAAAGGAAAATAAATTGTAAACCTAAAGTTGCAGCAGTGTGTCGGTGTGCAAAAGTAGGGGCTCTCCTTTTGACCCCTTTACTTGTGCACGGGCAGTCAGAGCCACCCACCACGGCCACGCATAATAGGGAAAGGGAGGGAAGCCGGAGAAAAGCCGAAAGCACGAGCCACACAAAGCAACAACAAGGACCAAGGCCGCAGAGATCGGATGGACGAAGCAGGTTTCCCCGGCAAGACCCTTGCCGGGGCAGCTCGCCCACACCAACGGAGTGAGCCACCTTCGAGCCTGCCAACACTAACAAACGCGTTGGGGCAGGGCTCGGGAGGCACCTCCATGGTGGCATATAGATCTTTGTGAAGACAAAGAAAATTCAAGATCGGATGAGGATTGGAAGGCAACGATCCTCGGCAGGGTTCTTGCCGAGGAAACACACAAGACCTCCAGCAAGGTTCTTGTCGAGGACAACAGCGCGCCACAGCAAGACCCTTGCCAGGCCACCAGGTGAAGCCCTCGCCAAAGGCGGCAGCGGGGCCACTTCCAGGCCCACGCCAGCCAAGCCTCCGCCACCGTTCACATGTACCTGCCGACCCAACTAGCTGGGCAGGCACCTGCGTGGCAACATGCAGCCCTTCGTGGAGGCTCCACCACCGCGCCACCTCAGCTCCTTTCCTGCCTACATGGCACCACATGCATCGCTGGCCAGGGCGCGTGTCAGAGCGAGGAAGAGCGGCGACGGACAGGACGGGACTCGCTCTCGTCCCCGATAAAGTAAAGGGACACCTAAGCCTCGCATTAAATGTGCTTTGTCCTGCAATACCAGCGATAAGCTCGCAACACTGTAGGCCTTTCCACCTCCTGTGTGCCACTGTGGCAGCCCCTTTCGCCTATAAAAGGAGGCCCATGGCGCACTGGAGAGGGATTCGGCTCTTTCGAACCTGGCAGTACCCAGAGCTAGTTCGAGAGCTCAAGAACACTAAATACATCCACCAAAGCAGGACTATAGGGTTTTACGCATCTTTGCGGCCCGAACCTGGGTAAATCCCCCTTGTGTCGTTTACTGGTCCCGCTCTTCTCACGATCCTGTGCCCCGCAACCGTAGTAGGGATTCTTGTGATCCAATAGGTGTCGTTTCCCACCGACATCTTTGACGCGCCAGGTAGGGGCGGCGCAAATTGTGAGAATCTGGTCTAGTAGTTGGCCTAGCAGTTCATCATCACCACAACTCCTGTGGAGAAGGCGACCAAGAGAGCAGCGCTGCCCGTTAGCATGAAGGACGCCGAGGCGGCGACGAGAGAGCTAAGTCATGCTGAACTTTGAATTTTTCTCCTTAAATATAAGGTTATTATCCTCGAAGGTTCGGCCTATGTATGGAAAGCCTGTACGCAGAGGGGCCCTCCTGCGATCGGCAACACCCTTGTTCTGTTTCGAGTCCGCTCAACAGTTCAAGCAGCCGCGTCGAGAGCGGCAGGGTAGCCTTTTCCCATCAGCAACACTCTCGGCTCTAACTCGAGTCAATCTCGACAGATCGAGCAGCCGCGCTAAGGGCGGTAAGGTGCTTCGCCTGGCAGCAAGCACTCCCGGTAGGCTAATGAGGATCCATCCTCAAGATGCCGCCCTGGGTTTACGCACCGGCAAACCTACCCAGTCGACGTGGGGTGGACATACAAAGGAAAATCGAACAGGAAAATAATATGCATAATTTCAGGAGCACTGCAGAGTTATATTACACAAATTGCCGTCGTGGTTCTAACTAAAGATAGCATTGTCTTGGTCATGAATCTGCAGTGGCGTTAAAGAACGGGGTGCCTAGTCCCGGCGCTAGCCCTCCAACCTCTTGATTTTGTCGATGCGGCTGAGGATGGGCTTGATACGCTCATTGAGCGCCACGATGTCAGCATCCTCCGGCAAGCTCTTTAGCACAGCTTCGAAGTCGAGGTCGGGGTGCCAATGCGCTATCTTGGCAAGCACCCTGGTCATGGCCCCCGGCAAAGCATCTGGGACACCTCGCCCAGGGAGGCCGCACGGTTGGAGTGAATCCGCTCCAGGGCGCCGACGACCCTTTCAAAATACAGGCTCAGGTTGGCGTTGGGGCTCAGGCTCGTCTCCGGGGCGTACCTTATGTCTAGCATCCCCATGATGCCCAGCTGAGTGGCGGCCGAATTCGCAATAGCGGCAAGGCGTTCGAGCCAACGCTTCTCGCCCGCCAATTGATCATTGAGGTTGGCGGTCTCGTTCATCCGCAGCTGCTTCTCCATCGCCAGGTCCCTGGTCAGAACCCCTTCTCGGGCTCTGGCTTCCGACAACATCTTCTCGAGATCCCCTGGCTTCAGCTTGAGGTCTATGATGGAGTCGTTGGCTTCGGAGAGTGCTCCAGCCTTGCTGACGATCGCGCCCTAAGCCTCCACCAGGGCGTCGTTGGGCGTGTCCTTCTCCTTGGACATCTTCGAGGCTTGCTCCTCCAACTCCTTCACCTTGTCGGCATAGACCTGAGCCTCGGCATTGAGCGCCTCCTGTTGCCTTTGCTCCAGCTCTTGGGTCCGCTGCACGACGAGCTTGCCCACCTCTTTATCCTTGCTGTGAAGCGTGGCGGCAAGCTTCTCCTTGCACGTGGCAAGATCCTCCTCCTGGGAGTTCAGTGCGGCCTCGCGCTGGGTCCGGGCGGCTTCGGCTTCGGTGGCCAGGTTCTTTGCCGTCTCTTGGGCCTTCTTGATGTCGGCCAGCTTCATGGTAAGCTCCACGTCGCGCTTGGCCAGCTCGCTTTGGGCGGCTTTCAGCTCGTCTTGAGCCTGGCGGAACCAATCCTACGCCTCGGTGACGCGCCCTCTGAAGTCCGCCTCCGCTTTTTCCACCGCCATCGTCCTGGACTTGGCTTGGTCCAAACGAGCACGGTGGAGCGCGTGGAGCTTCTGGAAGCTGGCAACCATGACCTGGAGCAGCCGCTCCTCCTGGGAGCCGTCACCACCAACGATCGGATCATCAACGACCTCAAGCCCGGCAGCGGCAAGCACCTCGTCGTCGAACACCTTCCCCTCGACGGGAGCTCTGGTGCTCGACGTGCCAGAGAGATGGACAAAGAGGTCCTCGCTCTCCCTCCGGTACCTGCCGGAGCCAGAGCAGCAGAGGAGGAGGGCTGGTCACTGACCCCCACCTCTTCGGTAGCGGCATTGCTGGCCCCCTCGGCAGGCCCCTTGTCGGGCTCCTCAATAGGCCCCTTGGCGGCGTCTTCAGCGGCACCCTTAGTGCTCTCCTCGGCGGCAATCTTCTCGGCCTGCGTCGCGGCATCCTCGGCGACGTCCTTGATCACGGTGTCAACGTCCTCTGGATCCATCGAAGAGAAATCTAGATGCCAAGAAGGAAACAAGACTAAGCCAAGATCAGAGCCAATGAAGAAGAAAGAAAGGGTGCAAGTGGAGATGGAGAGCAAGTGGCTTACCCACACCAAGCTGAGAGGCGAAAGCCCCCTTTCCGCCGAGGTCCAACGTCAAGGCAAAGCCACTGGCGTCTGTGTTCTCCTCCCCCTCCTCCGTGTGCATGGCCTTGGTGCTTGGTGCCCTTGCCGGGGATGCCCCTCGGGGCGGTGTGGTCGACGGAGGCGACACGATAGGAGAACCCTCTGTGGCTCCCCTTGGTGATGTTCCCCTCCTGCATCCACGGCGTGGTCAGCACTGAAGCATCGCGCATGACGAACGTTGACAGAGGGTGGGTGATGGACTCACGCTGGGGGCTGGGCTGGGGGCTGTTGTCTGGGCTGCTTGACACCACCAGTGGCGTGCCGGAGGTGCCTGCCGGGGGCTGGCCGCTCGTCGAAATCCTGGCCCTCTTCACCCTCTGTGCCAGCGTCTCCACATCCTTGCAAGATGAAGATAAGTGGGCAGCACCATTAGAGGAAGTGAAAGAAATGAAGGGGAAAGCAGAAGCTTACTCTTCGTCTTCCTCCTCCTCCTCCTCTGTTGCTTTCCTCTTCCTCTCCGGGCTGAGGGGCCCAAAGTCGAAGGCAATCCCCACGCCAACATCTGCCGGCGATGGGGGGGCGGTGGCGTCTGGGCACGTTTGGACGATGAAGAAGCAGATGCCTTCTTCTTCGCCGCCACGGTCTGCACCGCCTTCTTCGGCACCACGGCCCTCGTCTGGTGCACCGACGTTCCCTGAGCCAGTCGCAGCTGCGCGGCCCGACCAGGACGAACCGGCTCGCCGGAGGTAGCCCGCGGTAGGACACGCCCCTTTCCAATGGCTGGAGGGTCGGCAGCCGCGGTCTCCTCCCCCTTGTCCTCCTCCGAAGACCCGTCGACCACATCCTCGACGATGGGGGCCCCAATGCTGGCGCTGCTAGCCTCCCCAGCGGCCACCGCCCATCGGGCAAGGTCCTCCTCCGCTTTCGCTGCGGTCTTGTCCACCATGCCGCCATCGTTGCCGGCCTCCTCGGCAAGCTTTGCCTCCTCCGCGACAAGCCTCGCCTCCCTCACCCTGGCGTCGATGTAGTCCCGCTTCTCCTGAGAAGTATCCTGGACAAGCCGCGGCTCGGCGGTGACGTACCCCTCATGCAAGGTGTCGAAGAATTCCTGCACCTTAAGCTCGTCCGGCTCGACCCAGCTCGGGTCAAGGTCGTGCGCGTTGAAAAGCGGCATCATGGCGATGATCTCGACCGGCAAGAATTGTTACTAAGAGGGACCACTCCTGCCGGCAACTTGAAGACAGGATCTTTGTCCACCTTGCCAGCCTTCGTGGCAGCCCTTGCAACCTTGCGGGACCACTCAACCTCGCCTTCTTCATTGACCTCGAGCTGGAAGATCCGTTGGCAGAGATGAGCGTGCCTCAGCACCGTCAGACTCTAGTCGAGGCCGGGGCAGAGCCTCATGATGTCAACAGCATTCACAAAAAGCCATGCCGGCCTCCCCTTGTCATGCAGAGGAGCGATTCGGCGGCGGATGAAGTCCGCCCCGATCATCTCGAGGGTGAGCCTGGCCCGGGTGAGTCGAAGGATCCTGGTGGTGGCGATCGTGAGCTTCTCGTCGTCAGCATCGACGTCGCCCCAGTCCTTTCCATGGACCGGCGCCACCCGACGGACCTCGCAGAATGCTGGCGGGTTCTCCTCCTCGATCCAGCACCATCGGCCCCGCCACTCTTCCCACCTCTCCTTCATAGCGCCCTCCGGGTATGCTCCCTTGGCCCTCGGGATCCAAGTGACGCTGCCGGTGATGGCGCCCCCTTTTTGGATCCGAGGGGAGAAGTAGTGGTGGAAGAGCGTTGTATTGGGGTGCACCCCAGCAAATCCCTCGCAGAGGTGCACGAAAAGAGCCATGCACGCCACGGCATTCGAAGTAAAATACAGAAGGCGGAAGCCAAAGGTGTGCATAATGTCCTTGAAAAAATCAGAGAATGGGGGACAAAGCCCAGAAGAGAAGTAGTCGACAAAGAAGGGGTACCTATTTGGAGTAGGCCTGGCACAGGCAGGGACGACGCGTGTGGCTAGATGCCCCGTCGTTTCTCCCCCCGTCTTCACCCCCCACAAAAGCTTGAAGAAATCCCGGATCACGGGCACGTCAACCATCGGGGGGAAGAGAGCGAACTGCGCCTGTCGCGCCACCAGCTCACTCTCCGATGGCTCCATCACCCCGGCATCTTTGGCCACTCCCTTGCCTTCGGTGGATTTGGGCGCCATGGCGGTTGCGAGAAGCAGGAGGGCAGGGGATGGCGGAAGTGCGTCAACGGTAGACGAGAGCAGGGGCCTCGAGAAGGAAGAAAGGGGCGGCGGTTCCAAGATTGGAGAAGACGCAGGGAAGGGGAAAAGTGAGCAGCGCACCCGCGGTTATTCCTTTTTATGGGGAAGGCGCGGGCAACCTCGTTTCCCATTAACTGCGATACGACGCATGCGTGCGGGAACCATCCCACGCATGCCTCCCATGTCACGCAAGGTCCCCCACGATGTGCGTCCAACGCAGGTCGTGGGGGAAGCACAGCGGATGGAACAGTTACCGCGGTAAAAATCTGCCCCACATGCCTGTGCACCGTTCTGGGCCTGGCCCAACAACGTGTTGCGCTTATGTATGGCCCAGGCCCGGAGGCTCCTGTCGGTGTGCAAAAGTAGGGGATCTCCTTTTGACCCCTTTACTTGTGCACGGGCAGTCAGAGCCACCCACCACGGCCACGCACAATAGGGCAAGGGAGGGAAGCCAGAGAAAAGCCGAAAGCACGAGACAAAAAAAGCAACGACAAGGACCAAGGCCGCAGAGATCGGATGGACAAACAGGTTTCCCCGACAAGGACCCTTGTCGGGGCAGCTCGCCCACATCAACGGAGTGATCCACCTTCGAGACCGCCAACACTAACAAACACGTTGGGGCAGGGCTCAGGAGGCACCTCCATGGTGGCATGCAGATCTTTGTGAAGACAAAGAATATTCAAGATTAGATGAGGATTGGAAGGCAACGATCCTCGGTAGGGTTCTTACCGAGGAAACACACAAGACCCCCGGCAAGGTTCTTGCCGGCGACAACAGCGCACCACGGCAAGACCCTTGCCGGGCCACCCGGTGAAGCCCACGCCAAAGGCGCCAGCGGGGCCACTGCTAGGCCCACGCCAGCCAAGCCTCTGCCGCCGTTCACATGCAGCTACCAACCCAACCAGCTGGGCAGGCACCTGCGTGGCAGCATGCATCCCTTCGTGGAGGCTCCACCACCACGCCACCTTAGCTGCTTGCCTTCCTACATGGCACCGCATGCATCGCTGGCCAGGGCGCGTGTCAAAGCGAGGAAGAGCGGCGGCGGACGGGACGGGCCTCGCTCCCATCCCTGATAAAGTAAAGGGACACCTAAGCCTCGCATTAAATGCGCTTTGTCCTATAATACCAACGATAAGCTCGCAACACTATAGGCCTTTCCACCTCCTGTGTGCCACTGTGGCAGCCCCTTTCGC
Source organism: Triticum dicoccoides (assembly GCF_002162155.2). NCBI lineage: Eukaryota > Viridiplantae > Streptophyta > Magnoliopsida > Poales > Poaceae > Triticum > Triticum dicoccoides. Next base: position 219,898,702 of record NC_041391.1, read on the forward strand.
CTATAAAAGGAGGCCCATGGCGCACTAGAGAGGGATTTGGCTCTTTCGAACCTCGCAGCACCCAAAGCTAGTTCGAGAGCTCAAGAACACTAAATACATCCACCAAAGCAGGATTGTAGGGTTTTACGCATCTTTGTGGCCCGAACCTGGGTAAATCCCCCTTGTGTTGTTTACTAGTCCTGCTCTTCTCATGATCCCGCGCCCCGCAGCCGTAGTAGGGATTCTTGTGATCCCATAGGTGTTGTTTCCCACCGACACAGTGGAAGAACTCATGTGCTCAGATGGAATCTTATACAGAGAAGGTGTTTTTTGCGATTGGAAAGGGATGCTAGACGGCTACCGCGCGACCTCAATATCATATTCAGATCAAACTACAACGATCTAAAGATGAAGATGAAGAGCAATGAAGAACACTGATGAACAGAGAAAACCCTAATGCAGATCTGTCAGACAGGGAGAACTCACTGATGTTGTTGGACAGTGGAGGTGCGCCGTAGTTCTGTGGTCTAGTCAGGTCGTTGGAGCGGCCGAAGTTGATGCGGTTGGTGCAGGTCAACGACGGCGGAGCGCGGGCTATACTGGACGATGCGAGGAGGAAGAGGAAGACATAAGTGCGGGGGTAAAAAGTGAAAGGATGGCCCCTTTCCCCTATTTATAAGGGTATGGATAGATGGCATGTGTGGGAATCAAGGAGGCCGGAAAAATGACTAATTAGTTATATGGACGCCTCGATTTTTGGGAAGACCGTTAAGGTAAAGATCCGTTGAGATATCTTGGGCCTTGTGCAGAGTTTAATGCGCATGATGTCATGGCGGGTTACTATGGTTTGGTGATGTGACGTCATGGCAGGTTACGGTGACTTGGTGAAAGTTGATGAAAGAAGAAACTACTAAGTCAAGTGTTGAAGATTTATGTGAACCAGTTCAAATCAATGTGGGGCCTAATGTTGGGGATATAACTACTGGGTATGACCCTCCCAGGAGGGGCCGGGTCATGCCACTGGCGACTTAAAGATGAAGAGGCCTGATAAGGTCCAAGAAGATATGAAAATGGCGGTCTATCAAGCAAGCTTATTGAAGTCCCAAGACCCAGAGGCGACTTGAGGCCCAAAGGGATAAGCCGCCATATGTTTAACTTGTTCTGTAAGGCAAGTGCTGTTAGAAACCAAGTCGGTCATGTTGTCTGAGCTGGCCGAGATTCTATAAGCCGCCAGGACTCAACCTCTGTATATAAAGGTGAGACCCGGTGGCGGGTTAACTGAAGAAACAATTCATCGAGAACTAGGTCAAGCATATTCGCTCCCTGGTAATCGAAACCCAAGCAATACAACCTAAAGCAGGAGTAGGCTTTTACCTTGTTGAGAGGGGACGAACCTGGGTAAATTCTTTGTGTCCTTTGTCTCGTTTAACCCCTTCAAGCTAACCTAGTTGCGATGGCTCCACACCTAAGTCCTTTTGCTAGGGCATCTATCGTATTAAGTCCACGACAGGTCCCAAAAACTAAATGGAGAACACAGATGAAAGCTACAAAATATGTATCGTTTGTACTCGAGATTAACTAGATGGCACACAAAAGTATTAAAGAACAACATAGGTAATACTAGAAGTGGTATAATACTATAATCACCAGCATGTGGGATAGCATTGGCTGATGGATGATAACTATGGAATAACGTTACCTAAAGAACAAGTCTCTTAGCTGAACTATGGAACAACGTTAACTCCTAAACAAGACCCGTAAGACATCAGCATGAATATACAGTGAAATGTGATAATCTATTTTCCATGCTTAGATGAATAACAAAGCCATGAATGTTGCACACAAGTAAGATGAGGGTACAACATATCTGGCCGCCATCCATATGAGTCAGCATCATGTGCTGACTTGTTAATGGCCATGCAGTTGTTGTGGTTGTCCATGTCGGGCACGTGCATTCGAAGCAAGGAACTGTTGAGTGGGGACTATAGCTTCCTTCTGGTGTATGCTTCTCTTATTGGAGCAGCTGCGGTGAGAAGGAAGACGGTGTGGTTGAAGATGCAGAAAAAGCATAATGTTAAGAATGACACATATCTCTGACCTGAAGATAAACCCTGAGAGATCAATAGTAAAGTACGAGAGTGGTCACACGTCTGTTGACTGAAGACTAAATTGGGGTCACACAATTTTATTTTATTTTGGTACTGTCTGATCTACGCCGAATGGCTTGATGGCCGTCTTATGCCTCCCGGCTAACATTGTTCAGAATCTTCCCCGAAGAGCCCACGACCACCGGCAGAGCAGCCTGCCTCCATCATCCCTGGTCGCGAGAGCTCCGACCAAAACCCCGCTCCTCGCCCCACCACACTGCCATGGTTGCGCCGCCCCCGACCAATCTAGAAAGACTCACCATCATCCAGATCCGGCGGCGGTGGTACCTTCAACCAACGCAACTCTAAGATAGCCATCTAAGCGCTGCTTCCGTGGCGAACTTGCACCCCCGCACCCTTACGTTTGACACCAGCCAACCGGCAGCCTAGGAGCTCTGCCGCCTCAAGGGGTGCTGCTTCCCATTGGGAATCGATTGGCCCAGAATAAAAATTCATACAACTGACGCCTAAGTAACATGATTTGAGATGAGGGTACGACCTATCTCGCGGCCCGGTGAAGTAGGCAGCTCCATTACCGAGTCGGTGAGGTAGACGCGGTTGCGGTGGCTACCTGCGGCAGGAAAGTAGAGATGTCGCGACAGTCGACGGCTGCGGGGAAGCAGCACCGGGACCCTGGACACATCCGAAGTTGGAGCCGCTCCGGCGCCATGCACAATGGCAGGGGTGAATCGGCTCCGGTACGGTTCACGTGACCGTCGTCGAGGCATCTTCGGCAGCACGGAGTAAGAGGCACACAGCCTAATGCACGATGGCAAACGGACAACGTCTCCGGCATTGGGGAGGACGGCGGTGATGAATTTGGTGCGGTGGGGTGCCATGGAGGAGGGGCTAAGGTTTCACGGCTGGGGAGAATGGAGCTTTTGGAGAGAAGGTGATTTGGCGCCCACGAGGTATGAATGAGGAATTTGGAGGGGGAACCATGTCTTACGGACGCATTTGTCTGAAATGTGGGGGGAGTTACAGTTCTACCCCTGCCTTTAGGCTTTTGGGCTTGGGTTTGTGTACTGAGGGTCGGGGATAGTAGAGTAACTTTGCTTCTCCCAAATAGTGGGAGCGAGTGATTTCGGGCGAGGAGGGCGTGTTTTTAAATAGTGGGCGCGAGCGATTTCGGGCGAGGAGGGCGTGATTTCAAATAGTGGGTGCGAGCGATTTCGAGCAAGGAGGGCATCTTTTGAAATAGAAGGCGCGAGCGATTTCGGGCAAGGAGGGGGTGTTTTGCCGCCCATGGTTTTTGAATTATTCGGCACATGTCATTTCGGCCGAGAGAAGGCGCGCTTGGATGAAGTTACGAACCTACCCTCGATGTACAACGGGCCAATTGATGTGTGTCCCACATAGGCCGGTAATTTCACATCTCGCATTTATTTGCTCGGGCGAATTCCACCGACCAGAGGGTGTTTAGCGGTTCGTTCAAATTTTGGGAGAACGACCATCCACGTCTACCTTACCAAATCGATTCGAATCAAATTTTTAAATATTAGCTTGCCACTTCTTTTTTAGATGGAGAGATGATGCGCGGGACTAATGCGTTTTTACATGCTCGTTGCTAACAATTTTCTATATGACAAATAGTTGACCCACTCAAAAACGGGAATCATACCCAAAATGAAATATCTCGATTTAATGAAATAGCTCGTTCACCAGGTCAAAATAGTGAACTAAATCCCAAATTGAACACCTCAATCGAGTAGCATGTTGTACAGTATTATAGTTATAGTACTCCATGAACATGTTGAAAGTCAAATTAATGAACTTGTTTGATACGCATATCTCCGTTCATGTGTGGATTGCAGACAACATGTTCTCCAATTTAAATATTTGAATGCAAGTTTATATCAAGACATGGTTTATATCAGTCTTTGATGCATAAAATGTGACCTCCCACTCTCCCGGACTCATGCTCTCTCTCTCTCGCCGACAATCTTCAATTCTATCGCACGCATCCAAACACAAACCTTGTTGGTCCCTCTCCCTCTCTCTCTCTCTCTCTCTCTCTTTGTCTGTGTGGGGGGGGGGGTCTTTCTTGTTTGAATGCACATTCATGTATAGGTCTCTCTCGCACACTATGTATGATTCTCTAGTCCAAGCTAAATATCTTGGGTGCACTCATCGTACGCACACAAATTCCCTGGCTCATTGCACGTAACTCTATCACGCACCACTCTGTCGTCTCGGAGCTCTTCCCTCTCTCTCTCTCTCAAACTCCCCATCTCCCTGGGTCACATATACACATGCATATCTCACTCGCACTCGATGGACCCATCTGAAACTCTCTCTCTCTCCCTCATTCTCTCTCCATCTCACACGCACACACACACACACACAATCTCACGCCTAGCCAAGTAAGATGGTCTGTCACTCAATTCTAGGCACACGCAGTCCCCCTATATGTATATGACTAGCTAATTCTTAGTCTCCATCACAAACATGTGCATGGTCTATCTCAATTTCTCTCGGGGAATCTTTCTATCGCACATGCACCTCGTCCCTCGATCTCCCACCCATATAGTCCCCTCACGATCTCGAGGGGGTCTCTCTATCACAAACACACCCTCTCTCCCTCTCCATGCGTCCATCTTCTCCATGTGTCCCTCTCGACCTTTGTCCCTTGTTGGCCAGACCTCTATCGGACATGTGCTATAGGGGTGTCTCTCTCCATTGCAAACAATCACGGACTAGCTGTCTTCGTGTATCTCCTCACCTTGCTTTTCTATCTTGGAGATGCATGCGTGATATGTTTGCATAAGAAACAAACACACACTCTCTCTCTAATTTATCGTTTGTTGCCCCTTTCTCTTTCGCACAAATACTCTTTTTGCACACTCACTCATTCTCCTTCACACACACTTGATCTCTCTCGACTTAGGCACTCTCTTCGGTCCATAGCATATAGATTTATTAAAAAGTCAACCATCACAAAGTTTGACCATGTACGTGGAGAAAAACATTTCCATACCACTATATAGTGTGAGAATAAGTTTGAATATAGATCATTGGATTAACTCAATCTGGCGGTCAAGAGGTGGCAAATCCAAGCATTGCTGACCATTCGATTTCCTATCAATTACATCACATTCTGCCATGTGTACTATCTAGAATTTTCCAATAATTAAAAACATAGTACACCATTGTACTTATTACATATACTATCTTTACAAACTTCTCATTTATTCTAGAATCTTTCATGCATGCTCTTGCTCCATTAGAGTTCTCTTTGTATCCATTTATGATTTAGTCTAGAATCTTCCATGCATGCTCTTGCTCGAGTAGAGTTTCTCGCTTGAATAAAAGTGTATCTATTTATGAGATTACTTGTGAATTTTTAGTTAAGGTGAAAGACTTCTGATCAACAATTTCTTATAGTCCATATATCTTTTCAGAGAATTTCACCAAATGCTGCAACACTATCTTGGCATATTCATGAAATTTAACCCTTAAGGTCCATACATATAATGTGTTATATACACATATTGGAGCACTATGCAGCTAAGGTTTCCTTTTTCGATGGTTTTAGCTATCATTAGTAACCAATTTGTATCTTGAACTTCATACACGTAATATGTAACTAAAGTTGTCTGTCCACATTGTATTGTAACAATATCTAACAACTCACGTGCAAAGCACGTACAACTAGTACATCTAGAACGGCAAACATATATCATTAGATTGATCATGAGATGTAGTTTCGTATGATGTATCTTTGGTATTGTAGATATAAATAATATTTGCGTAAACCTGGTCAAAGTTTCCAAAGTTCGACTTCTAAAAAATTTATATGCACTACATTATCGAGTGGATGGAATATCTCTTCCCCCCTCTCAACTATCTGACGCACCACCCAGCCATATAGGGGCTCCTCTATCTCTCTCAAACTTTATATCTCCTTGGTTCACACATACACATATCTTGCTCGCGCTACATAGAACCATCTAACACTCTCCGCCCTTGTTCTCTCGATATGTGACACACACACCCCTAAGTACCATAATCCCTCACTCGATCGTAGGTGCACGCACTCCCCCCTAAGTATGACTATCTCTCACCAGCCATCAGGAACACACGTATTGTCTCCTTCCATCCATACGTCTATCTCAAAATCTCTTAGGGTATCTTCTACCACGCACACACCTTGTCACTCGATCTCCCACCCATGTGGTCCCATCACGATCTCCAGGGGGTCTCTCTGTCACAAACATACACTCTCTCCTCCCCGTGTCTGCATTTTCTCCATACGTCTCTCTCGACCTATCTCCCTTGTTTGTCAGACCTCTCTTGGCCATGTGCTACGGGTCTTTCTCTCTCGGTTGCAAACAACCATACACTATCTCCTCACCTTGCTTCCGCTGTTGAGATGCATGTGTGATATGTTTGCATAAGACACACATGCTTTTTCTCTACTTTATCGTGTGTTGTCCATGTCTCTTTCACACATGCACACACACTTTTTCAGTCACTCTTTCTATTTCACTCACTCTCTCTCTCTCTCTCTCTCTCTCTCTCTCTCTAGTTAGGTACTCTCTCACGTCCATAAGCATATGACTGTTTTGGAAAGTCAAACCTCAGAAAAGTTTGACCAAGTATATGTGGAGACAAACATTTACATGTGGAACAATCATTAGATTCATCACAACATGTACTTACTTCATACTATCATTTATCTTTGGTATCGTAGATATAAGTAATTTCTTTATAAACTTGGTCAAAGTTTCAAAAGTTTGACTTTAAAAAAATATAGACACTACATTATCAAACGAAGGGATGTGGCACCCCGGGTCAGAGGAACCGGAACGCCCCATATTCCAGCCCAGAGATCGAGGTAAGTCTTCTGGAATACGGCACTGCTCGGCATAGAACAAACCAGCTCTTTATTACAATTGATATGGATACAAGGGAATTACATCGGCACGACGACACTACGCACGCCATGGTTGCTCTATGCAAGCAGCAAAACAAAACGAAGCAGCAGAATACTTCTAGCAACGGAACAACAATGACGGTGGTCAACTCCACTCCGCAGGGACTCTAGCTGGGACATGATCTAGCTCGCACGAACGGAAACCTCGACAAACAAACAATCAAGCATGACATCACCTACAATTTGGCATAACACGCCAGGTCAGTACATTGAATGTACTTGCAAGCTCACGACAACCAAAAGCATCAAGGCAAGACAATAACGTAGCATTTAATAGATTAAGTTATCAACAACCATTATGAGGAAGCAACTACTAATCATGATATGATACTACTAGAATTACTGCTAAACCACCATCTCAAGAACCATCTCACTGTTGGCTATCCGACCAAGCAAATAAATCACATCGATCACTTGGTGATCATACCTCCACGTGATCATCACGTGACCACATCACAAACTGAATGATCATCCTCGAGATCATCCCAACATCTCATTAACATCCTGCCAAACTGTTACTGCTCAATATCAACATCTAAATCACCTAAGAGTCATTATCATGTGAGTGTTGATTGAATGGTGTGCCCTAGTACGAACTTATGCCCATGACCGAGGATGCGGCTATCGATAGATTAAACACACACTCTACAGAGGTTAGCACACTATACCCACATCACAGAACCCATGGCCTCGTGCTCCCATTCGGGTGGACCAACGGCGTTTCGACAAAACCGATCTACTACCATGACACTCTCCCGGCCACTCCTACCAACTCCCCTTTGGGCTCAATCCTGGGTGGCCCCGATGTCACCTCATGACACCCAACAGCCACCGTCGTGGCAAAAATAATCCTCCCAAACGGGGACATGGTACCAAAACAACTACGAGCACACAAGGCTATGACGGCCTACCTGATCACGGTAGCGCGCGCGTATAACCTTACCTAGTTGGAGGCACCGGTGAGAGGCATAACAATAGACCGCATTAGGGCCTTCATAGAAAGGCAAATGTGGTTGCACTGGAAAAGCCCGGTTCGGTGGCACCTGACCAACGAAATGACGGAATTTGTCCCCAAAATATATCTTACGAGAACTGATACTCCGATATCATATCAACCTGTAATCCAAGTCATAGCAATATCCAAAAAATAATCCATACCATACTACCATCGTATCAAAATACTCTGAGGGCAACATATCACTACAATCATGATGAATCCAAGTACCAAGATACTGCTACTCCAATAACATGAGAAAGCTAGCTAACCATAGATCAACATGATGACATCATATCCAAAGTAATACTCCAAAGCATAATATCTAATACCATAATGCAAATATTATAAGCCACTAATAATCCAATGGCACATGTCATCCTCATAAACTGCAAAATATTAGTCCTAGAACTCCAAACAACATCATGGCAATAGCAAGATCAAAGTATCACTCCGAGAAATGCCATGAACAAGTCATATGTAGCTAATGCAAATTTTTAAGCAAGTTTGAATAAGTAAACCATGTCACTGCATTACAATCATGCAAATGGAGGGTCTGGCTTGCCTGGGGTGGAGGGATTCACCGGGGGGAAGTGTGAGAAGCTCACGGAAAGAGTCGCTGGAAAATGTTCTCTCTCGGAAGGGGTTGAATAAGGGTAAGGGCATAATGGTCATTTTCAAAATGTGACAACATCATGAAAACAATATCAACAGAACAGGCTCGACGAGACGAAGAAGTGGGCTTTGGAATGACCTCATTTGGACTTGTGAGCAAAAAGTTATAAAGGTTTTTCTGCCAGGGACCCATCTGTAATTAAAATCATCACAAACAGGACCTCAGCTGGAAAAATAGAACGCGCCATTGGGAGAATACGCTTTATAATAGAGAAAACGTAACTTGGTCAAAGCAGCACCAAAGTACGCTTTCCGTGACTGAAAGGGTATTTGGGAAAACCCCCGTCCACTTAAATGATGTGGCGGCGGCGGGGTCAACGGCCACAGTCACTGACGAGTGGGGTCCGTGTTGAGGTGGGGCCCGCCTAGCCGGTCATCGTCTTCATCTTCGATCGCCCGCGCCTGGCTGTGGCAGAACTGGCGTTCGACGGCGACCGATGGCAGCTCCGGCCACCTCTCATGTCGTGTGACCTACCAGCGTAATCAGCGAGGCGAGCTGCATCTGCCTAGACCAGTTGCATCCGTCGGGGAGGTCGGGAGCGAGCAGGGCTTCTCCCATGGCGGACGTCGACAGTGGACGATGAGGGACCCAAGTAAATGGTCGATCCAGGGACGAGGAGAAGGGTTGGGAGGCTCTGCCAGAGATATTGAAGTGATTAGGTGGTGGTGAAATAGAGGGAGAGGCTCGGACTCGCTCGGACTTGAATAGAGGCCAGCGGCGAGGTTTCGTCCATGGGAGGGGCTGGGGGCTCCTCGAGCTCAAAGGAGGGGTTGGGAAGGGCGCTGGATGGTGCAGGAGGCGAGTGGTGAGGAGGGGCGCGGTCGGGGAGGGCTATATATAGCCGAGAATTGATGCCGAGGTCGGGTGCCACCGTGGACGCGTGGACGGGGCCGCGGATGCTTGGGCTGGTGCGCGAGCTTGGAGGCGGGCGATGGGGGAGGAAAGTGGGAGGTCACGGGGCAGTGGAAGGGGACAGGGGCATGGGGAGCAAGAATCGAGCACCATTAAAGCCATATCGGCCACTGCTTGCCCGTGGGAGCACAGCGGCGAGTGCCAACGAGGAAGCTGCCGGAGGTGGAGAGGCGTCCATGGCGATGGGAATGACACGGGGAAGCTACTAGACATGCTCACGCGCACGAAGACGATGAGGGGAGGAGTGAATCAAGCTGGATAAAGCGTTGGACGCGCACCCGACCTGCACAGCGCGTACATAGGCATGACTCCAATGTGATCACCACGTGACATGTCATGGGGAGGAGGCAATGGGTTGGCAAACCTTGTCCATGGTGTTGTCTCTGAATCAGTGGGGTTGTGGAAAGTGAAATATCGAGAGGAGAGGCTCTGAAGCAAAGTGAGTCATCGATGAAAGTTTGTTGTAGCAAACTTGGCTGCAATCCTGTGCTCAACAGAGAGGTGATAGAGGCCAAATATGATGTCTGGGGTGTTTATCTTAGGAAGGACTATAATCCTGGGTTTTTAGGGGGAATGGATCACAAAACAACAGGGTTGCTTTGTAACTGCAAAATTGATCTAGAATCAAGATTAAGATGGTGCACTCACATAGAGTAATGATGACCCACAAGTATATGGGGTCAATTGTAGCATTTTCGATAAGTAGGAGTGCCGAACCCAATGAGGAGCAGAAGGAAATGACAAGCATTTTTCAGCAAGGTAATGTCTACAAGTGCTAAAATTGTAAGTAGCGGAGTAGTTTGATAGCAAGATTTGTTTGTTCACATCTCAGAAAAACTTGATCAAGATTGCTTAAACAATCATCAAAAGACATCCCATAAACAGAAAAGACACCCATGAAAACCTCAACAATCTTTTCACAAAAATCAGGGAATATAGCAGTCATACATCTTTGAAAGGTAGTAGGTGCATTACATAAACCAAAATGCATATGTCTATAAGCATAATTTCCAAAAGGACAAGTAATAGTGGTATTTTCTTGATCAGGTTGTGAAACAGGTATTTTTGAAAAAACAAAATATCCATCAAGAAAGCAAAAATGTGTGTGCTTAGATAATATTTCTAACATTTGATCAATAAAAGGCAGAGGGTAATGATCTTTTCTACTTGCTTTGTTTAATTTTCTATAATCAATTACCATCTTAGGGACACAATGAACGGGACTTACCCATCTTAGATAATCTTTGTTTAATTTTATATAATCAATAAAAGGCATGTGACAAATCTTTGTGGAATGAGCTCATTCTTATCATTGGGAACAACAGTAATACCTCCCTTCTTAGGGACACAATGAACGGGACTTACCCATCTACTTTCAGCTATAGGATAGATTATACCTGCTTCCAGAAGTTTTAATATTTCCAATCGTACCACTTCTTTCATCTTCAGATTTAACCGGCGTTGGTGATCAACAACGGGTTTAGGATCAGGTTCCATATTAATCTTGTGCTGACATAGAGTGGTACTAATGCCCTTAAGATCATCAAGAGTATATTCGACAGCAGCTATGTGCTTCCTTAGAACTTTCAATAATCTTTCTTCTTCATGTTCTAAAAGGTTAGCACTAATAATAACAGGATATATCTTTTTCTCATCAAGATAAGCATATTTCAAAGTGTGTGGCAATGGTTTTAATTCAAACACAGGATCACCTTTAGGTGGAGGAGGACCTCCTAGAGTTACAATAGACAAATTGTGTTTAAGCAGAGGTGGTTGTTTGAAAAAGATTCTATCTATTTCATTTCTTTCATACATATGCAAATCATTTTCATGGCCTAGTAAATATTGTTCCAAAGGATCAGTAGGAGGTATAGAAATAGAAGCAAGACCAATAATTTCATCCTTACTAGGCAAATCTTTCTTATGAGGTTGTCTACTAAACTTGGAAAAATTAAATTCATGAGATTCATCACCAAACCTAACAATAATGGGACAAAAGTAATCTTGTCGGGAGCCTTTTCGATAAGTAGGAGTGTTGAACCCAACGAGGAGCAGAAGGAAATGACAAGTGGTTTTCAGCAAGGTAATGTCTGCAAGTGCTAAAATTATAAGTAGCAGAGTAGATTGATAGCAAGATAATTTCTAACGAGCAAGTAACGATAGTAGTAACAAAAGTGCAGCAAGGTAGCCCAATCCTTTTGAGGCAAAGGATAGGCTAAAATGGTCACTTATGATAAGCAAAGTGTTCTTGAGGGTACACGGGAATTTCATCTAGTCACTTTCATCATGTTGGCTTAATTCGTGTTCGCTACTTTGATAATTTGGTATGTGCATGGACCGGTGCTTAGGTGTTGTTCTTACTTGAACAAACCTCCTACTTATGATTAACCCTCTCGCAAGCATCCACAACTACGAGAAAAGTATTAAGAATAAATTCTAACCATAGCATTAAACTTTTGGATCCAATCGGTCCCTTACGGAATAGTGCATAAACTGGGGTTTAAGCTTCTGTCACTCTCGCGACTCATCATCAAATAACTACTCCACAATGCATTCCCTTAGGCCCAAATATGGTGAAGTGTTATGTAGTCGCCATTCATGTGATATCACTAAGGTAATCACAACATACATACCATCAAAATATCAAACACATATCAAGTTCACATGATTACTTCCAACATGATTTCTCCCATGACCTCAAGAACAAAAGTAACTACTCACAAATGATAATCATGCTCAAGATCATAGGGGTATTAAATAGCATAATGGATCTGAACATATAATTTTCCACCAAATAAACCATATAGTAATCGACTACAAGATGTAATCAACACTACTAGTCACCCACAAGTACCAATATATAGTTCCAGACAAAGATAGAACACAAGAGATGAACTAGGGTTTGAGAGGAGTTGATGTTGTTGAAGATGTTGATGAAGATAGCCCTCCCCAAGATGGGAGAGTTGTTGGTGATGATGATGACGATGATTTCCCCCTCCAGTAGGAAAGTTCCCCTGGCGGAATCGCCCCACCGGAGGGAAAAAGTACTCTTGCCCAAGTTCCACCTCAAGACGGTGGCACTTTGTCCCGAAAGTCCCCTCCTTAATTATTTTAGGTCAAAACGACTTACATACCAGAAGAGGGGCACCGGAGGTGGGCCGAGGAGGGCAGCACCCGCCAGGGCGTGCCTGGGCCTCTAGGCGCTCCCAGGTGGATTGTGCCCACCTGGTGGCCCCCTTTGGTAATTATTTGCTCTAGTATTTATTATATAATCCATAAAAAATCCTTGTGAAGTTTCATCTCATTTGGAGTTGTGTAGAATCGGTAGCTTGACGTAGCCTTTTCAGGTCTAGATTTCTAGCTTCCAGAATTCTCCCCCTTTGTGTATACCTTGCATATTATGAGAAAAAAGGCATTAGAATTACTCCAAAAAGCATTATTATACAATTAAACAACATAAATAACAGTAGGAAAACATGATGCAAAATGGATGTATCGACTCCCCCAAGCTTAGACCTCGCCTGTCATCAAGCAAAAACCGAAATGGAAAAACATGTCCACATGCTTAGAGAGAGAGAGAGAGAGAGAGGTGTCGATAAAAACAAAACTACGGACATAGCAGCATCATGTAACTTATTATAACATCAACAAACTTTAACATGAAACTTTTATCATAGAACTTTTATCATAGACTTTTCATGAACAAGTGACAATTCATCACATAATCAAAGTATAAAGCATAAACTTTATTGGAAACCAACAAACTATGTTCTCAGTCAACTTTGCAACTACAATTCATCATTTTTCAGGAAGGGTCACGTATCGGAGCCTTTAGGCAAGTCCACATACTCAACCATCATTTAGTCTTCTATGATTGCTAACACTCACCGCGTACACATGAGCAAAACTTTCAACCGGACACATAGAAAGATAGGGTCTTATAGTTTCGCCTCCCAACGCATTCACCTCAAGGGTGATGTCAACAATAATAACTCATGCTATCCATATTAAACTGAATATATGTGCCTACATCTTTCCTCACCACATTATGCTTGCCAAAGGAGAAAAATAAAATGAATAGAGAGAAAACTTTGACTCTTGCATGAAAGTAAATACATGAAAGTAAAAGATAGGCCCTTCGCAGAGGGAAGAATAGCTTGCCATGCGCCTTTTGTTTGTATGCTCAACCCCTTAGTGCAAGAGAACGTCATGTTATATTTCCCCTTGTGATGGCAACCTTTATTATGCAGTCCGTTGCTTTTATTCTTCGACATCACAAGTTCGTACAACGCTCAATTTTCCCTTACACTAAATGATCTTACACTTTTAGAAGCAATTTTATTGCCCTTTTTGCACTGATGACAACTTACTTGAAGGATATTACTCAATCCATAGGTAGGTATGGTGGACTCTCAAACAAGATTTGGGTATAAGGGTTTTGGATGCACAAGTAGTATCTCTACTTAGTGTGGAGTTTTTGACTAGCAAAGATAGGGGCAAGCACCACATGTTGAAGGATCTATGACAATATAACTTCTATGTGAATATTAACAAACATAAATCATTAAGTTGTCTTCCTTGTCCAACGTCAACAATTTTGGGATATAATATTTTGATGGGTGCTCACAATCACAAAAGATTTCCAGGATAGTGTATTTGTATGTGAATCTTCTCTTCCCTTATTAATTCTTTCATGAGTTGCATCATTGACCAATGCTATGTTTGTCAATCTATAATAAAAATTTCTACTTATACTTTTCCTTGTGTAATGTCATCACCTACCATAAGTTTAGCATATGATCTTTTTAATTTATTTCCTTTCTTTTTATAGAAACAGGAGAGTAAAGAAAGCAAAACTCAAACTAAACTTTATTATATATCTCGCACACGATTACAAGGATTGATCACCAAGCAAACTCTCAAAAAGAAAGGATCAAACTAAACTTTTATTCATCTAAAAGCAAAAGATAACCATGGATTGAACTAAGAAAGTAAAGGAAAAAGATAGTGTAGATGATACGATACCGGGGCACCTCCCCCAATCTTGGAGAAAGCCAAGGGGAGTGCCCATACCCGATACTCAGTTTTCTTTTGGTGGTGAAGAAGGAGGCGGTGGTGATGAAGTAGTAGTGATCTGGTCCTTAAGGACCAAGAGACTCTCCAATCTTCGGATGATGCTTCGAAGGGAAGCGATGTGCTCCAGATGCAGAATATTTTCACGAGTGAGATACTTATTTTGTATACGAACCATTTCAATGATCCTGAAGGCTGCAATCTCAGTGGGGGTAAGAGGAGCATAGTAGGGTTTAAGGATATCTTCCTCTTCCTCATCAGCAGGCAAGGCTTGCTCGACCATCGACACCTGATCTTCTGGTGGCCTCCTTGCTCTTTCCTCCTTAGCTGCTCCAACGGGGTCTTCCCTGTTCAGCTCGATCTTCATCAACCAAGCATCCTCTTCCATATGGTTACAAGAAGAAGAAGACATGATGCCTAGCTCAACAGATTTGACAGAAAAACAACGAGGAAAGAAAATGGGTGATTTCTCCGCGATACGGAGGTCAACAGGTTCGGGAGGTATATAATTTTTTTTATCTAGGGGAACAAGCAGAAGGGAAGAAAAACGGAGTCAAGAAAGTACCCGAGGTGGGCACAACCCACCAGGGCGCGTGTGGCATGCTAGGCGTGCCCTGGTGTATCGTGCCCACCAGGTTCACTTTCCTCGAAGTTTCTTATTTTCTGAATTTTTTAAGTATTCCAAAACTGACAAAAAATATTTTTGCGGATTTTTTGGAGTCCGTTTACTTACTGTATCATGTACCTCCCTTTTTTCATGATTCTAGGGTGTTCCGGAAGGTTTCCTTTATGTGTTCTTACGGTGTCAAAGTTTGGATAATATTGCTTTCAACATTAATGGGCGTACCTAATATATAGTGTTTTATACGTTGCCCATTGACAACCTTCGGGTTAGTACCTTCGGCATTATTTATTTTTATTGCTCCGGATCGATAGACCTCCTAGACGACATAGGGTCCTTCTCATTTGGAGAGGAGTTTTCCTGCAAAGAATCTGAAATGAGAGTTGTACAAAAGAACAGGTTCCCCAACTTTGAACTCACGCTTTTGGATTCTTTTGTCATGCCATGTTTTAACTTTTTCTTTGAATAACTTTGCATTTTCATAAGCCCGGGTTCTCCATTCATCTAATGAGCTTATATCAAATAACCTCTTTTCACCAGTAAGTTTAAAATCATAATTGAGTTCTTTAATTTCCCAATATGCTTTATGTTCTAACTCAAGAGGCAAATGACAAGCTTTTCCATAAACCATTTTATATGGAGACATGCCCATAGTATTTTTATGAGCTGTTCTATAAGCGCAAAGTGCATCATCTAATTTCTTAGACCAATTCTTCCGGGACCTATTGACAGTCTTTTGTAAGATTAGCTTTATTTCTCTATTGCGAAGTTCAACTTGACCACTAGACTGAGGATGATAAGGTGATGCAATTCTATGGTTAACATCATACTTAGCAAGCATTTTACGGAAAGCACCATGAATAAAGTGTGAACCACCATTCCGTCATTAAATATCTAGGGACTCCAAACCTTGGAAAAGTAACTTCCTTAAGCATTTTAATAGAGGTGTTGTGATCAGCACTACTAGTTGGAATAGCTTCTACCCACTTAGTAACATAATCAACAGCAACCAAAATTTGTGTATACCCATTAGAGGAAGGAAAAGGTCCCATGTAATCAAATCCCCAAACATCAAATGGTTCAACAACAAGTGAATAATTCATAGGCATTTCTTGACGCTTACCGATATTACCTATTCTTTGGCATTCATCACAAGACGTGACAAATTTATAGGCATCCTTGAAGAGAGTAGAGCAATAGAAACCAGATTGCAATACCTTTTGAGCAGTTTTGTCTCCCGCGTGATGTCCTCCATAAGCCTCAGAGGACATTTCCGTAGGATTTGTTCCTGTTCATGCTCAGGTACACAACATCTAATAATACCATCTACTCCTTCTTTATAAATATGTGGGTCATCCCAAAAGTAATGTCTTCAACCATAGAAGAATTTTCTTCTTTTGTTGGTATGTGAAGCTAGGTGGTATGTATTTAGCAACAATATAATTAGCATAGTCAGCATACCAAGTTGTACTATTAGAAAATTTTATTGCAGCTAATTGTTCATCAGGAAAGCTATCATTAATAGGTTGTGGGTCATCAAGAATATTTTCAAGCCTAGACAAGTTATCAGCTACGGGGTTCTCTGCCCCTTTCCTAGAGTGGTATGCAAATCAAATTCTTGTACCAGAAAAACCCACCTAATGAGTCTAGCTTTAGCATATTTCTTTTCCATAAGATATTTTATAGCAACATGATCGGTGTGAACAATCACTTTAGAATCAACAATGTAAGATCTGAATTTATCACAAGCAAACACCAATTCTAAGAATTCTTTTTCAGTAGTAGCATAATTTCGTTGAGCACTGTCTAGAGTTTTACTAGCATAACGAATAACATTTAGTTTCTTATAAACTCTTTGCCCTAGAACAACACCAACAACATAATCACTAGCATCACACATAATATCAAAAGGCAAGTTCCAATTAGGTGGTTGAACAACATGTGCAGTAATTAAGGCTTTCTTTAGTGTTTCAAAGGCTTCCAAGCAATCATCATCAAACACAAAGGGAATATCCTTTTGCAAAAGATTCGTAACAGGCCTAGAAATTTTAGAAAATTCTTTGATAAACCTCCTATAGAAACCAGCATGACCAAGGAAACTACGAATACCTTTGATATCTTTAGGACATGGCATTTTCTCAATTGCATCAACCTTGGCCTGTCCACTTCAATACCTCTTTCAGAAATTTTATGACCCAAAGCAATACCTTCGTTAACCATAAAGTGGCACTTCTCCCAATTCAAGACAAGATTTGTTTGTTCACATCTCTGCAAAACTCGATCAAGATTGCTTAAACAATCATCAAAAGACTTCCCATAAACAGAAAAGTCATCCATGAAAACCTCAACAATCTTTTCACAAAAATCAGAGAATATAGCAGTCATACATCTTTGAAAGGTAGTAGGTGCATTACATAAACCAAAAGGCATACGTCTATAAGCATAAGTTCCAAAACGACAAGTAAAAGTGGTCTTTTCTTGATCAGGTTGTGAAACAGGTATTTGTGAAAAACCAGAATATCCATCAAGAAAGAAAAAATGTGTGTGCTTAGATAATCTTTCTAATATTTGATCAATAAAAGGCAGAGGGTAATGATCTTTTCTAGTTGCTTTGTTTAATTTTCTATAATCAAATTACCATCCTGTAGCCTGTGAAAATTCTTTGTGGAATGAGCTCATTCTTATCATTGGGAACAATAGTAATACCTCCCTTCTTAGGGACACAATGAACGGGACTTACCCATCTACTATCAGCTATAGGATAGATTATACCTGCTTCCAGAAGTTTCAATATTTCCGTTCTTACCACTTCTTTCATCTTCGGATTTAACCGGCGTTGGTGATCAACAACAGGTTTAGCATCAGGTTTCATATTAATCTTGTGCTGACATAGAGTGGGACTAGTGCCCTTAAGATCATCAAGAGTATATCCGATAGTAGCTCTGTGCTTCCTTAGAACTTTCAATAATCTTTCTTCTTCATGTTCTGAAAGGTTAGCACTAATAATAACATGATATATCCTTCTCTATCAAGATAAACATATTTCAAAGTGTCTGTGTCACGCCCAATATGCGATACTATCCTGAAGAGACATGAAGGTCCCACCAAGGATAGAACCGCATATTGAAACGCTTTTGCAAGGTGGATATCATTACATCAACATTACATAATAGATGGGGATACATACAAAAGGCATACAATGCCACACGAATACAACAATACATCATACACAATATCAACATCCGACTACGGATGAAACACAAACAGAAACTCAAACGACATCCACCCTGCTAGCCCAGGCTGCTGACCTGGAACCTATCCCCTGATCAAAGAAGCAGAAGAAGATCTCAACACAAACAAGCATCGCTCTTGCGTCATGATCATCGCATAACCTGTACCTGCAACTATTGTTGTAGTAATCTGTGAGCCACGAGGACTCAGCAATCCCATTACCATGGGTATCAATACTAGCAAAGCTTAAAGGGAAAAGGAAGGGGTAAAGTGGTGAGGTTGCAGTAGCGACTAAGCATATATGGTGGCTAACATACGCAAGTAAGAGCGAGAAGAGAGCAAGCGGAACGGTCGTGAAGCTAGCAATGATCAAGAAGTGATCCTGAACTCCTACTTACGTCAAACATAACCCAAAAACCGTGTTCACTTCCCGGACTCCGCCGAAAAGAGACCATCACGGCTACACACGCGGTTGATGCGTTTTAATTCGGATCTGGTGTCAAGTTATCTACAACCGGACATTAACAAATTCCCATCTGCCTATAACCGCAGGCATGGCTTTCGAAAGTTTATACCCTGCAGGGGTGTCCCAACTTAGCCCATGATAAGCTCTCGCGATCAACGAAGGATATACCTTCTCCCAGGAAGACCCGATCAGACTTGGAATCCCTGTTTACAAGACATTTCAACAATGGTAAAACAAGACCAGCAAAGCCGCCCGATGCGCCGACAATCCCGATAGGAGCTGCACATATCTCGTTCTCAGGGCAACACCGGATGAGCAATCCGTACAACTAAAACCAGACCTCAAGTTTCCTTGAGGGGGCGCTGCAAAGGGCTCTAGTTCGGACCAACACTTAGACAAGCACTGGCCCGGGGGGCTAAAATAAAGATGACCCTCGGGCTTCGGAAACCCAAGGGAAAAAGGGCTAGGTGAGGCAAATGGCAAAACCAAGGTTGGGCCTTGTTGGAGGAGTTTTATTCAAAGCAAACTGTCAAGGGGGTCCCATAAATCACACAACCGCGTAAGGAACACAAAATTCGGGAACATAACACCGGTATGACGGAAACTAGGGCGACAAGAGTGGAACAAAACACCAGGCATAAGGCCGAGTCTTCCACCCTTTACCAAGTATATAGATGCATTAATTAAATAAGAGATATTGTGATATCCCAACATAATCTTGTCCACCATAGAGCAATCTTCAACTTCATCTGCAACTAGTAACGCTATAAGAGGGCTGAGCAAAGCGGTAACATAGCCAAGTAATGGTTTGCTAGGAAGGGTGTCAAAGGTTAGAGGTTCATGGCAATTTGGGAGGCTTGAGGAGCAAAAGATAGGTAACGCGGCATAGCGATAGAACGAAGCAACTAGCATAGCAATGATAGTAGTGAGATCCAGGGTAGCGGTCATCTTGCCTGAAATCCCGCTAGGAAGAAGAACGAGTCCATGAAGAAGACGAACGGGAGTAGTCGAACGAATCCTCACAATCACAACATTACCGGAACTAAGAAGCAACACCGGAAAGAAACAAACAACATGGTAAACAACCACCACTTAAACATGGCATGATGCACAATCAAGTATGATGCATGTCCAGTTTAAAGAGGCATGGCATGGCAAAGTGCAACAAACAATACTACAAGTTAAGTGGAGCTCAATATGCAACGAGTTGCATATTGATGAAACACCACATTCAAGTTATTTAGTTCGCTCTCGTTTAGGTACCCAACAATATTAAATGTTGATTAACATGGCAAGAGGTGAAGCATAAGGAAACTACCTATCTAGGCAAGTTTAAATGAGGCCGGAAACAACAAACAACAATTCCGGAAAATCCTCATGTCCATATTCTAGTTTTGGTACTGTTCTGCCTATTACATAATTTTAGAGTTGTTAAACAGGAAAATAAAGTGCAACATGTTAATCTATGCATTTTTTCACCCCAAATACATATAAAGTTTATTTAAATCCGAGCTACGATTATTTAGTTATGAAATAAATCATTATAACATGCTATATTAGCAAATTTAAGCAAACAGCAAGTTAAACATTTTTAACATGGATAAAAGTTGCATATTATGAAACTAGATGAAATTCTAAGCATTTTACATATATAAATTATTTACATATGATGCATATTTTGTGAGTTATTAAATGCATGAACAACAGGGTTTTTTTGTAAAACTGATAGTTCTCTGGAAAATGTCTAAATTCGCAGCAACAGGAAAAAAACAACACTAGGCTGAAACTGTTGGGTGGTGGGCTGGAGTTCTGCTCACATTAGGCCTGGCCCGGTCGGTGCAAGAGGCAGGCCGGCAGGGCGCTGCCAGGCTGAAGCAGAGGAGCGATTGGGCCAAATCTGGCGATGGGGAGGTGGCCCAGGCGCGTGCGGTCGAGGGCGCGGTCAACGGGGCGACCGGGTGGGCGTGCTACTGCTACTCTCGTAACTGAAGAACAGAGGCGACAGCAGCAGGTTCAGGCGGCGATGGACTTGGCGGCGGGGATGGCCGGACGGGATCCGGGCGAAGAGGGCCATGGTGCGACGCAGGCGCTGGAACAAGTCCACGCAGGGGAGGCGGCAACGCTCGCTCGAACCGGAAGCAGAGGCGACAGCGAGGGACTGGCGAAGCAGGAGAGTGCGAAGATGAAGCAGAAGGGGACGACGGGGAAGCGGTCTTGGCGCGGCGGAAGGAGGCCGAGAACGGGCAGCGGAGCATGCTCCCGTCTGGATCCAGCCGGAACCGAGGCGGGGCGGGAGGCAACGACGGCGGTGGACTCGAGCTTCTTGCAGCTTCCATGGAGTTCACCTGCGAGAACAGAGAGGGCGGGAGGTACTAGAGTGAGAAAGAGAAGAGGGACCAAGGGAGGAAGGGGACAGGAGGAGAAGGGAAGCGAGGCCGGCCTGGGAGTTGAGGTCGCCGGCGGGCTGGGTCACCGGAGCGACGCGGGGTCGTGAGGCCGAGGCAGGGGGCTCGGGCAGAGGAGCAGATGCTCCTGGACGAGGGGAGGCGCAAGAGATCGGGTGCCGGGCGAGAGGCTGCTGATAATTTGGTCGGCACGGAAAACAGGGGAGGCGCTGGTTGGAGAGATGGATCTGGGAGGATCGAGGGGAGGAGGTGGTTGGCCCGGTGGATTTTTGGATCGGGAGCAATCCCAAGGAAGAGAGGTAGGTGGGTGGCGGCGGGGGAGGACAAACCTCCTAGATTTTAGGGTTTGGTCCAAATAGACTAGGGGTCTATATATATAGGGAAAGAGGGGAGTTTTTGGGTCATCCGATCGCGATCAAACGGCTCCGAAACAAAATAGGTTAGGAAGTTCAAACAAAGGACGGGAGATATTTTAGGGACGTTGGGGGATGATCTGGATCCATCGGAAACGACAGACCGGTTCGGGTAAGTTTCGGACAAGGTTGCGGAGGTGGTGGGTGGCTGTGCAGAGAGGCTCAAACAGTCGGACAACAAATGAACGGTTGGTCTCGAAAGGGATAACGAAGGCAAGGGGGGAACGCGGCAACTACGAACGGATGCAAGCTTTAAAAACAAAGACAGCAACGAGTGCCGACGCAATGCAAATGATGCAATGATGAAATGCATGACATGAACAAAAAGCAAAACATAAGACAAAAACCCAACGACGGAGAAAATAACATATCGCATCTCCGGAAAAGGCAAGAGTTGGAGTTATGAATATGGAAAGTTGTATCCGGGGCGTTACAGTCTGGCAATTGTTTTAATTCAAACACAGGGTCACCTTTAGGTGGAGGAGGACCTCCTAGAGTTTCAATAGGCAAATTGTGTTTAAGTAGAGGTGGTTGTTCAAAAAAGATTCTATCTATTTCATTTCTTTCATGCATATGCAAATCATTTTCATGGTCTAGCAAATATTGTTCCAAAGGATCAGTAGGAGGTATAGCAATAGAAGCAAGACCAATAATTTCATCCTTATTGGAAAATCTTTCTTATGAGGTTGTCTACTAAACTTGGAAAAATTAAATTCATGAGATTCATCAGCAAAGCTAACACTGATTGTTTGTTTCATACAATCTATTCTGGCATTGACAGTGTTCAAGAAAGGTCTACCAAAGATAATGGGACAAAAGTAGTCTTGTGGGGAGCCAAGGACAGGAAAACAGTAGTGTATTTTATTTTCCCACACAAGACTTCAACATCTCTAAGAATCCCAATTCGTGAAATAGTATCTTTGTTGACAACTTTAATAGTGACATCTATGTCTTCTATTTCAGCAGGTGCTATTTCATTCTTAATTTCTTCATATAAGGAAAAAAGAATAGCACTCACACTAGCACCTAGGTCACATAACCATGATAACAGTGATCTCCTATCTTAACTCAGACAACAGGCGTGCCAACAACTAGTCTATGTTTATCCTTTTTATCAGGTTTAGCAATTCTAGAAGCTTCATCACAGAAGTAAATAACATGCTCATCAATATTATCGACTAAGAGATCTTTAATCATAGCAACACTAGGTTCAACTCCAATTTGTTCAGCTGGTTTGGGTGTTCCAATATAACTTTTGTTAACCACAATTGAAGCTTTATCATGTTCCTTCATCCTAATAGGGAAAGGTGGTTTTTCAATATAAGCAGTGGGAACAACTGGATCAACATTGTAAATGATAGTTTCTTCTTTAGCTTTTATCGGTTCTTTAACTTCTTCTTTAATAGGTGGGTGATATTTAAACCACTTCTCCTTAGGGAGATCAACATGTGTAGCAAAATATTCACAAAAGGAAGCTAATATCTCAGAGTGAAGTCCATATTTAGTGCTAAACTTTTGAAAAGCATTGGTATTCATAAAAGATATAACACAATCAAACTTAGGTTCAATACCTGACTCTTTACCTTCGTTGAGTTCCCAATCTTCAGAGTTGCATTTAATTCTTTCTAAAAGATCCCACCGGAATTCAACTGTCTTCTTCATAAAATAACCAGTACAAGAAGTATCGATCATGGATATTGATCATTACGAGAAAGCCGAGCATAAAAATTTTGAATAATAATTTCTCTCGAGAGCTCATGATTGGGGCATGAATATAACATTGACTTAAGACTCCTCCAAGCTAGAGCGATACTTTATCCTTCACGAGGCCAAAATTTATATATGTAATTCCGATCATGATCAACTAGATGCATAGGATATTTTTTTTATGAAATTCCAATTTCAACCGATTCCAGTTCCAAGATCCAATATCATCGCATAGCCTATACCATGCCAATGCTTTTCCCTTCAAAGGTAAATGGAAAACCTTCTTCTTAGATTCATATCCGGGCAAACTCGCAAGCTTAAAAAATTCACAAATTTCATCCACATATATCAAGTGCATATCAGGATGTTCGGTTCCATCTCCTGCATAAGGATTAGCTAGCAGTTGTTCTACCATACCCGAAGGAATTTCATAATCAATATTTTTAGTAGGTGCAGTAGGTTGAGGTGTAACTAATTGTGGTTCCGTTTAAGGTGAAGATACCTCGAACAAACCCCTCAAAGGATTGTTTTCCATAGTAGCAAGTGACAATAAATTTCAGCATGCAGTAATAATGTTTCCTTACCAATTTCCACTTAGCAAGAGTGCTTCACTCCCCGACAATGGTGCCAGAAAATAGCATTGATGACCCACGAGTATATGGGGTCAATCGTAGCCTTTTCCATAAGTAGGAGTGTCGAACCCAACAAGGAGCATAAGGAAATGACAAGCGGTTTTCAGCAAGGTAATATCTGCAAGTGCTAAAATTGTAAGTAGCGGAGTAGTTTGATAGCAACATAATTTGTAACGAGCAAGTAACGATAGTAGTAAAAAAATTGCAGCAAGGCAGCCCAATCCTTTTCAGGCAAAGGACAGGCCAAAATGGTCTCTTATGATAAGCAAAGTGTTCTTGAGGGTACACGGGAATTTTATCTAGTCACTTTCATCAGGTTGGCTTAATTTGTGTTTGCTACTTTGATAATTTGATATGTGGATAGACCGGTTCTTAGGTGTTGTTCTTACTTTAACAAACCTCCTACTTATTATTAACCCTCTCGCAAGCATCTGCAACTATGAGAAAAGTATTAAGAATAAATTCTAACCATAGCATTAAAGTTTTGGTTCCAATCGGTCCCTTACGGAATAGCGCATAAACTGGGGTTTAAGCTTCTGTCACTCTCGCAACCAATCATCTAATAACTACTCTAAAATGCATTCCCTTAGGCCCAAATATGGTGAAGTGTCATGTAGTCGACGTTCACATGACACCACTAAGGGAATCACAACATACATACCATCAAAATATCAAACACATATCAAGTTCACATGATTACTTGCCACATGATTTCTCCCGTGATGTCAAGAACGAAAGTAACTACTCACAAATGATAATCATGCTCAAGATCATAGGGGTATTAAATAGCATAATGGATCTGAACATATAATCTTCCACCAAATAAACCATATAGTAATCAAATACAAGATGTAATCAACACTACTAGTCACCCACAAGTACCAATCTATAGTTCCAGTACAAAGATTGAACACATGAGGTGAACTGGGGTTTGAGAGGAGTTGGTGTTGTTGAATATGTTGATGAAGATAGCCCTCCCCAAGATGGGAGAGTTGTTGGTGATGATGATGACGATGATATCCCCCTCCGGGAAGGAAGTTCCCCCTGCGGAATCGGTCCACCGGAGGGCAAAAGTGCTCCTGCCCAAGTTCCGCCTCGAGATGGTGGCGCTTCATCCCGAAAGTCCTCTCCTCAATCATTTTCAGTCAAAATGACTTATATACCACAAGAGGGTCACCAGAGGTGGGCCGAGGAGGGCAGCACCTACCAGGGCGTGCCTGGGCCTCCTGGCGCACCCAGGTGGATTGTGCCCACCTGGTGTCCCCCCTCTGGTAATTATTTGCTCTAATATTTCTTAAATAATCCATAAAAAATCCTTGTGAAGTTTCAGCTCATTTGGAGTTGTGCAGAATAGGTAGCTTGATGTAGCCTTTTCAGGTCTAGATTGCCAGTTGCCAGAATTCTCCCCCTTTGTGTATACCTTGCATATTATGAGAGAAAAGGCATTAGAATTACTCCAAAAAGCATTATTATACAATAAAACAACATAAATAACAGTAGGAAAACATGATGCAAAATGGACATATCAAGTAACCACTTGAGCTAAAATTTGTCAAGGCAACATGTTTTGGACATATGAAGATGCTGAAAAAGTTTCATACCAATTGGACAAGCCAAAATAGTACTTGCTTCACAAACATCATCTCTGTCCAAAAACTTGCAATAGTTTTGGTGATAAAATGGCTTAAGGAAATGGTCCCAAATTTGGTGGAGAGAAGTTATATTGTTAGGATCATGATCTGGTAGTTTCTTAGAATTAATGGAGAAATATAAAATATACTTGCTTCACAACATGAAAATATTGCTAGAAACAAATATTTGAAGGTATGCTCATATAGATGTTGGGATGGAGCTGAAAATTGGAACAGGGTGATGATATGAGCAAATGACATGCACAATTTCAGCTCATTTGGATACTCCTAGCTAGTACTTCCTTCACAATGGCTTCTGTCTGACAGAAACTTTGAAAAATTGCTAAGGAAGATTGGCTAGGAAAATGAAGTTCATTTTTTGGCATGAGGCAATGATTTGGATGTAAGATGATGCCCAAAAAGTTTGGGGGCAAACTACATAAGATAAATGACACTTCCTTCACAAAGTGCCACTCTGGACAAAATGGAAGAATGAATATTGAAGGAATATTTTTGAACTGCTCAAGGAAAAGTTTGGGCATATTTAAGCAATATATGACCCAAAGAAGTTATGAGGATTATTTGGCAATTTTGTGAGTGACAAAAATATAGGTTGCTTAACAACCTAGGTCAGACAGGGTTATTCTTTTAATAAAAAAAGGAATACTCCTGAGAAAAAGAATTTAGAGATTGAGCTAAGATGGAAATGACATGGCCTAGGATAGGTTTGAGAATAATGAGTCACCTTGGAGGAGAAGAATTGAAGATTTCCCAGGTTGCAAGGCCACAGAACCACTCCAAAAATAAAACCAGGGCAAAAACCAAATAAATCAAAAGAAAAAGGAAAGGGCCAAAAACCAGGGTGTTACAAGGGAGTAGCTCTTTCTCTTTCTCTCTCTACTATCTGTCACGGGCCTCCCCTCTCACTCGAACTGTCTATACCGAGGGATTATATGGTCACTGTGTCAACGTATAGCTCTGTATATTGTTTAGTTAACCGGTCAACCAGCCCATATGCTGCCTTGTCAGCTCATGTTCTCTATCTTCGTGTGCTGGCCCATGTGGCAGTGGGTGAAAATAAGTAAACTAGAGGCCCATCTGACACGTGGTGAAGTAGACAAAGTTGAAACCGCTCGGGGTAGCACCCCGCACGCTAGTAAATTGAGGGCACACTTCTTCCGCGTGAAGGACACACTCGTGCACACTTCACCACTACGCGACGGCATGCATAGAAGGACACACTGGAGCACACCCAACACACAATACACACCAGCACACATGTACACCAGCGGCGCGGCCGGCTGAGATGGACAACGAGGCAGCCAACAAGCAGAGGCTGCTTGAGCCAAAACCACATCCGGCGAGCCTGGACTTCATCAGCAGCCTTCCCGACAACATGCTGCTCGTCACCATCGGCCTCCTCCCCACCAATTCTGTCGTGCGGACCACCCTGCTCTCCCGACAGGGGCGCCCCCTCTTACGCTGCATCCCCCTCAACCTCATTGTTGACAGCTACCTCTGTGACGGGGATTGCAAACACATGGCCGCAATCTCCAAGATCCTTTAATCACTCTGGGCTAGCCAGACACCTTGACATCCGCATTCAGTACCAACTGCAAGGTCCAAGCCAAGTTCGACGAGTGGCTCTTATCCCCCACTCTAGATCAGCTCGAGGAGCTCAGGTTTGAAGCTGGACAATGTCACTCTCTGTCGTCGTCCGTGCTTTGCCTCACGCCAACGCTGCACCGCGCCAGCTTCAACTCCTGCTATTTTCCCCAGATGAATGTCGCGCCCGCCCTTCTTCTCCCTCAACTCAAGCAGCTCAACCTCTTCGATGTTGCCATCTCAAAGAAGGCTATGGAGCACTTGCTCCGCAGCTGTACTGCACTCGAGTACCTTTGTCTTCAGCAGATCCATGGGTTCATTAGCCTCCACATCACCTCGACGAATCTCTTATTGATTTATGTGTCTTGCTGGCCCCACAACAAGACATCAACTGGGAAGAGATCACTCCAGCTGTTCCAAGTTATGGTCATTGAGAATGCGCCTTTTGAGGGAGTCCTAGATCAGGGGGTCCTCAGGTGTCCGGACTATTTGATATGGGCCGGACTAATGGGCCATGAGGATAAAGCAGAAGAATTTCCCCCATGTCCGGCTAGGACTCCTATATGCGTGGACGACAAGTTTGGCGTCCGGATATGTTATTTCCTTCCTCTGTAAACCAACTTTGTACAACCCTAGGCCCCTCCGGTGTGTTTATAAACTGGAGGATTTAGTCTATAGAGGCTATGAGAATAATCATAGGCTAGACAGTTATAGTTTAGCCATTACGATCTCGAGGTAGATCAACTCTTGTAACCCTTATACACATCAGATATAATCAAGCAGGACATAGGGTTTTACCTCCTTTAAGAGGGCCTAAACCTGGGTAAACATTGTGTCCCTTACGTCCCCTATTACCATCGATCCTCAGACACACACCTTGGGACCCCCTACCCGAGATATGTCGGTTTTGACACCGACATTGGTGCTTTCATTGAGAGTTCCATTGTGCTGTCAACAGAAGAATCGATGGCTCACTTTGTCATCAATGATGATGCTGTTCCCAAGGAGACCTTTCTCCCTGGTAAATTCTTTGTGTTTGGCAGCTTCATGCTACATGCCAACTCGACCGGCCACCTTGAGCAGGTCGATAACTATGTCCCTGGTCACCAGATCAGGTTTGGAAGTTTGAACTACGTCGCTGATATCCGAGGAGACCTAATCTTCGAGGGTTTCATGGCCTCGACCGCTGCTCCCCGCCCATACGAAGGAGGCCCTTCATATCTACTATCAGATCCCGTCCAGGAGTCGACTCTCATGTCCGCCCTGGCCTTAGATCTGGAGCGGACCACTTTGTCTGAAGACGAGAGGGTGAACCCCACTGGACTCTCTCCCATCAAGGAGCTTTTAGCCAGAAACCCAGATAAGATCACGCCATCGGCGGACCCGGACTCAAACGGGACTCTCCCCATCACCGGGGGGGCAAACTCGCCCATGGACACCAACTCCGAACTCTCGAGGTATGCGTCCATCAGGACCGATCAAGTGGTTATCACCAGGCCCAGCTCCACAGATCCTCAGACGACTACAAAGCTTTCGCTCTTAAATGAAAAGCTGGACTTAATACAATATCTCGCCATCACGGAAGTACCAACTCCGAACTACGCCCAGCCTGAGCTGGGGGCTGAGAGTACGGAATTTTATGTCCCACCCACCACCCATTTAATAGCCACTATCGAGGATTTAACCGACTACTAGACTATGCGTCCGGAGACATCGACGGCATGGACGACAATGCCGGAGCCGAACCAGGTCAAACCCCACCCATCATTGGGCGTTGGACGGCCACTTCCACTTACAATGTATACATGGTGGACAAGCCTGAGAAGAAGGACGATGATGGCACTCAAGATCCAGATGAGGATAAGCCCGTCGATGAACCACCAAAACACCGGCGTCAGCGGCGCCGCTCACGATCGCGTCGGGCAAAGGAAAGCAATACTGGCACCGGCGATATTGACACTCCGGACAATGTCGAAGACCCCGACCACCCCATTGAGCCTGCGTTCGAGTGGGATGAAAGGGAAGAGGGTCAATACAGCCCTGTATACGCCGATCACGAGGATTTGAAAGACAGTAACTACTTACCTGCCTCTGAAGAGGATGTTAGCCTCGGCAACGAATATTTGATCGTCCTAGAGGAACCCCTCAAACAAGAACACTTCAAGCAACAGCTCATCGCCACCACGCGAAGCCTGGAAAATAAACAACGATAGCTTCAAGCCGAACAGGATATGCTCAAAGACAAATGGACCAAGGTCCTGACTGCTGAAGATATAGCCTCGAGCGCCCGACAAAGAGCTACCCAAAATGTAGGCTACTACCACAATTCAACGACGAGGCCCTTGCGCCAATACCATCAAAATACAATCAGGTTGATCGACCGGACGGACCACCATGTGGACGGGACAAAACGGCTATTTATGCCGAACATCAACCTGCGCCTCCTCGCCATAGAGGCAAGGAAGCAGTGGCTTCGGACTACACGTATGACTTACGTTAGGACCTGTACAACAGAGCCGGCCAGACCAGATCAATATATGGATCAAGAGGACGTGCCCCAGCACGAGATGACGACCATCAAGCCTGGCACGACAAACATAACCAAGTCCGGGAATAGCACCAAACACAGATGTCATCCGAACTCCATCGCGTGTCGCCCGGTATAGAGGTGCGGCACACCCTATGTGGTTTACCGACGAGGTAATGCAGCACCAATTTCCGGAGGGGTTCAAACCTGTGAACATCGAGCAATACGATGGAAAGAAGGATCCCGTGGTATGGATTGAAGATTTCCTTCTCCACATTCACATGGCTCGCGAAGATGACCTCCACGCCATTAAATACCTCCCTCTAAAGCTGAAAGGACCAGCACGGCACTGGTTGAACAGCCTCCCAGAGAACTCCATTGGAAGTTGGGAAGATTTAGAGGATGCTTTTCGGGCTAACTTTCAGGGCACTTATGCCCGGCCACGGGATGCTGACGACCTGAGTCACATAATCCAGCAACCCAGAGAGTCAGCTCGTAAGCTTTGGAATTGGTTCTCAATTAAAAAGAACCAAATCATGGACTGTCGAGACTCCGAAGCCTTAGCGGCATTCAAACACAGTGTCTGTGACGAATGGCTCACCCGACACCTCGGGCAGGAGAAGCCGCAGACCATGGCAGCTCTTACTACACTTATGACTCGCTTTTGTGCGGGCGCAGATAGCTGGTTGGCTCATATAAGAAATAGTACCAGCAACCCCGGCACTTCTGAGGCCAGGGATGGAAACAGGCCACGATGCAACAAAAACAAGCGTCGGAACAATAACAAAGAAACAGATGATACGGCAGTAAATGCCGGATTCAGTGGTTCCAAACCTGGTCAGCGGAAGAAGCCATTCAAGGGTAATAGAGATGGTCCATCAAACTTGGACAAAATACTAGAGAGACCTTGCCAGATTCATGGCACCCCTGACAAGCCAGCCAACCACACCAATAGAAATTGCTGGGTTTTTAAGCAGGCCCGTAAATAAAATACCGAACATGAGGGGAAAGGACCTCCAAGCAAGGATGATGAGGAGCCCCGCCAGCCGAACACTAGGGACAAAAGCAATTTCCCCTGAGGTGAAAATGGTAAACATGATCTATGTTACCCACATCCCCAAGAGGGAGCGCAAATGCGCATTAAGGGACGTCTACGCCGTAGAGCATGTCGCCTCAAAATTCAACACATGGTCGGCTTGTCCGATCACCTTTGATCGCAGGGACCACCCAACCAGTATTCATCATGGAGGTTCGGCGGCCCTGTTACTCAATCCTATCATTGACGGATACCATCACAATAGAGTCCTTATGGACGGCGGTAGCAGTCTCAACTTGATCTATCATGATAATGTCCGTAAGATGGGAATCGATCTGTCAAGAATCAAGCCTAGTAACACTACCTTTAAAGGAGTGATACCCGGCGTGGAGGCCCACGGCACGGTCTCCTTAACACTGGAAGTCATATTCGGCTCTCCAGACAATTTCTGAAGTGAAGAATTGATCTTCGACATCATCCCTTTTCGCAGTGGTTATCATGCACTGCCTGGATGAACTTCTTTCGCCCGCTTTAATGCAGTCCCACACTATGCTTATCTGAAGCTTAAAATGTCTAGACCTTGTGGAGTCATCACAGTTAATGGGAATATGGAGCGCTCCCTTCGTACTGAGGAGCACACTGTGGCCCTAGCTGCCAAAGTATAGGGCATCTTCATCAAGCCACACAGCTCATCGGTCATCAAGACCCATGACACTGCTAAGCGAGTTTGATCCGCACTACAATGCGATAGTCCGGTGGAGCCGGAGCTCGAATAGCAGTTTAGCCTCCGCCGATCGCCCCATAAGGTTGCGGCATATGTATCGTGCGTACATAACTCCGCACTCAAAATACCTTATGCAGCGCCGGAGGCACACTGCGGAAAACGTCCATAGTACGGCTTGACCCTATTTCGACCTCATACATCTTTTTTTCTTCCACCACAGGTTTGTTAAGAAACCTACCTGATCTATGGTCGAACAGGGGCTCTTTTCCAGGTCCCTCTTTCTAGCGAACGACCATCATACTCCTCCTCTACAAGGATGAATCACCAAGGAGAAACAGCGCAGACATGCAGTAGGGCATCATTGGGATCTTCACACCACTACTTTCAGGCGTTGTGTAAACATTTCCCTTGTGCAAATTTTTGGCATGTAAAATGGCCTCGATATTCATGGCATTATCTGTAATAACACGGCTCGACGTATTAATCAGAGTTGATCACTACTTGTGTTTGGCATGCACTTTATTTTTATGTTATCATCTGTATTTCCTCTCTACTTCACACTGCCACATGTGCTTTAGTCCGGCATTAACACCGGGGGCTATATTCGGCCCTGCACATTTCAAGACCGAACACCTATAGGGTAATCTTCGGTGTCCCACATATAGCATTATATGCATCGGCTCTGAATCATGTATTTGGTCTATAGTTGGGTTGCCCGGCTCCTGTGCTTACCACCTTACGTTCTTCTCGCTCGGCTAAGGTATTAAAGGGAGAACTATTGCGATTGTATTTCTGGTTTATCCGGTCAAGTACCTTAGTAGAGAAAGCCGAAATCTGACTGTCATGATAGGCGGGAGCTGGTCGGCAATTTGGTGACTCAGTATTATACTACAAATCGTTAGTGATTCACCCCGTGTTATACGAGGGGCTGGTCTTCATCCGGCCGCGTGGGAAAGGCACCGTAGTCCAGTTAGCCGCACACGCACAAGGGGCAAGTTCTTAGCTCCACAGTCAAACTCCTATGGTTAAGTGAAAGTAATAAAGCCGCTTAGTCCGGTTGCCTGGTTCACCCTGTGGACACCTCCTTTACGGACCAAGACTTGGATAAAGTGTGGTCATGCATTTTGTCGAGCACCCCTATAGCATCTACATGGGGGCTGAAGCCGACAACTGGAAACTTTCAGAAATAGAAGAATAAACGATCGCACAGGAGGAAAAAACGCTTGAAACAAAAGGCGCAAACATAGATATATAATAGCATGGGTGCATCACATAGTTTTTACAACCCAAACACACTTAATAAAATATTACGTCCTTAGAACATTAACCCTCTACCATCCAGGCTCCTTCTAGGACGTCATTGAAGTACCTCTATGGCTTCCGATGATATTTTCCTTGGGGCGGGCCTGTGGTTACCACTTCGGTGGCCTTCATCTTTTCCCACTGCATCTTAACATGTTCGAAAGCCATCCGGGCAAGCTCTATGCAGGCCGATCGCTTCACAGGGTCAATCTGAGGTCACGCAGCAACAAGCCGCTTCACCAAACTGAAGTAGTTGCTGGGAATCGGCTCGGCCGGCCATAGGTGGACTGTTAGGTCCTTCATGGCCAAGTATGCCACCCTATGCAGCTCCGTCAGCTACTTCATCTGGTCGTTCAGAGGCATCGGGTGCTCTGGCGCGAGAAATTGCGACTAGAACAGCTTCTCGGATGAGTTCCCCTCCTGGGCTCGGAAAAATTGTGCGGCATCAGCGACACTCTTTGAAAGATCCACAAATGCATCTGGAGAACTCCACACTCGTGTGAGCAAAGCGTACCTCTGACCACCAAAGATACTTTGCAAAAGAAATGCCTTAGCAGCCACTATCTACTTCACCTGGTGGATCTCTTCACGAGCGCTCCGGGACTTGCTTCGCGCCTCTTTGGCATCACGAAGAGCCTTGGCAAGTTCGGATGACTGGGCCGAAGTCTTCTCCTCCAAAGTCTCGCACTTGTTGATGGCATCCATCAGCTCTTGCTCGACTTCGGCCACCTGAGCTTCGTGTTGGCGGCAGGCAGCCTGCTCGATCTTCAGTTCTGCGCCACTTTGTCAGCGGCTTCCTTATTCGCCTCCGCCTCTTTTTTGGCCTGGGCAAGGGCGCCTTTGAGGGTCTCGACCTCGGTTGCACCAACTATGCTCATAATCAAAGCATTACATGAGTTAACCTCTAAATAAACATATCACTTCTGATATACAACTAAGTTTTTAACATTATACGTGTACCTTGCGTTTTGTCAAACCGCTTATTAATGCGGTCGATTTTTCCATCTGCCACCTGAAGCTTCCGATTGAGTTTGGAAACTTCAAAACTGGCAGGCCTCGGGTAGGGGGTCCCAAACTAGGCGTCTAAGGCTAATGGTAATAGGAGGTGGGGGACACAATGTTTACCTAGGTTCGGGCCCTCTCTATGGAGGTAATACCCTACTTCCTGCTTGATTGATCTTGATGAATATGAGTATTACAAGAGTTGATCTACCACGAGATCGTAATGGATAAACCCTAGAAGCTAGCCTATGATTATGATAGTTGTTGTCTCTACAGACTAAACCCTCCGGTTTATATAGACACCGGAGGGGGCTAGGGTTACACAAAGTCGGTTACAGAGAAAGGAATCTACATATCCAAATCGCCAAGCTTGCCTTCCACGCAAAGGAGAGTCCCATCCGGACACGGGAAGAAGTCTTTAGTCTTGTATCTTCATAGCCCAACAGTCCAGCCCATACCAATAGTCCGACTGTCTGAGGACCCCCTAATCCAGGACTCCCTCAGTAGTCCCCGAACCATGCTTCAATGACGATGAGTCCGGCGCACAGATTGTCTTCGGCATTGTAAGGCGGGTTCCTTCTTTGAATACTTCAAAGTACCTGTCTTAAAGAGCAGTGTCCAGCTTTTCATTTAATGTCGCGCTCATTGGCACCTTCATGATTTCAGATTCCACGTGTCGAGCGAATATGAGAGTTCGGGGCATTTTTGCACTTGCCACCCTGACCATGTAAGAAAGTTGTCTTATTTAAAGAGATGGGGATTCTCAGATCCAGTCCACACCCAACGCAGAATCCTCGGAGCTTGCCAGCAAAAACTATCCCAACATGGCTAGCGTTCCCAGCTCCTCCTTCCACCCTCACGACCCCAACCAGGGTGATTGGGAAAAATGTTCCATATCCCACGAGCAGCTAGTGAAGCTACAGATACAAGGATTCCTTCCCCCCGCAGATCTAATCCCCGTTCGAGCCGGATTGGCTTCCTTCAACGATGGGGAACAGGTGGAGGGTTTCCCCAACCCATCCAGGGGGGAATGAGTATGCTTCGTTCCCTATTTATTGAGGGGTGTCGGATTTCCAATCCATCCATTCCTTCGAGGTCTTCTGGAGTATTATGGCCTCCAACTGCACAATTTCACTCCTGCCTCCCCCTGCACATCGCGGGTTATGTTGCTCTTTGCGAGCTATTTTTGGGTTGTGAGGCCCATTTTGGATTATGGAAGAAGATGTTTTGCCTCGTCCCTCGTAATCAAGAGGGTTCCATATTTCAAGTAGGCGGAGCCGAGATATGGCGCATCGCCAGGACCGGATACCTGTCCGGCACGCCAAGGAAAACATCCAAAGAGTGGCCTTCCGAATGGTTCTACATTGAGGACGTCTCCCTTCCTGACCCAATCCGAATGGGTCTTCCTGAATTTTCAAGTGCTCCATTGAAGAAGCGCCTCAGCTGGCGTCCCCGGAGCCTCGGGGAGGAAGATAGCATGGAGGTCCATCAATTGATGAGTAAGATAAGGATGCTCGCTCAATCCTGATTGTCAATAGTCGAGGTTATTGCTATATCCATAATGCGAGGAGTTCAACCACTCCAATACCAAGGGCATCCTATGTGGCATTTCAACAGAGAAGAGGACGCCACCCGATGTGGTCGGAAGGGTCCGGACACTCCCGCCGCTTTGGCGAAAATACTGTCCGGATTATACAAAGGGGAGAAGGAGGAGTTCAGCCGCATTAAGCCCAGAGATGGATTTTCTATGTACAATCCTCCCAGCTGGGTGAGTTTCCATCCACTACTCTACTCCATTTACTCCCTGGGTCCCTTTCCATAAATGTTAATTAGTCCATTTGTAACAGGAATGGCGAAAAATCACCAAGGAGATCCACAGCCCCGCACCACAGCCAGAGGACCATAACCAGGCCTTGGACCCCGGATTCGAAGAGGATCCGGATATATTCATAGAGCTCGTGGAAGGGGTGTTCTACCAGGCGAGCCATGACGGCATAGAAGTGGCCATCACCACTGACTATCCCAGTCTTCTCCCTGCCTCACATGTAAGTAGTCCGGAGACTTATCCTTCAAAACGAATTTCTTCGTTCTACCTCACCCACCGCACTATCTTATGCTTTAAAGGGGAGGTGCTCGGCGTGCCATGCCGCACCTGAGGCGACTCGCAAGAAAGCGGCGCTTATGCCGGGCAGGCGTTCGAAGAGGAAGGAAAATAGAAGTATGGCCGAGCCTTCATCAAAGAGGTATGGTTTCAAATATGCTCTATGGTTGTCATCTTGAAGCATGACGATATTTGTTCTGTTGTTATCAGGAAAAACATTCGCCGGACAATATCCAGGGATCCTGCCGGTCACGGTGCTACTAACCGGATTCTGGACCCAGTCTCAAGGACCGAGGCTAACGCGGAAGTGACACCGGATTGTCCTTCTATGGAGGATTTGGATAAAGTATCCGTCACAAACTCTGAAGTGGAAAGCGCCATGAATCATCAGCATTGGTGGGCCGCACTTTACGACCCTGGCTTTTCAGAAGAGGCATTCAATGCCTTCAACTCGGGTGATGCGTACATCTGAGCTGCTCATGATGGGCTTGCTAGGGCCACCAATCAGTATTTAAAAGATATGCGGGTAAGTGCCGCATTTTTGTACAAGCCTGATAATCATATACCAGTAGCCCCCGAGATTTCAAACAGTTAGTAAAACTGATTTAAGGATCATTGTATAACCAGGTGCTCACAGAGAAGAACAGCATGTTGTCTCAAGAGCTAAAAAATTGTCAGGCCCAGCTGGCTGCTGCTACCGCCGAATTGGAGAATCCAAGAAGGCAGTGTCTGGTAATGTTCCCCTCTATCGAGAAAACATAATCATATACCAGAATTATTAACGCAGGGGCACATTTTGTGGCACATTCGTCAGATCCTCTGAGAGAGGTACCGGAAGTCGCATAAGCAGGAGGTCCAGGAGCTCAAAGGCAACTGGCCACGGGTGAACGCATACTGACACGGGTCATGGATGACTAGAACAATCTCCAGGAGCCAACACCAAGCTAGGCGTGGAACTAAAAGATGTTCGGGCCCAGCTAGTCGACTCCGTGAAAGAAAATAAGAGGCTACGAGGCGGCATATTTAGTATGTGTCACATCCCTAGCTTCTGGTATTGCACTAGGATAGCTTCATGTGTGCATCATGTTTAATTTTTTCTTAAACTTGAAATGGGGATGTTCAAACCCTAGCACTAAATTAACTCAACTAGGGTGGATTAAAATCTTTTTCAATAAACCCAAAAAAAGTTCCTAAGAAAAGTTCATGATTTCTGGTTAAGGTGGAAACCTCTGCCAAAAATGATGAATATATTCTTAGATCATTTTTGGATTTTTGAATTAAATCATATTGTATTTGACTTTGGGCATTTAAACACTATAAATAATTTAAATGCTCAAATAATGTTGGAATTATTTGTGGGACACTGAAATAATTCAGAAAGTGCTCATGAATATTTTCAGGATTTTTAATAATGCTCTGGCATTTTTAATAAAGCCAAGACAATTGCAGAAATATAGAAAAACAAGCTATATGAAAAGAGAGAGAGAGAGAGAGAGTAAGGCCACAGGCCACTTACCTGGCCGGGCCGGCCCACCTGGCCCGTGCCAGTCATCACCTACCTCTGCCAGTAGGCAGAGGAGGGAGACAGCGCACGCGCGCCCGCGGCGCCACGCACCTCCCTGCCTGCCTGCGTCACTGAGGCCACCATGACGCCTCGCGCCTTCTCCTCGGCGCCGCCTCGACCCCCTGGAACCCTCCCGCTCACTCCCTCGTCCCCATCTCCTCCTCTGTTCTTTCTCTCGCACGCACCCGAGAGCGACCGCCACCGCCGTTCGTACGCCGCCGTGGCCACAGCCACTGCCTCGCCCCGCCGATGCTCTCAGAGGCGCCGCCGCCACCTACTCTCCCTCCTCTCCGAGCTACACGAGTCAGGACGGCCCCAAGATGACGCTTGCAGCCTTCTTCCCCGACCACGGCCGCCGGATGCCGCCGTCCGATTCGCCGTCTCCGCCGCCTCCCCGAGCACGCCGACCTTCTCTTCGAACTCACCGTGAGCCCTTGAGCATTTCCCCTCTGCCTCCTGCTTGCTCCCGCCCTCTAGCCGTAGCCCCGAGGTCACCCGAGGCCGCCGTCCGCCATGGCCGGCGAGCCCGCGTTCCCGAGCCTCTCCTGCTCGCTCCAGGGGCACTGACACGCTCCTGGCGCCTCCAGGAGGATGCCTCTCCACTCCGCTTGCTCGCTCGAGCGCTGCAGCCGCGTCCCTGCCCCAGCCCGAACTCCGGCCACCGCGGAAGTGCTCGCCGCCGTCGTCTCCGGCCACCCCGTGGCCCCTCGTGCAGCCAGCTAGGTGCAGCCGTGTACGGGCTACCTTCTGGTGGCCTTCGCGCGTCCAGCCGCCGCCCGTAGCGCAACCCCGATGAACATCCGCCGCGTTTCGAGTCGCCGCCGGCCGAACTCCGGTGGCCGGTGACGTGGCACGTCATTAGCCACTAATGACCCAGCTAAACCAACCCTAGTGCCACTGCCATGTGGGCCCCGAGCCTAATTAGGTTAGTTTAATTTTTCTGTTTAGATTAGTGCTAATCTGTGGAACCCATGTGTCAGATTTTGACTTAGTCAAGTCAACGTTGACCGGTCCCACCTGTCAAACACGCAAACCAGCCCTGTGTCACTGACGTGTGGCCCCCACACGTCAGGTTTGACTCTGGGCGACCCAGTTGACCTGCTGACGTCATGATGATGTCAGGCTGACGCAGTAATGTTTTCTGGATTTATTTTTATTCAGAAAATTCCAGAAAATTGTATAAACTTCTAAAATTCATAGAAAATTAACCGTAACTCCAAATTAAATAAATTATATATGAAAAATGATCAGAAAAATCCAATCTATCCATCTGTACTATTTTCATGCATGTTAGAACAACTTATAACTGCTGTTTAGCACAAATCATTTAAATGGCATTTGAATTTCACATATGGAGTTTGGATTTGAACTTAGGGTTCAAACCAACTTCATTTAACTTTGTTGCTAGCTGCATTAGCACAAACCACAGCATATTGCCATGTCACATTCATGCATCATATTGTGCATTGCATTGATTGTGTTTTTCCTCAGTTGCTGGTGATTGTCCCCTCTCGATAGACGTGTACCGACGATGTGATCGATGACACCGATGAAGAGCTATATTATCTTCAGAAGTGCCAGGCAAGCAAAACCCCCTTGTTCATTCCGATAAAATCCCACTCTCTCGCTCCTGCTCTCTATTACTACATTAGGACAACAATGATTCAACTGTTACTTGCTGCGGTAGCTGAACCCCTTTATCCTTTGCATGACCTGTCATTCCACAGTAAATAGATGAAACCCACTAGCATGAGTAGGAGTTGTTTGAGCCCTGTTGTGCCTACTCATTCATTGTCATGCCTGCTATTGCTTAGAGTTGAGTCAGGTCTGGTTCATCGGGGATGAATCAGAGGCGTGTGAACATGTCCTACTGTGTGTGAGCTAAGTGTGTGAACACGATTTGGTAAAGGTAGCGGTGAGAGGCCATGTAGGAGTACATGGTGGGTTGTCTCATTGCAGCCGTCCTCAGGAACTGAGTTCTGTGTTTGTGATCCATGAACAGTTACTACCACACATTGGGTTCCGGTAACTCGAACCCTCTCGACTTATTAATCAACATGATCTCTGTCCAGGAGTTGCAACTAGTTTCTGGTGTTTGTAGGTAGTGTTAGTAGTCTACCAAGTGGCACCCGGTACAGGTGGGCTTGGGACAGACTAGGCACAGTGCCACGGTGTACCAAGTAGCACCCGGATGGTGGGCTTGGGAACCCTGCTCACATCGTTTGGGGCCGTGAGCGACACCCCGGCCGGATCTCCTTGCGGATGGAACCCGAATAGGCGATAAACCTGGACTAGAGACTTGTTCGGTTAGTCAGGTCGTGGCCGACTCCCTCGCCCGGCTTCCGCTTGAAGGTTGCCGAGGTACATGACGTGTACAGGGCGATAAGTGGCGAAAGCGTGTGTGAAGAAGTACACCCCTGCAGGGTTATCATTATCTATTTGAATAGCCGGATTCCTCGGATATGGAAATTTGGACCCCTTGCATAGTTCATAGACAAGAGAAAGTGGATACTCTAAAATACGCAAGATAAGCGTGAGTGCTATGGATGGCGTTCTCGTAGGGAGACGGGAGCGGATCCATAGTGGTGTATTGATATGGTGAATATGTGGACTCGTGTGCGCCACCTCAAAAGAGTTACTTGCAGTTGTAGTTCAGGTTAGCCACCGAGTCAAAGCTGGCTTGCTGTAGTTAAACCCCACCACCCCTTTGTTGATAATGATGCATATGTAGATAGATCTGATGTAAGTCTTGCTGGGTACATTTGTACTCACGTTTGCCTATTTTATGTTTTGCAGAGAGACTTCAGTCTCGCTAGTAGTTCCGCGTGGTCTTCGACGTTTAGCTTGTTACCTCAGCTACGATCTTGTGCCCTCGGCAGGATCTGGTAGATAGTCAGGCTTCTCAGCCTTTTCCATTTATAGTTGTCTGTACTCAGACATGTTAAGCTTCCGCTTGTGCTTTGACTTGTATGCTCTGATTGTTGGGTCATGAGACCCATGATTGTAATGTCTCGCTCCTCGGAGCCTATTGAATAAATACTTGAGTTGTAGAGTCATGTTGTGATGCCATGTTGTATTTGCACATATCGGGCATATTGTGTGTATGTTATTGAAATGCTTGGTATGTGTGGGATCTGACAACCTAGTTGTTTATCCTTGGTAGCCTCTATTACCGGGAAATGTCTCCTAGTGTTTCCACCGAGCCACGGTAGCTTGCTACTGCTCCAGAACACTTAGGCTGGCCGGCATGTGTCCTTCTTTGTTCCTGTGTCTGTCCCTTCGGGGAAATGTCACGCGATGAATATCGGAGTCCTGTTAGCCCGCTACAGCCCGGTTCACCAGAGTCCTGCTAGCCCAGTGCTACAGCCTGGATTCACTCGCTGATGACCGACACGTTCGATGTTGGGTCATGGATGCCTGTCCCTGTAAGTTAGTGCCACTTTGGGTTTACGACTAGCCATGTCAGCCCGGGCTCCTTACCATATGGATGCTAGCGACACTATCATATACGTGTGCCAAAAGACGCAAACGGTCCCGGGCAAAGGTAAGGCGACACCCGTG
The DNA here is from genome assembly GCF_002162155.2 of Triticum dicoccoides. NCBI lineage: Eukaryota > Viridiplantae > Streptophyta > Magnoliopsida > Poales > Poaceae > Triticum > Triticum dicoccoides. The sequence continues at coordinate 219,939,948 of NC_041391.1, forward strand.
GGAATACCGTGCGTGAGGCCGCAAAGTGATATGAGGTGTTACATGCTAGATCGATGTGGCATTGAGTCGGGGTCCTGACAGCGTTGGTATCAGAGCCTGACTGCCTGTAGGATTACCAAGCCAAACTGGTCGAAGTTGAGTCTAGAAATGCTTTAGTTATATAAGGGAATTGATTGTGGGATGGAACGTAAGGCTCTTTTTACTCCTTATACCTTATGCCCTTCTGATCTGAGTCATCTTATCTTTCCTACGGGGATTAAGAACTAGGCCTTCTCTTCTTTCTATCAGGATCACGTGTTACTAATCAGTAGACTTGTAAGATTGTTGGATTTAAGCTTGAGTTCAGTTCCTACGACTTCTGTATGTTAATTGTTGATCTCGAAACCTTGATATTGTGCTTTTGAGTGGCTATGCCACCATTTTGTAGCATGTTTCAAATCTTTTTGAGCATTTACAGCCGTTATGCTGTCCGAGTCATCTCAGGTCTCTAAACAGTCTGATGCACTTGCAAATTCCTTCCTCCCGTTTCAATGTTCCTTTGGGCCAGATTAACCACACTAATCAGTGAGTTGAGGTACTCTGTTACCTTGACATATACGTTGGAGATATTATTATGACCCTAGGTGTCTTAGGGGATCATCTAGTAATTTAGCCATGATTTGTGTTCCCAGTGTGATGATTCTGGCCTTTATTCTCGAAAGCATTCCGTGATGCTACTTAGGAGTAGGTATTCTATTCCTGGGTTCTTGAACCCGAGATTCACCCGACTTACCTCATGTTGATAGTGTTTGCTCGTTCCTTTAGGTTATTAGTAACCTTTGCATTAGTCCTCGAGGTCCATGGTATTTCCTTCTTCCAAATACTATGAACCACTTATGGCAGTAGTTTGTTGGATCAAAAGATCAGGAGTGCTCTCGATGGGTTCTCCATTCATAATTGTGACTCTGCCAGTTCTACCTTTCCGCATGGATTGTCCGAAAGAAATATGTCGAACTCGTTCGACATGCTAATCCATGCATCCACAACTCAGAAAATCTTATGTTCTTTTGAGTTGTCCCTCTTTAGTTGTCTTCTGACCCTCGTCTATCAATTGATAGTCAAGATTATGTGTGCATTCGTTCATCGATGCCTATTACTCTTGTGGTCTGTCAAGCCATTCTATTCCGGAATGACTAGGAGAAACAAACTCCAGTACCTCATCCATATCTAGGATTGGGTAAAAGCAATTGTGCTCCGCAGATCAAAATGCCAGCCCAGCTTTTGATTCTGTTCTACCCTGAAGTATTACCGTCTTTATGTCAGGATTTTCATAGGAATTGCACACCACCCTATGAACTCTTGGTACAGTGATACTTCTCACCATCGTTATTCATTTCTCGGTCCCCGTGTTGTTGCAACCGGAACGCCGACAAGTGAATCGTGATGTGTGAAATCAATACTCCTAGCAACCTTGTTGCTTGGTAGTTAATGGACAATAACCTCATTCTTAGCATGTTAATTTTTGAATCATCGCCCTAAGGTTGATTGTGCTAACTAGTCCTTATTTCCTGGTGCACTCTTTGATTGATGAGTTAGGATTTTGTCAAGTCCTCGCTCATTTGATCATATCATCTTGCCCTGAAAAGAAAGATTGCTCTCGAGCTTAGTAACATACCGGTGGTTCGTGATTTTCCAAATATCTTCTCGGAAGTATTACCAGGTTGTCCCCTGACTGTTATGTTGAGCTCGTGATCAAGTTGGTTTCTTGTGAACCACCCTCTCTCCAAGATCGGTGTTAGATATCCCGAAGCTAGTTGGTTAAGCTAGACAACAACTTGGAGAATTGGAAGATAAAAGCTTGCCTAACTTAGTTCGTTCCAAAGGGATATTCTTGTGTAGTGTGTGCTGAAGAAAGATGATATCTTCATCGATTGGTCCCTGTGATCAGTTGCTGGAACTATTGTCTTATCAATCCTTGATTTGAGTGTGGGCTATCGTCAAATCAAATCAGTACCAACGATGTTCGTAATGTTGTCTTACTCATGGTTGATCCCTCGAGCATATACCATTACATCCTTTGGTATGACCAATACTATCACCGTGTTCACATGGTGGTGGAAGTCCAGTGATATGGAAATTCCGATGAATTGTTGTTGAGCCCATTGACAACATCCTTATCTCCTCCATGATTTTGTTGAACATTAAGCTAGTGTTGGAAACTTTTGAAAGCATTTGTTCATGCTAGCTCATGAAGCATATGTTCGGATGTAAGAAGTGACTTCCTCTAGTTCATGTGCATTGGATGCAAGTTGCCGCCGTGGACTCGAGAAAGTCAATGTTGTTTCCTTTGGAATCATCCCAATTCAGTCATGCATACGTGCGAAGAATTCTGTGGTTTGAAGACTTGCAACCTTCAATCTATATGTATCCCTAGCACACCAAGCCACTAATTGATTTGTTCAAGGAGAAGGAGTTCCTTCATAAGAGCTAATCCGGACTTATGAAAGAACTTCGATATCCTCAATGATGGTTCCCTACCCGAACTCGGTAGTGTTTTATTATAAGACTACCATGTGGTCATGCTTGTCTGGGACAACATGTTCACATGTTTGTAGCAGAACCAGCTCATGTTTTGGAGCTTGCTATCGCAGTTCGTCCCTCGAGAATCTCGCAACGTCATCTCGTCGATTTGTGTTGCAAACTTTCGTTTTCTTCCTAGACTCGATGAGTCTGGAATATCCTGACACCAACCAGATCTGAATCCCAGGCAGATATGATGGTTTGGAACATTTCCCAGGAACTATAATATCGGTCCCTCGGAAACCGGTAAAGTGGATGTCGTGGCCAACACACCCCGCCGGGAGACCTAATATTGTAGTATCTTGACTGGAGAAGTTGGCCACCTCCCCATAAGGATTTCGTAGGATTTACCTCCGTAACTGTTCCTTATGGATTCTATTGCTCCCGAAGTCCGACCTTTTACTTGATGTTCTAGTTATCAAACCTTATCTATGAATGGGATACACTAGCACGTCAAGGAGAACATTAGGAGCGGAGTGCTAAATGTCTCTCGGTCGATCATCCAGATTTTTGTTTCCTTGGCCTCGCTAAGGTGAAATCCGAGAAGGTTATCTCCTTTTGTATCTGCATCATCCATCGCTGTTCATCATGGTAGTAAGTTGTGTTGCCAGGATCCTTGACATGGATATTGGTAAAATCTCGATGATTATGGAAATGCTCAAGTTCTTGGGAGCATGCACAAGCGCTACGTGTTATCATCGGCACTAACTGGGATTCCTCTCAGTTTCCTCGGCAATGCTATGACCTTTTCAAACAGTGAATTCACCCTCTATTGTTGGGTTCTTCCCCAGTTACCAGAATCATTCCCAACATTTGCATTTTGTTTCCAGCTTGCACCGCCAATGTGCCATTCTACCATGGGTCTCTTCCATTTCCGGTGGTAAGCAAATTCATCCATTATGTTGTCTTCAACAAGGTAATCCACATCATCCAAGTCCGAGTATGCCATAAATTGGACGTTCCGGCACGAATCTCCGCAATTACTTGTTTGGATTTTACATATTGATCATTTTGCACTAGAATCAAGCTTTTTGAGGGAATATTCACACTATATAGAATATCTTGACTCTGAATAGTTACATGCAAGTCTATATAACATAGAAAAGCAGACCCCCTCCAAACGATCGCTCGAGAATTGCCTTAGGCTGGTATAAAGAGTTTCAATGGTCTCTGAATCAAAGGTAATTCTTTTGCCACTTAAGGGGATATATCTAAGAGTCACCATCCCTAAGGTGTCTCGTTGTGGTATCATGGCAACTCAACTCCTCACTACGTTGACAACCGTTCACCACCCTTTTAAGTGTGGAATTGTTGCCTACCTAGTGAACCTTTGTCATCCATTTCACTCCATCCCTTCAGATGTATGCTTCGTGTCTCAGCTCGAGTGATGTTGCTATGTCTCATTCCGAGAGTTGATCCTAAGTTGTTCGATCTTCGAGAAGATCGATCCTTCTAGAGTTTTCCTTTCCTCTTCTTGTCTTGATAGTTGAAGTTCTCGGAGGAAGACATCGAGTCAAAGATGGTGATTGATTCAACGTTCTGATATAGTGCAACCTGGATCGTGAAGATTGTGTTAGTTGCGTTCCCCCTTCATCTTACCCTACGCTTGAATCTTGGGTCGAGATTCTTGTTTAGTGGGGGTGAGTTGTCACATCCCTAGCTTCTGGTATTGCACTAGGATAGCTTCATGTGTGCATCATGTTTAAATTTTTCTTAAACTTGAAATGGGGATGTTCAAACCCTAGCACTAAATCAACTCAACTAGGGTGGATTAAAATCTTTTTCAATAAACCCAAAAAAAGTTCCTAAGAAAAGTTCATGATTTCTGGTTAAGGTGGAAACCTCTGCCAAAAATGATGAATATATTCTTAGATCATTTTTGGATTTTTGAATTAAATCATATTGTATTTGACTTTGGGCATTTAAACACTATAAATAATTTAAATGCTCAAATAATGTTGGAATTATTTGTGGGACACTGAAATAATTCAGAAAGTGCTCATGAATATTTTCAGGATTTTTAATAATGCTCTGGCATTTTTAATAAAGCCAAGACAATTGCAGAAATATAGAAAAACAAGCTATATGAAAAGAGAGAGAGAGAGAGAGTAAGGCCACAGGCCACTTACCTGGCCGGGCCGGCCCACCTGGCCCGTGCCAGTCATCACCTACCTCTGCCAGTAGGCAGAGGAGGGAGACAGCGCACGCGCGCCCGCGGCGCCACGCACCTCCCTGCCTGCCTGCGTCACTGAGGCCACCACGACGCCTCGCGCCTTCTCCTCGGCGCCGCCTCGACCCCCTGGAACCCTCCCACTCACTCCCTCGTCCCCATCTCCTCCTCTGTTCTTTCTCTCGCACGCACCCGAGAGCGACCGCCGCCGCCGTTCGTACGCCGCCGTGGCCACAGCCACTGCCTCGCCCCGCCGATGCTCTTAGAGGCGCCGCCGCCACCTACTCTCCCTCCTCTCCGAGCTACACGAGTCAGGACGGCCCCAAGATGACGCTTGCGGCCTTCTTCCCCGACCATGGCCGCCGGATGCCGCCGTCCGATTCGCCGTCTCCGCCGCCTCCCCGAGCACGCCGACCTTCTCTTCGAACTCACCGTGAGCCCCTGAGCATTTCCCCTCTGCCCCCTGCTTGCTCCCGCCCTCTAGCCGTAGCCCCGAGGTCACCCGAGGCCGCCGTCCGCCATGGCCGGCGAGCCCGCGTTCCCGAGCCTCTCCTGCTCGCTCCAGGGGCACTGACACGCTCCTGGCGCCTCCAGGAGGATGCCTCTCCACTCCGCTTGCTTGCTCGAGCGCTACAGCCGCGTCCCTGCCCCAGCCCGAACTCCGGCCACCGCGGAAGTGCTCGCCGCCGTCGTCTCCGGCCACCCCACGGCCCCTCGTGCAGCCAGCTAGGTGCGGCCGTGTACGGGCTACCTTCTGGTGGCCTTCGCGCGTCCAGCCGCCGCCCGTAGTGCAACCCCGGTGAACATCCGCCGCGTTTCGAGTCGCCGCCGGCCGAACTCCGGTGGCCGGTGATGTGGCACGTCATTAGCCACTAATGACCTAGCTAAACCAACCCTAGTGCCACTGCCATGTGGGCCCCGAGCCTAATTAGGTTAGTTTAATTTTTCTGTTTAGATTAGTGCTAATCTGTGGACCCCATGTGTCAGATTTTGACTTAGTCAAGTCAACGTTGACCGGTCCCACCTGTCAAACACCCAAACCAGCCCTGTGTCACTGACGTGTGGCCCCCACATGTCAGGTTTGACTCTGGGCGACCCAGTTGACCTGCTGACATCATGATGATGTCAGGCTGACGCAATAATGTTTTCTGGATTTATTTTTATTCAGAAAATTCCAGAAAATTGTATAAACTTCTAAAATTCATAGAAAATTAACCGTAACTCCAAATTAAATAAATTATATATGAAAAATGATCAGAAAAATCCAATCTATCCATCTGTACTATTTTCATGCATGTTAGAACAACTTATAACTGTTGTTTAGCACAAATCATTTAAATGGAATTTGAATTTCACATATGGAGTTTGGATTTGAACTTAGGGTTCAAACCAACTTCACTTAACTTTGTTGCTAGCTGCATTAGCACAAACCACAGCATATTGCCATGTCACATTCATGCATCATATTGTGCATTGCATTGATTGTGTTTTTCCTCAGTTGCCGGTGATTGTCCCCTCTCGATAGACGTGTACCGACGATGTGATCGATGACACCGATGAAGAGCTATATTATCTTCAGAAGTGCCAGGCAAGCAAAACCCCCTTGTTCATTCCGATAAGATCCCACTCTCTCGCTCCTGCTCTCTATTACTGCATTAGGACAACAACGATTCAACTGTTACTTGCTGCGGTAGCTGAACCCCTTTATCCTTTGCATGACCTGTCATTCCACAGTAAATAGATGAAACCCACTAGCATGAGTAGGAGTTGTTTGAGCCCTGTTGTGCCTACTCATTCATGTTTGTTGTCATGCCTGCTATTGCTTAGAGTTGAGTCAGGTCTGGTTCATCGGGGATGAATCAGAGGCGTGTGAACATGTCCTACTGTGTGTGAGCTAAGTGTGTGAACACGATTTGGTAAAGGTAGCGGTGAGAGGCCATGTAGGAGTACATGGTGGGTTGTCTCATTGCAGCCGTCCTCAGGAACTGAGTTCTGTGTTTGTGATCCATGAACAATTACTACCACACATTGGGTTCCGGTAACTCGACCCCTCTCGACTTATTAATCAACATGATCTCTGTCCAGGAGTTGCAACTAGTTTCTGGTGTTTGTAGGTAGTGTTAGTAGTCTACCAAGTGGCACCCGGTACAGGTGGGCTTGGGACAGACTAGGCACAGTGGCACGGTGTACCAAGTAGCACCCGGATGGTGGGCTTGGGAACCCTGCTCACATCGTTTGGGGCCGTGAGCGACACCCCGGCCGGATCTCCTTGCGGATGGAACCCGAATAGGCGATAAACCTGGACTAGAGACTTGTTCGGTTAGTCAGGTCGTGGCCGACTCCCTCGCCCGGCTTCCGCTTGAAGGTTGCCGAGGTACATGACGTGTACAGGGCGATAAGTGGCGAAAGCGTGTGTGAAGAAGTACACCCCTGCAGGGTTATCATTATCTATTCGAATAGCCGGATTCTTCGGATATGGAAACTTGGACCCCTTGCATAGTTCATAGACAAGAGAAAGTGGATACTCTAAAATACGCAAGATAAGCGTGAGTGCTATGGATGGCGTTCTCGTAGGGAGACGGGAGCGGATCCATAGTGGTGTATTGATATGGTGAATATGTGGACTCGTGTGCGCCACCTCAAAAGAGTTACTTGCAGTCGTAGTTCAGGTTAGCCACCGAGTCAAAGCTGGCTTGCTGCAGTTAAACCCCACCACCCCTTTGTTGATAATGATGCATATGTAGATAGATCTGATGTAAGTCTTGCTGGGTACATTTGTACTCACGTTTGCCTATTTTATGTTTTGCAGAGAGACTTCAGTCTCGCTAGTAGTTCCGCGTGGTCTTCGACGTTTAGCTTGTTACCTCAGCTACGATCTTGTGCCCTCGGCAGGATCTGGTAGATAGTCAGGCTTCTCAGCCTTTTCCATTTATAGTTGTCTGTACTCAGACATGTTAAGCTTCCGCTTGTGCTTTGACTTGTATGCTCTGATTGTTGGGTCATGAGACCCATGATTGTAATGTCTCGCTCCTCGGAGCCTATTGAATAAATACTTGAGTTGTAGAGTCATGTTGTGATGCCATGTTGTATTTGCACATATCGGGCATATTGTGTGTATGTTATTGAAATGCTTGGTATGTGTGGGATCTGACAACCTAGTTGTTTATCCTTGGTAGCCTCTCTTACCGGGAAATGTCTCCTAGTGTTTCCACCGAGCCACGGTAGCTTGCTACTGCTCCGGAACACTTAGGCTGGCCGGCATGTGTCCTTCTTCGTTCCTGTGTCTGTCCCTTTGGGGAAATGTCACGCGATGAATACCGGAGTCCTGTTAGCCCGCTACAGCCCGGCTCACCGGAGTCCTGCTAGCCCAGTGCTACAGCCTGGATTCACTCGCTGATGACCGACACGTTCGATGTTGGGTCATGGATGCCTGTCCCTGTAAGTTAGTGTCACTTTGGGTTTACGACTAGCCATGTCAGCCCGGGCTCCTTACCATATGGATGCTAGCGACACTATCATATACGTGTGCCAAAAGACGCAAACGGTCCCAGGCAAAGGTAAGGCGACACCCGTGGGAATACCGTGCGTGAGGCCGCAAAGTGATATGAGGTGTTACATGCTAGATCGATGTGGCATTGAGTCGGGGTCCTGACAGTATGTGTTCAAACTTACCTTTACATAGTTCAGCAAGGAAAAGAACTGACAGAGTTATGTCTATAGGTATGCTGACCAGCCGTCCTGAAGAGGATATGCCCGGATCTTCGGGCGATCTGCTACAAGAGCTATCGCAAATGCACGAGAGATCTCGGCAGATGATGCAAAGTATTGCCAAGGCTTTATGGCCATCTGATTCCCCTCAAGGAAGTATGGAGGGGCTTGTACAGCTGCTTAAGGGAGCGCTGCGGCGCTTCTGATTATGGAAGATATCAGTTTGCTGGGAAGGTGCGCGAGAGGCCTGGGCCATGGTGAAGACACGGTATACCAAGATCGACCCGAATCACATGGCCCGGGTCGGCCCTTTAGGGTCTGATGGAAAAGAAATTCCTATTAGTTTGGTATATAACTAGGTACAAGTAGCCGCCAAGTATTCCCAACAGGATTGTAGGTTAGATAGCCTGTTGGATGGCATAGAAGAAGATTTTTTTGAGTCTAAGTGACTATGTACTTAAATTAACAAATTATGTCTCTAGCTGAATTATAAATGTCATGGCATACCTTTTCGCTTCAACCTCTGGACCCAAGGGTGCGCAGTGCTTCTGAATACCCGCTCAGTAATATATACCGGGGTATGCATGGAAACCAGGCGTAGGGGTCATAGTTGCTTGAACAGACAAGTATCCGGCTAGCTATGTTATATTACATTTTGATCGTAATTAAGATCTTCTAGAGGGAATAGTTCTGTTAAGGGTTCCTTTCCCTGGATCGACATGCGTTTAACGTGCACGACCAGGCTGTGATTGAAAAAATCACAGCATACTTAACATCTGGGGGTTCATAGTGTAATGAGTAAAGAACATCTTTAGTCCGCCGACCGAATATTCCCTTAAGAACGCTAGCTTTCGGCTTCACCTAGTCTGATGTACATGTCCGGATAACCCGGCAGTAACAATCGCAGAGGTGCTCCCTTTATGCCCTAGCTGAACTAATGGGAACGTAGGGCATAAGCACGGGAGCCAGGCAACCCAGCTTGGCCAAAACTTAAGTCATATCGATGCATATAATGGCGAAGAAAAGGTACATACGCAGAAAAAACACATATGTGGTGAGCTTGGTGCTCGAATAATAATAGTAATAATAATAAGCTTCTGTACAAGAAGCCCCCAGGTATACTTGACGTACAAATTTTAGAATATGTGCGTCGAAGATGTACGGTTTAGCCGCACAAAAGCTTTAAGGCTTAGAAAGAAAGAAAGAGGTGAAAAGAGAGGAAAATAAATATTGGAAATCATAATAGGGGGTAATGAAGATGAACGAAGAGTCCGGCGCTAGGCATAGAATCTTCGGAGTCTGGCCGCGTTCCATGGGTTCGGCTCTAGGAGATTATCTGACGCATCACACAAGCGGTACACTCCTCCGGTGAGGACTTCGTCAATGATGAAGGGACCCTCCCACTTGGGCTGGAGTTTGTCCTTTTTCTTCTCCGGTAAGCGTAGAACGAGTTCACCAACATTATAAGACTTGGCCCGTACTTCTCTGCTTTGATATCTGCGAGCATGTTGTTGATAAAATGCAGAATGGGCTTTTGCAACGTCACACTCCTCCTCCAGGGCATCCAAGTTGTCCTGCCAATCCAACTCGGCTTATCTCTCTTCGTACATGCGCACTCAAGGTGAGTCATGAATAATGTCGCAGGGTAACACAGCCTCAGCGCCGTACACCATGAAGAAAGGTGTATATCCGGTAGAACGATTGGGTGTGGTCTGCAGCCCCCAGAGTACGGAGTCTAGCTCCTCCACCCAGTGCTTTTCTGATTCTTTCAAAGACCACACTAGTCTGGGCTTAATGCCGCTCATAATAAGACTATTGGCTCGTTCAACTTGACTGTTGGTTTGTGGGTGATAGACAGAGGCATAGTCGAGCCTGATGCCCAGATTAGCACACCGGGCTTTCACCTAATCGGCTGTGAAATTGGAGCCATTGTCGGTGATGATACTGTGTGGAACACCATAACGGTGCACAACACCGGATATAAAGTCTATCACAGGCCCGGCTTCAGCCGTTTTAACTGGTTTGGTTTCTATCCACTTGGTGAACTTATCCACCATGACCAACATGTATTTTTTCTTATGGATTCCTCCTTTAAGGGGTCCGACCATATCAAGGCCCAAGACCGCAAAAGGCCAAGTGATGGGGATTGTTTCTAAAGCGGTGGGTGGCATATGGCTTTGGTTGGGGAAAAGCTGGCATCCGACGCAATGTTGGACAAGGTCGTGTGCGTCTGCTCGGGCCGTTGTCCAATAGAATCATGTATGGAAGGCCTTGCTTACAAGGGCCCGAGCTGCAGCGTGGTGACTGCCGAGACCGGCAAGAATTTCGTCCAAGAGCTGTCGCGCTTCTTCCTCGGAGATACACCTTTGAAGTACTCTGGTAGCGCTTTTCTTGTAGAGTTCTCCCTCATGAACCTTGTAGGCTTTAGAGCGTCGCACAATGCAACGTGCCTCATTCTGATCCTCAGGGAGTCCTCGCCTATTAAGGTAGGCCAAGAAGGGTTCAATCCATGGGGCAATGATTGCCAAGATTAAATGGGCGGACGGTGTAATTTTGGTGGCTGAGCCCCCGATGATGTCGGTGTGTTTGGAGTCTAGGGTTGTAGTCAGATCCAGATTGGTGTTGCCGCTCTCTCCCTGCCACACTACGGATGGCTTGAAAAGCCTTTCCAAAAAGATGTTAGGTGGGACGGGGTCGTGCTTGGCGCTGATGCGAGCAAGGACATCGGCCGCTTGGTTACTTTGGTGAGCCGAAAGCCGTTCACAATCGGACTGAGGACCACTCTGAATTGTGGTTCATCACTGGCATTGAAAGTAATGGCCGTGTCGTTCCAGGAGTTTATTGCTGCAACCTGGCAGACTTCAGCGAGGCCGTGAAGTGACCTCTTGCGCCTATTGTTTGAGGCGAAAGTCTCGAAGTCTGTCAATACTGTAGGGTTGTTGTTTTCTGTAGGATGTTGCTCTGCGGTATTTTTGGTGAGGAGATCCTCGCTGCTCTTGGCCACCTTCCGAAGTATCCAACATGCTCTAAGGCTGTGGTTGGTACTTTATCCGGTGTGGTGTCTATTTTGCATGGCCTATCATGCCATACCTCCAGAACGGTTCTGCGCCCTATAATGGGTTTTTATTTTTTCTGTTATTGGATCGGGCGACCTACAAGGGTACACCCTTTTTGTCTGGACGAGGGGTTTAGTGGAAACTGGTGGCTCCCAAGAGGTTGCCTGGGTTTTCCAGGTGCTCTCCATTGTGCTGTACTTCTGTACTATGATTGCCAAGTCAGTGAAGTGTGATACATGATGGCGGTTGATGGCATTGAGGATTCCCTCGTCCATGCAATTTTTGCGGAATAATGAGATTACGTCTTCATCACGGCAGTCTTTGATCCCGTTCTTGACAAGGAGGAACCTGGCCCAAAAGTGATGGACCGTCTCTTGGGACTTTTGTATGATGTGGGTAAGATCGCTTGTATCTGGGTGGGTGGGCGGCTTTAAGTCCAAACCCTGGCCCAATTTGGGATCCGGAGTTTGAGGAATTTCTGAACTTAACAGTTCGGGCTCCGGGATATCAACCAATTTTTCCGGCCCACGATCCGACTCTAGGTTCGGAGTACAGGGCATGTCTTCCCGCAGGCGGGTAACCGGCTCGACGAGCTCGGATATCCGGACATAGTTCATCCTCAATATAGGGGAAAAGAGTTGTCGTATTGCTCCTCTACTACCGCTATCCGATGGGTGACCGGTGGAGATTCAATCTCTCTCTGATTGGGTTTAAGCCCAATGCAATCATAGTCCGTGGCGACTCCCAAGGCGGCAATGCGAACCAGGAGTTCATTTAAAGACGACAACTCTGTCGGATCCATCTGTTCGGAGTATTCTGAGCTGACGTGGAGGCGATTTTCGATGACCCGAGAAGTCATCATCGGCCCGACGGCCGAACGGTCGGTCATAGTGAAGCCGCTCAGCCGAAGGGTTTGGCCTGAGGCCAGGGCTCCTCCGGAGGTGATGTTGTCCTTAATAACAAGGCGAGCCATCAATCCTATCTTCGATGTCACAGTGGAACTTTCAATGAAAGCACCAATGTCGGTGTCAAAACCGGCGGATCTCGGATAGGGGGTCCTGAACTGTGCGTCTAAGGCTAATGGTAACCGGAGGCGGGGGACACGATGTTTACCCAGGTTCGGGCCCTCTCTATGGAGGTAATATCCTACTTCCTGCTTGATTGATCTTGATGAATATGAGTATTACAAGAGTTGATCCTCCATGAGATCATAATGGCTAAACCCTAGAAGCTAGCCTATGATTATGATTGTTGTTGTCTCTACAGACTAAACCCTCCGATTTATATAGACACCGGAGGGGGCTAGGGTTACACAAAGTCGGTTACAGAGAAAGGAATCTACATATCTGAATCACCAAGCTTGCCGTCCACGCAAAGGAGAGTCCCATCCGGACACGGGAAGAAGTCTTCGGTCTTGTATCTTCATAGCCCAATAGTCCGGCCCATACCAATAGTCCGGCCGTCCCAGGACCCCCTAATCCAGGACTCCCTCAGCAGCCAATAGGGAAGCCTGTTACAATAGAAGCACAACATGTTACTCTCTGAATACTATGTGGATCCTCTGACCGGCTTTTTTAACCCGGACAGAGCCTCGGGGGCTACTGTTTGTAGGTATATTCCTCTATATGAAAAAGTGTTTAGAACATTACGTCGCATACCTCAAAGCCCATCAGTAGGCTGGTGAAGGATTCGTTCAGTCTGCTCTTGGCAGACTTAACCTTCTCCACCACCGCACTCATCAGGGTGCGGTGCTCTGCCACGATGGAAGCATGCTGCAGTGCTTCCTCCAAAGCGTTGGGCGCCCCCGGATTAGTGGAGGCCATCGATGGAGCTGATGCTCCTCCCCCTCTTTCGAAGGCGGCTGTCCTTCTGATCCTGGAGCCGTGTTGGTCTCCGGAATGATGTTCGGCTAGGGCCCGGTTTGCTGGGGGTCCCCACCATCTGTTGCCATAGGGGTTATCTCCCCTTGGTCTTCAACGACCGAAATATAAACCTCGGGCACTCTCTCGACGCCCTCGTCCACCCCCTCTCGGCCAGGAGAGGTCCTTTAGGACAACACTTTAGTGTCCTCCATGGCAGTAAGCGCGGGGCTCGCGGCGTCGTGTCACTCTCTGCCATTTCGGGTGGCAGAGAGTTCCCCTCTGATAATGGATTTTGCGGGTGCGGGGAGGGCTGAAAGGCAGATAAAAAAATAACTTATATAACGAAAGCAGGTAGACCGAATATAAGCAAGTAAGATTCTAAATACTTAGGATTCGACCAGGGGCTTCACCTTGGGAGGTCTCTTGGAGGCTAGTTCGGACTCTGAGTCCAAACTGTCCGGGAGGGTCACCTTCCCTCTTTTGGGCGCCTCCCCCTTCGGGTATTCGGAGGCCGCCCTCTTCTTCTTCTTCCCCTTATGGGGGGAATCTCTTTCTACCTCCTCCTCCTCTTCTTCCTCGTCTCCCTCATGGGAATAGAGGGCTTCGGTCTCTCCGGACACTATGTCCGAAGGACCTTTGTGGCGGGGGCCGCTCTTGCCCTCCTTGCCCTTCTTCTTCTTGGCCTTCTTCGCCGGCGCCTAATAGGGCGCTGGGACCAGCATCTCTGTTAGCTGGGGTGTGGTTGGGTTCTCAGGCAGCGGTGCCGGACAGTTGATCCGCTCCACCTTTGTCGTCCAGCTATGTACGGAAGGCAGGTAATATATTATGTCTGGATTATTAACCAAATAAGGTCTTCGGAAAAATTATGCTTACCGCTGAGGCCGGGTTCTCAATACCAAGTCCGATGTCTTCGGTCTTCATCGGCCAACTTTTCTGGGCCTTGAAAAGTTGCTTCCATATATCTTCGTGCATGGTGCCGAAGAAGCACTTCAAGGTCCGTTGCTCTTCCGGATTGAACTCCCGCATAGGGGAGGCCCGAAGTTGGCAGGGAAGGATGCGGCGGAAGAGCATCACCTGAATCACATTTCTGAGACCAGTGTTCACAACCAACACATTGGAGATGCATTTCTGAAGCATCTGCACCTCCGGTTGGGACCCCCCAGTAAAGGCCCTTGGCGGTCCATGAGGTGAGTCTCATGGGGGGTCCGGATCTAAAATCAGGTGTGGCCACCCAGTTGGTGTTGCGGGGTTCAGTGATGTAGAACCACTCCTGCTGCCACACCTTGACTGTCTCTACAAATTCCCCTTTGGGCCATACGGCATTGGGGAGCTTGCTTACCATACCCCCGTTGCAGTCCGCATGCTATTCGTCGACCACCTTCGGCTTCAGATTGAAGATCTTGAGCCACATGCCAAAGTGTGGGGGTGCGGAGAAGAGCCTCACACACTACGATGAACACCGATATGTGGAGGAAGGAATTAGGGGCTAGATCATGGAAATCTAGCCTGTAGTAGAACATCAGGCGCCGAACGAAGGGGTGGAGGGGAAACTCTATCCCCCAGAGGAAATGGGGGATGAACACAACCCTCTCACCAAGCTCTGGAGTGGGGATAACTTGATCCTTGTCAGGGATCCTATGAGCGATATCCGCGGACAGATAGCCCGCGCTCCGCAGTTCCTTGACGTCCTTTTCGGTGATGGAGGAGGCCTCCCACTTACCCTTGGAACCGGACCCGGCCATTGCTAGAGAGGGTGGGAGCATTGGAAAGGATCGGAGCCGTGATCGCTAGAGCTTGGAGGTTGGAAGACAGGAGCTAGAGGAAGGCCTGGGGAAAAGGAGGGATCTTTATCCTCTTATAGACGGTGAAAATACCAAACGTCCCCCTCTCAAGCCTTAAACCTTGCCTGTTCCCAATGAATTCGGGTGTAATGCACGGTTGGGTTACCCAAACCATATTGATGAGAATCCTGTAATGGGCGGGCATGATCTCTATTTTGATGGGATGTGCCAATGGAGGCTAGACCTCGAAACGCGAAACGGGAGGCGTCAAAACGATTCAAAATGTTGAAGAGTCAAGTGTGACGCTTCGCTGAAAAAGTTTTCAGTAAAGGACAATATTCCTATTTTGATGTCTTGCCTTCATGGCCAAGGGTTGTATTGATTACAGATCCAGACACAAGTCCTTTATGCAGGAAGCTAACTTAAGTATTGATGTCTGCTAGACTACATCGGTATTTCCCCAAAGGGGAAGGAATGATGCAGCACAGTGACGGTAGGTATTTCCCTTAGTGATGAGACCAAGGTTATCGAACCAGGAGGAGAACCAAGCCACACTACGTAAATAGCACCTGCACACAAATAACAAATACTTGCAACCCGACGTGTTAAAGGGGTTGTCAATCCCTTTCGGGTAACGACGCCAGAAATTGGCACGAAGATGGGAGAAAGTTGTAATAATTGATAGATCAGACACCTAATAAAATAAAGTGCATAAAGGTACTTTGTATTTTTGGTTTAATAGATCTAAAAATAAAAGCAAAGGAAAATAGGTCGCAAAGGCAAATATAATAAAGAAGAGACCCGGGGGCCGTAGGTTTCACTAGTGGCTTCTCTCGAGAAAAATACCAAACGATGGGTGAACAAATTACTGTTGAACAATTGATAGAACTTCAAATAATCATGACGATATACAGGCAATGATCATTATATAGGCATCACGTCCAAGATTAGTAGACCGACTCCTGCATGCATCTACTACTATTACTCCACACATCGACCGCTATCCAGCATGCATCTAGTGTATTAAGATCATGAAAAAATGGAGTAATGCAATAAGAACGATGACATCATGTAGACAAGATCTATTTATGTAGAAACAGACCCCATCTTGTTATCCATAATGGAACCGATACATACGTGTCGGTTCCCTTTCTGTCACTGGGATCAAGCACCGTAAGATCGAACCCATCACAAAGCACATCTTCCCATTGCAAGATAAATAGATCAAGTTGGCAAAACAAAACCCAAATATCAGAGAAGAAAAACGAGGCTATAAGTAATCATGCATATAAGAGATCAAAGAAGACTCAAATAACTTTCATGGGTAAAAAGGTAGATCTGATCATAAACTCAAAGTTCATCAGATCCCAACAAACACACTGCAAAAAGAGTTACATCATATGGATCCCCAAGAGACCATTGTATTGAGAATCAAATGAGAGAGAGTAAGTCATCTAGCTACTAACTACGGACCTGTAGGTCAACAAAGAACTACTCACGCATCATGGGAGAGGTACTAATGGACATGATGCTCCCCTCCGAGATGGTGTCTAGATTGGATCTGGTGGTTCTGGAACTTGCGGCGGCCGGAATTGATTTTCGTTGACTCCAGGGTTTCTGGAATATAGGGGTATTTATAGAGTAAAGAGGCGGTTCGGGGGCACCCGAGGGCACAACTCACCAGGGCGCGCCTGGGCTTCCAGGCGCGCCCTGGTGGGTTGTGCTCCCCTCGAAGCACCCCCCCCCCAGGCGCTTCTCCGGCCCACTGGATGTCTTCTGGTCCAAAAAAATCCACAAAAAGTTCCGCTGCGTTTGGACTCTGTTTTGTATTGATTCCCTGCGATGTAAAAAACATGCAAAGAACAGTGTCAAAATAAGAATGATAAAATAAGAATTTTTGATGTGGAATGCTGCTTAACATGTCATCTCATATTATTTTCTTTATAGCATGGACATTTCAACTTTTATATGATTCAAAGCAATAGTCTAGTTTTGACATGAGACTTAAAAACTCAAGCACATCAACAAGCAACCATGTCTTTCAAAATATCAACGCTGAAATAAGTTATCCCTAGCCCATTATGCTCAATCATTGGTCCATTCATGAAACACACTCGCATATTAGCTACACCCAATGCTCAAGTATGATCATAGTGCCTCCTAGTTGGAGCTTTATAAGAGAAGATGGAGACTCAAATTAAAAAGAAAAATTGCATAAATTAAAAGAAAGGCCCTTCACGGAGGGAAGTAGGGATTTGTAGAGGTGCCAGAGCTCAAAGCAAAAAACTTAGAGATAAAAATATTTTGAGAGGCATACTTTTCCCACCAACGAAAACGACTTAGAGCTCCCAATACTTTCCATGCTAGATATATCATAGGTAGTTCCCAAACAGAAAATAAAGTTTATTCCTTTTTCAACCATACTTTCACTTTCCATGGCTAGCCGTATCCACGGTTGCCCTCCATACCAACACTTTCCAAGGAATTTATTATTTGACAACATAAAGTAAATTCATTTTTCATTTAGGGACTGGGCATCCCTAATAGATTTGCCTTACTCTCGTGCAATAACAAGTAAATAAACACTCATCGTGAGAATTACAGATCTAGCATGGAAAATATTGGCCACCACTCACCGCCTCACGAGCGGTACGAGCACACAAAAGAGAATGAAAATTAGAGACACATACAAATTTTCTTATAACAGCAAAAGAATACCACATATAGGTAGATATAGTGGACTCATGTGGCAAAAAGGGTTTAAAGGATTTTGGATGCACAAGTAGTGATCATACTTAGTGCAAAATGAAGGCTAGCAAAAGATTGAGAAGCGACCAACCAACAAACGAATAATCTCATAAGCGTGCATTAAGCATAATTAACACCGAATAATGGACCACAAGTAGGATGTAATTTCATTGCATGACTATTGACTTTCGTGCTTGCATAGGGAAGCACAAACCTTAAAACCAATATTCTTACTAAAGCATAATTACTCATCAACATGACTCACATATCACATCATCATATCTCAAAACTATTACAAGGAATCAAGTTTATTTTGTCCAATGGTCCTCATGAAAGTTTTTATTATATCCTTCTTGTATATCTATCACTTTGGGACTAATTTTTATGTGTTGCTTTTGATAATCTCAAACTAATATAAGTGAAGATCATGAGCATAATATTTCTTTCTCTCAAAATAATTTAAGTGAAGCATAGAGAGCAATTCTAACAAGGCATGGCATAATTTTGGCTATCTCAAATAGGTGTGTCCAGAAAGGATTCAAGACTTAAAACACAAAACAAAAGAAGCAAAGACTCAAATCATACAAGTCACTCCAAGCAAAACTCATAGTATGTGACGAATAAAAATATAGCTTCGAGTAAAATACCGATGGTCGTTAGAAGAAAGAGGGGATGCCACTCGGGCATCCCCAAGCTTAGTTGCTTGCTTCTCTTTGGATAATAGCTTGGGATGTCATGGGAATCCCCAAGCTTAGGCTCTTCTTACTCCTTATTCCTTCATCCATCATAACATCACCCGAAACTTGAAAACTTCAATCACACAAAACTCAAGAGTTGATTCGTGAGATCCGTTAGTATAAGAAAACAAATCACTACTATAAGTATTGTTGCAAACCAATTCATATTTTATTCTTGCATTATATCTACTGTATCCTAACTTTTCTATGGCAAAAACTCTTCAAAGAAAACCATAGAATCATCAAAACAAGCACACAACGCAAAGAAATCGGAATCTGTCAAAAACAGAACAGTCTGTAGCAATCTGAATATTTCAAATACTTCTGAAACTCCAAAAATTCTGAAAATTAGGACGACCTGAGAAATTTGTATATTAATCTTCTGCAAAAAGAATCAGAGCAAAATCACGTTTTTGTGATTTAGGAAAATTATTTTCGCGAGTGCAAAAGTTTCTGTTTTTCAGCAAGATCAAACAACTATCACCAAGAAGATCCTAAAGGCTTTGCTTGGCACAAACACTAACTAAAACACAAAAAACACAATCATAATAGTAGCATAATTGTGCAAACACTCAAGAACAGAAAGTAAAAAAACAAAAATAAATTTTATTCATTGGGTTGCCTCCTAACAAGCGCTATTGTTTTACGCCCTTAGCTAGGCATAAAGCAAGGATCTAAGTTTTGTCATCTTTGTCCTTAATTTCCTTAGAGGTGTTTTTGTCATGAGGCTTTGTAAAAACAACATAAAACATAATATCCATAGAAACTTGAGTACTATTAAGTTGTTTATCATCATAACCCCTCTGATTTTCGGTGACAATCCAAGAGAAATGTTGATTAACATTATTGAAAACTTATTGGATTACATCTAAAATGGGGACTTCCTTTTTAAGATTATCATCAAAGATTTGATTATCCCCAATCAAGTGTCTTAATGTATAGTCAATATTGTAAAGAATTTCATCTATCACGGGCTTTTCACGATTCATACCATAAAAATCAAAGATTTCCCTAGCTTCTCGTATGATGTAGTCAAACTCATTCATAAGAACAAGAGTGGCCAACGTTTTAGCCTTAGTATTCTTTACAGTGGGAAGCTCAAAAAACAATCTTTGGAAAGTGGGATGAGTATGGATAAATTTACTTTCAAGTTTAAGAACAAGTGCTAAAATAGCATTCGCATAAGGTCTAGTAGTTCTAAGTATAGAAGCATCATCAAGACTTAAATTTCCAACACAGTTGAAAAAATCTTGGATACGTTGTTTTCCCATAGAATTCCCTTGCCCGATGATAAAAGTTTTAGCATCCAGATTGCCCATATGTCCAATCTTAGGAGTTAGGCCATCATCTGTTGCTGCCATACTGAAATCGCTCATGGTTGCAAACAAAGGATAGATCTGACAAGAAAATGGCGAACGAAAAAGAGGGCGAATAAAATAGCAAATTTTTGTGAAGTGGGGGAGAGGAAAACAAGAGGAAAATGGCAAATAATGTAATTGTGAGGAGATGAGGTATGTGATTAGGAACCTGGTAGATGTTGATGATGTCTCCCCGGCAACGGCGCCAGAAATTCCTTTTGATGTCTGCTAGACTACGTCGGTATTTCCCCAAAGAGGAAGGCAAGATGCAGCACATCGATGGTAGGTATTTTCCTCAGTGATGAGACCAAGGTTATCGAACCAATAGGAGAACCAAGAAACACTACGTAAACAACACCTGCACATGAATAACAAATACTCGCAACCCGACGTGTTAAAGGGGTTGGCAATCCCTTTCGAGTAATGGCGCCAGAAATTGGCACAAAGATGGGAGAAAGTTGTAATAATTGATAGGTCGAATGCCAAATAAAATAAAGTGCAGCAAGGTATTTTTATATTTTTGATTTAATAGATCTGAAAATAAAAGCAAAGGAAAATAGATTGCAAAGGCAAATATAATAAAGAAGAGACCCGGGGGGCGTAGGTTTCACTAGTGGCTTCTCTCAAGAAAAATAGCAAACGGTGGGTGAAAAAATTACTATTGGGCAATTGATAGAACTTCAAATAATCATGACGATATCCAGGCAATGATCATTATATAGACATCACGTCCAAGATTAGTAGACCGACTCCTGCCTACATCTACTACTATTACTCCACACATCTACCGCTATCCAGCATGCATCTAGTGTATTAAGTTCATGAAAAAACGGAGTAATGCAATAAGAATGATGACATGATGTAGACAAGATCTATTTATGTAGAAATAGACCCCATCTTGTTATCCTTAATGGCAATGATACATACGTGTCGGTTCCCTTTCTGTCACTGGGATCAAGCACTGTAAGATCGAACCCATCACAAAGCACCTCTTCCCATTGCAAGATAAATAGATCAAGATGGCCAAACAAAACCCAAATATCAGAGAAGAAATACGAGGCTATAAGTAATCATGAATATAAGAGATCAAAGAAGACTCAAATTGGATAAAAAGATAGATCTGATCATAAACTCAAAGTTCATCGGATCCCAACAAACACACCGCAAAAAGAGTTACATCATATCGATCTCCAAGAGACCATTGTATTGAGAATCAAACCCGAGAGAGGAAGCCATCTAGCTACTAACTACGGACCCGTAGGTCTACAAAGAACTACTCATGCATCATCGAAGAGGCACCAATGGACATGATGCGCCCCTCCGAGATGGTGTCTAGATTGGGTCTGGTGGTTCTGGAACTTGCGGCGGTTGGAATTGATTTTCGTTGACTCTGCTAGGGTTTCTGGATATAGGGGTATTTATAGAGTAAAGAGGCGGTCCGGGGGCACCCGAGGTGGGCACAACCCACCAGGGCACGTCTGGGCCTCCAGGCGCGCCCTGGTGGGTTGTGCGCCCCTCGGAGCACCCCCCCCCCCCCACTGCTTCTCCGGCCCACTGGATGTCTTCTAGTCCAAAAAATCCACAAAAGGTTTTGCTGCATTTGGACTCTGTTTGGTATTGATTTCCTATGATGTAAAAAACATGCAGAAGACAACAACTGGCACTTGGCACTATGTCAATAGGTTAGTACCAAAAATGATATAAAATGACTATAAAATGATTATAAACCATCCAAGAATGATAATATAACAGCATGGAACAATCAAAAATTATAGATACATTGGAGACATATCAAGTATTCAGGAGAAGGAACCCGCCTTGCAATGCCAAAGATAATCTGCGTGCCGAACACATCGTCATCGAAGACTGGTTCAGGGGCTACTGAGGGAGTCCTGGATCAAGGGGTCCTTGGGCGTCCGGACTATTTGATATGGGCCGGACTGATGGGCCGTGAGGATAAAGCAGAAGACTTTTCCTCGTGTCCAGGTAGGACTCCTATATCCATGGACGGCAACTTTGGTGTCCAGATATGTTATCTCCTTCCTCTGCAAACCGACTCTGTATAACCCTAGGCCCCTTCGGTGTGTATATAAACAGAGAGTTTAGTCTGTAGAGGCTATGAGAATAATCATAGGCTAGATAGTTAGGGTTGAGCCATTATGATCTCGAGGTAGATCAACTCTTGTAACCCTTATACACATTGAATATAATCAAGCAGGACGTAGGGTTTTACCTCCTTTAAGAGGGCCCGAACCTGGGTAAACATTGTGTCCCTTGCGTCCCCTGTTACCATCGATCCTCAGACACACACCTTGGGACCCCCTACCCGAGATCTGCCGGTTTTGACACTGACACCTTTACTTGAGAGATTGCTTGTATCTGATCTAGAAGGTCTAACAAAAATTAGGGTCATTGACGCGCTAAAATTGACAGCCTTGGTATACCCGTCTACCAAATTGTCCGAACTCTTTATTGGATCTGTAATCATTCGGGTACAACACTCATCTTCTTCTCCGTCTTCTTGAAATTCACATTTTTAAATTTCTTCTTGATGTATTTACGATGTCATCCAGAAAATTATTCCCACAAGCTTGACCCAGTCTGTGCGCATAGTGAAGATCTTGGCAATAAATTGTCGGCCCTAATCTGGATCAAGTTGTTGGATTCCTTACAAGATTTTCATGCACGGAGAAGCTACTCATCGAGGTGAAACTTCTTTCCTATTAGTAAACAATAATCACAACGTAGCTCAATTTTTTTGCAACTTTCCCAAATTATGATGACAAGTGTAGTGTTCAAAACTGCATCTACGCACTGCACCTAAAGAAATGTTTTTAGTATTTTTTTTCTCACGAGATCACCTGCATCATTTTTGTTGTTGTACTACTAGTAGCCTAGGCTAGTCATAGTGGCAAGTAACTTAGACTAGTAACTCTATGGTTACCCTAATAGCAAGTACTACCTCCGTCCTGGTGTACTCTTCCTATTTTGTAATATCAAATTTTGACCATAGATTTAACTGACAAAATGTTAAGGCATGTCACTGAAAATTATATCGTTGGATTCATATTTGAACATAATTTCAAATGGTATAATTTTTTGTGACATGCATTGGCATTTTCTTAGGTAAATCTATGGTCAAAATTTTACACTAAATACGAGGTAGTACAAAGTGGGCTATAACAACCCTCCACTATGTAGGCCAAAACATGTGCCAAATTCACTTGTGATGCATTTGGCATCGATGCCCCCACATTTCTCACCTGGTGCCCCAATCTGGATCACCTACTTAGCTCCAGTGCCAAATTAACTCACGCAATGAAAAAACACTTGCGTGGGAGAGGGAGAGGACTGAGGCAATAAAAAAACACTTGTTTGGGAGAGTGAGAGGCTGGTGTAGTTGGTTTGATTGATTTGTTTATACATGTGGGTCTGTGTGCACAGCGGTGCGAACTCTCTCACATCACTAGAGCGGTGCCAAAATCTTTTGATTTTACATCGATGCGTATTATGTGGCATACTTTTGAAAAATATGGCATCGGCCACATAGTGGAAGGCAATAAATGCCCAAGATCTTTAGTGCTCCTAGGTAAATGAGAGGAAAGAGAGAGAGAGAGAGAGAGAGAGAGAGTGAAAAAATATCACTAGCCAGCCAACCCTATCATATGAGCGAATGATATTGGTACCTCTTGATGACACGGCAATCTTATACAACCAACTGCTCTAATATGTTCTCTTCTTTTGCAGATAAAAAAAGACTCGAAAGTGAAAATGTGTTGCACTATAACAATCTCATCGAATGCCTTGATCTCCCTCTTACAGAAATTGATTTGATCGACTACCGAGGCAGCACATCTGGGATTAAAGTGGCCAGGTTCTTTGTTCTGGAGGCAAGTGTGCTCAAGGTAATGAGGTTTGGCGTTCTCTGGCGCAACAATGAATGGCGTGTTGATCACCGCAAGCATCTAAGCCTAAATGACAAAGTCTCCGCAGAAGATGAATTTGTTTTTGAAACATCAAGTCGCCAGAGACTCAAAAAATTATTTATCCTTTAGTGACTTGTCAGGCTGGTGGATTTTAGTTTGTATGATAATGTTGCATTCCACCTCAAGTAATGAAAGTTCTTACGTAAACTTCCTAATCATTCCATCTTTGTAGGTGCAACATTACTCCTAGCATTTGTAATATCAGTTTGAAACTTGTAATATTGCCATGTCCTATTCCTGCTTTTTAAAATCCTGTGAATCAAAGAGGTCATGAGTTGGTGATGATGGTGTGCCTGCCATCTTTCACCAATAGCCTTTAGATCTAGATCTGACGCATACAAAGAAAACTTCTATAGTTTTGCAAAAAGATGCCCGCACTTGTTCGCTATTTACAAACAACTCATTGTCTCTCACAATCAGCCTTATCTCCTCCCCACCACATCTAGAAGGCCATGGAACATTCTGGCGCGATGGTCGCTCCCGGCGCCGTCCACCCCCAGTCTTGGTGTTCCGTGAAATGCATGGGCATCTTACTCGTATAAGAAAAGAGTAGAGATACTCGTGGCAAGGCACGGGAAATTATATCAAACACGGCTAGTTGTAAGCAGGCTAACTCTACAGCCATGATGATAGTGACTGCACATGGTGAGGCTGACTTTTGTATGCCGAACATGGCGCCTACACTCAGGTGTCATCTCAAGTGCAGGGTCTTGTCACTTCACTGTGATGAGTAATTTGACCAACAGGTAGTAGAGTACTAGTACTACATTGGTAGTACTACTAGTAGTCTAGCACCGCCGTCTGGATTTAGTAGTACTACCATGTTCGTCTGGATTTAGTATCTGACTAGCAATATCTGGTAATGCATGTCACCAAAAATATACTACTCGCTCTATAAATAAATGCATGGAGTATTGTTTTATTCGGTTTGAACGTAGTTCCCGATGATATTATACACTCTCCCTTCCGGTAGATGGATCAAATCTGAAGTCTCATCAATCAGACTACTATTGTACTCACCGAGCACTCAGCTCGGTAAGCTACCAACAAAAAATTGCAATCAAAGACTACTATTGTACTCCCTCCGTACTGGTGCATTAGTCATGTTAGGAAAACCAAATAATCCCAAAACTTTTAGGCGCGGTGCATTAACTACCACCTCGTTCCCTGTATTTTTGCCACGAAAAAATAAATCACCCAATAGGAGACGTGGGGTGCGTATGCATTCAATGACTTGAGACTATAGCATAACATTTTTTGGTACATGCATTAACATTTTATTAGTTAAATCAAAGGTCAAAACTTGGCGCAAAATGCAAAGGGGACCAATAAACCAGTAAACATCAAAGTTCTCTTGTTTTGCCCCAACTTGGTCTCGTTGAGATGACTATACTACACCGGCACGGAGGGAGGGCCGAGGAGTAGATGGCCAACACGTGAATGCAACACAGTCTGCACTTCTCATATAAAGGCTCCCCGCTAGTCCAATCTATGAAATCCTACGCACCTACGCACCCTAACCAAGGGCAAGAGTGATCACTCCAATCGCAAGATCAGTTGACTAGAAGCTAGACCCATGGAGGCGATGAGCACGAGCATCAGCCGGTTGTGCCAGATGGTCCACGATGTCGGCCTGCGGCCCGGCACCAAGGAACATCTCCAGGTCGTGCTTGAGACTGCCAGGGCGAGAGGCTTCTTGGATGACAACTTTGTATCCTTGTTCGACGAGGTCCTCGTCGACTTCCTCGACAAGTTCACCATTGTCAAGAAGCTCGCAGACGACCTTGACATACGCCTCCAGCCCACGCGCCCAGGCTCTACGATGCCCGCCACCCTCAACGGCCTCTATGGTGACAACCTCTTCGACACACTGGTGACCCTGTGACTGCCCGCCGTTGCTCCATAGAATGTCCACCTTGAGGTCGTGCTCGCCGCATAGCGCCTGGCGCAACAAGACACCATCGACATAATCACCCACGTCTACGCGCAAATCATCCACAAGGACTACTACGTGCAAGAGGAGGACGATAGGACGCTGGCCTTCTTGGACCGCAAGGCAACCTTGGACGACATTGTTCAGAAACACATTGAGCTCCCCGCCAATGCCACTGCACCTTACACGTCGGTTGGTGACCCGATGCACTAGGGCGTGAGGATGTCATTGATGGATCCGTATGTATCTTTATCTTTCCGTCAAATCCATGTAGTAGTATATTGTACTACTAGTATTTATCTTACCTTTCGCATCAACTTCGTAATTTTCGTATGTACTCCATGCATGAACGACGCTAGAACCAAACTTCTCATTACTCTAGGGAAAACTTTATTTCTATCTATCGGTCGCGCCATGGAGCAGAACCAAATTTTACAAGTTACAAGTTCAAAAGGAAAAGCCTGTTGTGTTCGCATCGCACCCCCACACGGTTGGTCTGGCAGGCCGCTCAAGGGGGAATGCGTGATATGTTGCATTTTCACTTACAAGTGGGACCGCAGTTGAGAAAACCGACTATTGGCAGACCCCCCCCCACCTCGCCCACCGTGTGATGGCTGAGGAAACAGGAGGGATAAGAGATGGTTGTAGCATGGACTCCATGAAAATTTGTGTCAGATGGGACACGTGTGAGTGGCGTGTGTCGTACTGCTAGACATGAATGCTAGTTATGGCCCATGCCACCCCACTATATTGAGGTGCTGGTTACATAGAGTGAACACATTATGTCTCTAGGAGTATGGTACACCAGTAGTACTACTCACATTGTCGCAAAATTTCCTAGAGTCCACGCTCGGCCCTCCTCTCTCTCTCTCTCTCTCTCTCTCTCTCT
>NC_041391.1:219966921-220036670 GCF_002162155.2 Triticum dicoccoides
CTCTCTCTTCTCACCCAGCCAGCAGACGCGCGGAGCCCATCATCTTTTTTCTCACATGCGGTCCCACATGTCAGTGAAAATGCAAGACGACCCACTTAACCTGCACATCTTTCACCTCGACGTGCTGGTGATGAAAAACAAATCCAATAAAGATCTTCGGTGGCCTCTTTTGGAGTTACTCAAGAGTAAGATTCTATTTATAGTTTAACCCAAGATGCACATCACGTGGCTTCAACTAGCACTCCATTTACTTGCATGACACGACCTAGATGTTGGATGTACGACGTGTCGGCAAAAGGAGGAAGAACTCGACCAAATCTTCTCCACATTGAGATCAGAGGAGTAGGAAACATGGCAAGGCCTATGCCTACATCATACTACGTACAAGCCCACCTCACGTAGTCACGCTATCACCATATTTCTTGGCCTTCGTGTGACACCTAGCTCTAGTTGATCTAACTAGAACTAACTATTGTGCTAGCATACTCCAATATTAGGTTGGCTCTATGTGCTGTGGCAACTTCATATAACCGGATGGTGGCTATACTACTATAGTACTCACACTCCATGAAGTGAGTCGAAAACCATGCATAAATTGAGTTTATGACATGCATATGCAATTTCTATAGTTGATTGGACTCATCCGAGGACCTAGGATGATGGGATTCGCAGCTACAGTAAAAACACCCGCCCGATGTGCGAAGCATGTG
This sequence comes from Triticum dicoccoides, assembly GCF_002162155.2. Lineage (NCBI taxonomy): Eukaryota > Viridiplantae > Streptophyta > Magnoliopsida > Poales > Poaceae > Triticum > Triticum dicoccoides. The sequence continues at coordinate 219,967,632 of NC_041391.1, forward strand.
AAGCTAGTACAAATAGTAGTAGTATTGTTGATTGGACTCATCTGATAACCTGTTGCAATGCACATACAATGGAAGACAAACGTACCAAAACAATAAGGATCCCATGCGAAAACAGTGCCAGATGTGGTGGCAGCAAACACAAGACCCTTGTATTGAATTGCATCACAATACACATCCGTGTATAGAAACTGATTTTTGAGTAATATCCATTGAGTCGAAGTATGAAGGACGGCAACAAGTTTGTCGAAGATAACGACAACACAAGCATTCCTATAACCCCAAGAGCGGTTGGGAACTCGACAAATTGCTATCTTCCATAGATGACGGTCACCATGATCGTATTTGAACATACGTAGAATACTGGTGTGCTCAACTTCAGGGTTGTCTGAGATTTTTGGAAGTGGAACCCGGTGACGAGTGTACACATTCACAAGTTCCTACTCGCAGTTGTACCCAATATAAACAACCCAATCTCCATTTGCGCCTGCCCAAGCCTTACCCAAAAGCGATGGCATCTTAACATCACACGTATCATTATCAAGCGGCATTAACTTGCACAAGGCGAGGCTTCCGTCGTCCGCGCGCCAGCGAGCAAGGTCAAGGCGAAGAAGATAGGGGAGATCAAACCACTCCTGGCCCTTGGGTTTTTTGTAATGATGTTATTAGTTGAGTCGAGAATGGTCTTTAATGAACCTGCCATGCTAGCCGAGGTGATGACGTCGCACCGATCAATGAGTTCCTCCACCACGTCATCTTTTAGAAAGGGGCAAGAATAACGGGGTCGTTTCTGGCCTATTCCCTCCATGGAGAAGACGATCGAACAATGGCAGAAGGAAGGGTGAAGGCAAATGGAGGAGGGAGGAAGAGCATGCGATAGCAGTTCCAAATCGAGAGGGAAAGGCGAAGAGGCGATGGACGGTTGCCACGTTACAAGAAGAGGCGCCCCGGCCTACATAGACGTCCGTTCGGAAATTGTACAAAAGGACTCGCCATCGTCTCACTGACATGTTGGAACGGGACCACATGTCAATGAAACATGGTGTGTCATTTCTCGTGCAAAATGTGATCTGGCCGCGTTGGCCCGAGGTGCCGCATTATTGCTCGACTTTATTTTTTTAATGGCGTGTCGTTCGGTTTTGAAGCATGACCAACTGGTACTGTATGCAGAGAAAATATAAGCTACTCTACCACTACTCCACCTCTAGTACTAGTATCAAAAAAGATGGACAAGATATATAGGCTGGAGCTTCAACGCTTTCTTGCTAAGGGCTGCCCACTCGCTTCGCACACTATCACCCTCTCTCCAAATCTAAAAAAGATGGCCTCTCTCTCCTTCCTCACCGGTGGTCACTGATCTGCCGGGGAAGAAAAGGGCGTGCATCATTGATGCACTCGTCGGCGGCGAGCGAGGTCACGCACTAATGACAAGGCCGTCCTCTCAGACCTAGCGCCCGCGCAGGTGACTTCCGTCCCCAAGCTCGATGTCATAGTGTGTGCGGAGGACGACGACCAAGAGCAAAGCCACTTCTTGCTGACCCTCAGGTATGCTACCTCTTTTCAAACCATACCCTTGTTTTATTGCCCCATTTGCCATGTCGCTGCATGTGGATCTTTTTCCACTCCACCATCTCCCCAATTTGTTATCCTCTTCTCTGGTGGTCACGCAGACGAAAACCTTAATTTGCACTATTAAAGGAAACCCTACTTCATGCAGACTAATCCATGTCTGGGTTGAATAAGGAAAGGAAGGGAGAAAGTATTGTCCAAGAGACTAGGCATCGAACCTGCATCTAGGTTGAAAAGGGGGAAATCAGTAGCTAAGGAACGAGTCTCATGTCTCTTGGTTGAAAAAGGGTGAAAAGGGTAGAAAGGCATGACAACGCAATAGAGAATGACTAGGTCGATCGGTTTGTTGTCCTCACATAGGAAAAAGGTGGCTAAAGAGAACAAAAATGGGACGTAATCCACATATGCTGCCTGGATATCTGTTGCTCTGGGAAACCATACCTCCCTCACCACTCTATGCATCCGTGGAGGTACATCGTACTGGTGCGCACACTGTCTGAATGGGCCTCCCATGCTCTTATTGCCACTTTTTTGCTGTTAGTATAATGCCAGTGGTAAAGTCAAGCAATGCTACTACTAAAGTGATGCCACATTTAACCAATGCCGAACTCAGTCTAATGCCACCGACAAATTTAAGCAATGTCATTTAATGCCAGTGGTTATTTCAAGGTTAGCTGTTGATTGTGGATGTACTAAAGATTTTTTAGCTAAGGCATTCTAATGTTGTTGCACAGCCAGTATACCAACGATGAAACTTGTTACTACCTTCAGATTTTTGCACTGTTAATGCTTATAGATTACATACCTCACTTTCAGGAGATAAGTCATTTTTTGTAGAGTGTCACCAAAATGCCAAGGTGTTGATGTCATTTTATTTTGGTTAAACTGCACAAAAAATTATGAAGACAAGAGGAAAGGTCAAGAGTGGGCACCTCCTCCTCCAGATGTTCTCTTGATGTGTTCAATCAAGTTTTTATGTTTGATCAATTATCAAGATTGAGATAGAAATTTTGATGTCCCCTCGAGTTCGAAATGATATTTACCTTGAAGGTACATGGTTTGTAATTTTTTTACTATCATTAGTTAATAATGCTAGTTACCTTTAGACTTTTGTATTTGGTTTAATGTTGTTGCACAGCTAGTATACCAATGCTAAAACTTGTTACCTTTACATTTTGCATTGTTAATGCTTATAGAAATCTTCCAGTGCTAGCTTGTGGAAATTTATTCAGTAAAACCATTGTATTGTACCCTGTAGTAAAAAAAACTACTCTACTATTGCACTAACCACTAGATTAGTGTATATTTTTACTATTCAAATAGTGTTGCATTAGCGTATGGACATATATAAAGTGTGGCAAGCTTTCCCAGATATGTGCTCAAGAAAACTACTACCTGTTTTTCTAAATACTAGATGTTTGGGTACTTTAAATTGAACTGCGAAAATGTCTTATATTAAGGAACAGAGGGTGTAGAGTTCACTCAAATTATCCCGGTAAAGCTAGTCACACCTTTGTTAAAATTAATGTTCATTATGTTATCGGAGGAGGTTCGTATGTTTGTCTCTAATGCATGTCGATTACATACCTGACATCAATGTAATGTTAATTCATTTCTTTTTGTACAGTGTCACTGAATTGTCAAGGCGGTGATGGCATTTTATTTTAGTTAAACTGCACAAAATATGCTTAAAAGAAGAGGAAAGGTCGGGAATGGTATAGTTTTTAAGAAAATACTATGTATGCCTTCCTGACATCAGCCGTTGTTTCCTTATTTATTCCTTCAAACAGGTGGTTAGAAACAGTCTTGCTACCTTTTCCCATTAAGAAATTGGAATGCTTATATTTGTCAGTCTATTCTTCAACTAGTGCCACTTTTATAGTAATCGCACTTTCAATATCTATGCAAACAAGGATGCTCAATTTTGGTGGAACTGCACAAAAAGTCCAAATGGTTCAACATCAGGAGCATGTTTTCTTCCAAACCGTTATATCCAATTGGTGGCACTATGAGAGGTTCATTACGAAGGTACATGGTTTGCTACTATCTTGCTACTCTTTTTGTAATATCATTAGATAGTAATGTTAATGGTTTGCATGTGAATTTATTGGCAGGGTGGACCTACATTGGAGGTGCAGGACATGATTCAATGACTGGATGCTCAATTTCGGTTGTATCGATTTCACCTCTTCCATCACTACGAGCATGGATATCCTTGGTCCGATGAAGAATAGGCACTATATTTTTGCTCTATACTAGCAAATAAATTGAGTATGAAATTGTCTAGGGCAAAACATGACAGTATCAAATTGTCCAATGCAAAACATGACAGATGCTAAGCGGAAGAAACATGTTTAAACCGAAAATAGAAGGTGGGATATATGTTTATTAGCTGCTTGATATTTGTGCTGACAGAGATGTCTGCCCGTTGCTATTTGGCAAACAAACAAAGTGACCGCAATTTTGGTTGAACTGGACAAGAGAATAGTATAGTCACTGCATGCAGTGTCATTTGAAAATAGACACAGATGGACTGCAGAAAAGTAGTATTGTACTATTTATTGGCCAACATTAGGTGCTTCATTGTTTTGGTCTGATTATACAATGGGCATCATTTTGCCTAAGTTAAAGTTTGTATTCTGAAAATAGTCTCGCCATGTGATCGAGAGAAGACCAAATCATATTGCAATGGATGTTCCTCCATCATGTGTGGTTCATTCTCATGGTTCCAGCTGTTGGTGAAACCACTTACGTTTGCAAGAGGAATTGTAGACTTCACAAACAAATTTGTCTTTCAGTTTGTACTGAATGTTGGTACAGAGAAGCATCCATGTTAGTAGGAAGATCATATGTTTTTTCTAGATCTTTGCTTTTGGAGCTACATATTTGTATATGATCTGTGAATCATTGAGATGCATTAACATGTTACTAGTTGGTTGTGAATTTGGGCTACTAATGTGAACATATTACAATGCTAGGCATGTGAGTCTCGTGTGAACATTTTGAACGAATCAGCTCTTACTATTGTGCACAACATGATCCTTATTTCTGTGTTCTCAGTGTTTACAAGTTACTAGCAGTTCCTTATTTATGTTCGCTCAGTGTTTACAAGTTACTGATCGATCACTAGGTAGCCTACTAATATGCTCCTGGTAGTTTTAGTTCCGATGCAAGATCCAAAGGTGGCAGTTTTTTGAATAAAAATGCCTACCTCTAAAGAAACTGATAAGATGTTCTTAAGAAAATGCTATGCGAATCTGAAGAAACTGCCAGCAAAAATGTTCGCAAATGCCTTATCTCCCAACGAACGTTCATCAGCTAATGCAATCCTACACGTACACTATTCGACCTACTCGATCCTACACGAATAAATAGCGGATCACGCACGTACTACCTCCTTTCCGGTTTGCAGGGCTCAATTCAAAAATCTCACCAACCAAGGTAGATGATGAGTGGTGGAATAATTTTTGGCAAGGAGGGAGTACTTCATCTGGATGATTCGAGTGCACTCGTTTGACCGTAATGCCGATGTGCGACCCAGAACGGACGGGACGCACCACTGACGGGACGAGGCGACACATCAATTTTTCCAGTTTTCAATGGTAACCTGGCGCTTTAAGACATGCCTGCTTATGCATTGAATTCTGATGACCGTCGCGTTTCCCGCGACACGCTGCTTCAACTACCTTCCGCCTATAATAACTGGTTCCCGGTGTTCTCCGGTAGCTATCACCATCACCCAACTCGCCCTATCGGCTCCCCTCACAACCCCCACCGGTCCGACGTCGCTCGCCACTTGCCCTTGCTCTCGCCACGTCCGTCATGCCCCCGACCTTCCGATAGGAGACAGCAAAGACGCACACTGCCGGAGCTAGTGTTCAGTTATTCACGGTAAGGAAGACAGAGGGAGGAGGCATTCTATCGGTCTTTAGATGGCAATGCGGAGTACGAGGACTTGTTGGAGAGCCACCACCCGACAGAGGAGCAGCGTATCACCGATTTGCACCACCAGCAGGCATGGAGCAACAGCGCACCGCCGCTTTGAGTCGCGAGCAGAGCGCCCACGACTGGGCCGACTATATGGAGGTCGGCGCCCGGCAAATATCCCTAGAGGCTGTCGGGCACGCATGCGTGCGCGAAGCCAAATTTTACTACCAGCTCATCAAGTGGGTTTCCCGCTTAGAAGCCGAAGCTTCGGTGGACCACGCCGGCATGGAAAGGGCCAACGCGCACGAGCAATGCGCCCTATCGCACCTCCAGCAAGTCCGAGGCGAGGAGGAGGACATCGGTGTCGGCATTTAGCATGTACCGCAGATGGCGACCGACATCGTCTAGTTAGCTAGGAGTAAGTGAGTACTTGTACACTAGAGTATTAGTGGGAGTAGATAGTTAACTTGGCTATGATGGTTGTCAACGTGGAAGTTCAGTACTATATATCTGATCAGACCTGTTACTTTGCTCTGAATGTTGAACTTTTCGTGTGAAGGTATGGAATGGGATGTTATTTTTTTAAAATGGGATGTATGTGCCCGCCACGGGTTTCGAGGCTGACTTGTGGGCACACTAGGTTGACACGTACACAATCAGGAGATGATTGTACGCGGAGAGGATGACAGCAGGGACCCGTCAGGGTCATGGCAGTACACAAGCAAGTGCCTCCTTATTTCAAGCCAAAAAATGGTTCCTCATAATGGATTTCTGACATCTGGGTCCTATGCCATTCTCAGCGTAGTCAATAAAAGAGAGAATTGCACAATGAGCGGCTGACACTATGGACCTAGTAGCTTGCCCAGTTATTTTTGTTTTTGAGACGGGCAGGGTGTCAACTGGGCTGTGCGGGGCACTCTAGCATGTCTAGCCATCCTTTTCTTTTATGTTTACCACAAGACCAGCCTAGTAGTTTTTTTCTTTCTGAAATGGCTAGCCCAGTTTTTTTTTGCAGAATACCCAACCGAGGCCTACTTGCTTTGTCAGCTCCGCTGGGCTGCAAATCTTTCAAGACGAGAAAATGGGCTATCAGTAATGAGAAATGGGTTGTACATTTTTAAAACACATCAAACCGGCAATTAGTTTCAAATTTCTTTTTTTTAATTTCGAGATTTTAAATTTCATTGATTTTTATGCATGCACAATTATTTGGATTTTATTGATATGAATTTATTTTTCAAATTAGTTTGAATGTGACTCGAAATTTCGGGATTAAAAACAGTTCAGACCGCACCGAAATATGCAAAATTTCATATAATGTTTTAACCGTGGCCAAAATATGGGTTGTAATGCTAACAAAAAGAATATTGGCTCCCAAAAATCCTTAATAATTAGCAAATGGGCAATAAATTATTAGAAATAATGGAAGATGGGTTGTATGCTATTTTCCACAGATTTGAGGCTAACTTGTGTGCCTACTATAGGTTGACGCGTACGCTTTTCTAAAAAAGTTTGACACGCACGCAACGTCGTGTCAACTTTTTCAACACGCGAGAGCAGTGACTCTTGGATGTCCATCCAACGGCCGTCGTGCTTCTTCAATCTCTGCTCTTCCTGCTCCAGCCGCTCAAACAAGCGCCAGCGGGACTGCCTACTCCCTCCTCCCGCGACCGGATGTGCTGCCACGCAGGCCACACCGCCCCACCATACTCCCATGCAGGCCTAGCCATCCCTCTAATCACCCAGACCTTCTGTTATTCTTCGACGACGGTAGCCTCATAGGCTCACACTGTAGCCGAAGTAATAAACCCTCGTACTCCCCTCCACGTGGGAAACAACTGCCGAGTCTTCCCAGGCTCCTGGTCATTCCCTTCCTAGGCCTCGCCATCGTCCCCGCCTTGGTGCTCTCAACGCGGCGTGCTCAACGTGGTCAAGGAACGACTTCCATCAGAAGAGGACTATATGAGGAGAGGCTGAGAGTTGGATCCACGGCCGCAGCAAGGAAGTGCCTCCTTATTACACGCAAAATAATGATTCCTCCACCTAATAGCAGGGACCCACCAGAAGGGCCTCTGTATTTCGTGAAAAAAACCTTCCCACTGCTGATAGCTCGGACCCACCAGCTATATCTCTTCGCATGCAAGTGCCTCCTTATTACGCACAAAACAATGAAGACCCCCACTGCTAGGTGGGACCTACCATATTTGGAGGCTGACTTGTGGGCCTACTAAGTTGACACGGACACATGGCTTTGTCAACTTAGTCAATATAAATGATTCTAGTTGTAGTGACCGTACGATGTCCATCCAACGGCTGTCATGCTTCTTCAACCTCTGGTCTTCTTGCTCTAGCCACCCAAACCATTGCTGGTCATGTCGCCTGCTCGAGCCTCCCGTGGCTGGTTGTGCTGCCATGTAGGCCTCACCGCCCCCTCCTACTCCAACCGCTGGCCAGGCCATCCCTCTAGTCACCCACAACCCCTGTTATTCTGCGACGACAGCAGCCTCACACCGCAGCCGAACCAGTCAACCCTCGTACTCCTCTCCACGTGGGCATCCACTGCCGCGTCTTTCCTGGCTCCGTGTCGTCCCCTTCCTAGGCCTCACCGTCGTCCACCGCTTTGGTGCTCTCGACGCGGCGTGTTCAACGTGGTCAAGGAATGACTTCCATCGAAAGAGGACTATACATGGAGAGGTTGACAGCTCGATCCACGGCCACAGCAAGGAAGTGCCTCCTATTACGCGTAAAATAATTATTCCTCCACCTGACAGTAGGAACCCACCTTAAGGGCCTCTGTATTTCACGAAAAAAACGCCCCCCTGCAAACAGCTAGGACCCAACAGTTATATCTTCGCACGCGAGGAAGTGCCTCCTTATTACGCACAAAAAATTAATACTCCCCCTGCTAGCTGGGACCCACCATAGTGGGAGGCTGACTTGTGGGCCTACTAAGTTGACGCGGATGGAGGGTTTGTCAACTTAGTCAATGTGAACGATTCTAGCTCCAGTGACCGTACGATGTCCATCCAACGGCTGTAGTGCTTCTTCAACCTCTGGTCTTCTTGCTCCAGCCTCCCAAACCAGCGTCGGGCGTGCCGCCTGCTCCTGCCTCCCATGCCGGTTGTGCTTCCGCAGAGGCCTCACCACCCCCTACTACTGCCACCATTGGCCAGGCCATCCCTCTACTTACTTCTACTTCTTGAGCTTGCGTTGGTTTTTCCCTTCAAGAGGAAAGGGTAATGCAGCAAAGTAGAGATAAGTATTTCCATCAGATTGAGAACTAATGTATCAATCCAGTATGAGAAAACACACAAGTCATCGAATACCTGCACAAACAATCAAACAATTTGCACCCAAAACAATAGAAGGGGTTGTCAATCCCTTCACGGTTACTTGCAAAAGTGAGATCTGATAGAGATAGATAAACGGTAAAGTAAATGTTTTTGGTATTTTTGGTTTATAGATTGGAAAGTAAAAGATTGCAAAAAGAGTAAATAGGAAACTAATATTGTAGACCGGAAACTTATATAATGGAAAAATAGACCCGGGGGCCATAGGTTTCACTAGAGGCTTCTCTCAAGATAGCAAATAATACGGTGGGTAAACAAATTACTGCCGAGCAATTGATAGAAAAGCGCAACCTTATGACGATATCTAAGGCAATGATCACGAATATAGGCATCACGTCCGTGTCAAGTAGACCGAAACGATTCTGCATCTACTACTATTACTCCACACATCGACTCCTATCCAGCATGCATCTAGAGTATTAAGTTCATAAAGAACAGAGTAACGCATTAAGCAAGATGACATGATGTAGAGGAATTAACTCAAACAATATGATGAAAACCCCATCTTTTTATCCTCGATGGCAACAATACAATATGTGCCTTGCTGCCCCTACTATCACTAGGAAAGGACACCGCATGATTGAACCCAAAGCTAAGCACTTCTCCCATTGCAAGAAAAACCAATCTAGTTAGCCAAACCGAACCAATAGTTCGAAGAGAATTACAAAGATATCAAATCATGCATAAAAGAATTCAGAGGACATTCAAATAATATTCATAGATAAGCTGATCATAAATCCACAATTCATCGGATCTCGGCAAACACACCACAAAAAAGTATTACATCGAATAGATCTCCAAGAACATCGAGGAGAACATGGTATTGAGAATCAAAGAGAGAGCATAAGCCATCTAGCTACTAGCTATGGACCCATAGGTCTCTAGTAGACTACTCACGCTTCATCGGAAGGGCAATGGAGTTGATGTAGAAGCCCTATATGATCGAATCCCCCTCCGGTAGGACACTGAAAAAGGCCCCTAGATGGGATCTCACGGGTTAGAAGGTTGCGGCGGTGGAAAAGTGTTTTTGTGGCTCCCCCAGTTGGTTCAGAGATATATGGGAATATATAGGCGAAGAAACTAGGCCAGGAGGTGCACAAGGAGCCCAGAAGGGTGGGGGCGCGCCCTACCCCCTGGGCGCGCCCTCCGTCCTTGTGGCCGCCTCGTGGCTCCTCTGACTTCATCTCCAAGTCTTCTAGTTGTCTTCTGGTCCAAGAAAAATAATCGCGAAGGTTTTATTCCGTTTGGACTCCGTTCGGTATTCCTTTTTTGTGAAACTCAAAAAACAAGGAAACAACATAAACTGGCACTGGGCTCTAGGTTAATAGGTTAGTCCCAAAAATAATATAAAATAGCATATTAATGCATATAAAACATCGAAAACAGATAATATAATAGCATGCAACAATCAAAAATTATAGATACGTTGGAGACTTATCAAGCATCCCCAGGCTTAATTACTGCTCGTCCTCGAGTAGGTAAATGATAAAAACCGAATTTTTGATGTGGAATACTACCTAACATATTTATCCATGTAATTTCTTTATTGTGGCATGAATGTCTAGATCCATATGATTCAAAACAAAAGTTTAATAGTGACATAAAAACAATAATGCTTCAAGCATACTAACAAGGCAATTATGTCTTCTCAAAATAACATGGCCAAAGAAAGCTTATCCCTAGAAAATCATATAGTCTGACTATACTCCATCTTCATCACACAAAATATTTAAATCATGCACAACCCCGATGAGAAGCCAAGAAATTATTTCATACTTTTGATGTTCTCAAACTTTTTCAACTTTCACGCAATACATGAGCGTGAGCCATGGACATAGCACTATAGGTGGAATAGACGGTGGTTGTGGAGAAGACAAAAAGAAGGGGATAGTCTCACATCTACTACGTGTATCAACGGGCTATGGAGATGCTCATCAATAGATATCAATGTGAGTGAGTAGTGATTGCCATGCAACGGATGCACTAGAGCTATAAGTTTATGAAAACTCAAAATAAAACTAAGTGGGTGTGCATCCAACTTGCTTGCTCACGAAGACCTAGGGCAATTTGAGGAAGCCCATCACTGGAATATACAAGCCAAGTTCTATAATGAAAATTCCCACTAGTATATGAAAGTGACAATATAGGAGACTCTCTATCATGAAGATCATGGTGCTACTTTGAAGCACAAGTGTGGTAAAAGGATAGTAGCATTGTCCCTTCTCTCTTTTCTCTCATTTTTTATTTGTTTGGGCCTTCTCTCTTTCTTTGGCCTCCTTTTTTTGTCCGGAGTCTCATCCCGACTTGTGGGGGAATCATAGTGTCCATCATCCTTTCCTCACATGGGACAATGCTCTAATAATGAAGATCATCACATTTTATTTACTTACAACTCCAGAATTACAACTCGATACTTAGAACAAAATATGACTCTATCGGAATGCCTCCGGCGGTGTACCGGTATGTGCAATGAATCAAGAGTGACATGTATGAAATAATTATGAATGGTGGCTTTGCCACAAATACGATGTCAACTACATGATCATGCAAAGCAATATGACAATGATGGAGCGTGTCATAATAAACGGAACGGTGGAAAGTTGCATGGCAATATATCTTGGAATGGCTATGGAGATTCCATAGTAGGTAGGTATGGTGGATGTTTTGAGGAAGGTATATGGTGGGTTTATGGTACTGGCGAAAGTTGCGCGGCACTAGAGAGGCTAGCAATGGTGGAAGGGTGAGAGTGCATATAATTCATGGACTCAACATTAGTCATAAAGAACTCATATACTTATTGCAAAAATCTATTAGTTGTCAAAACGAAGTACTACACGCGTGCTCCTAGGGGGATATATTGGTAGGAAAAGACCATCGCTCGTCCCCGACCGCCACTCATAAGGAACACAATCAATAAATAAATCATGCTCCGACTTCATCACATAATGGTTCACCATACATGCATGCTACGAGAATCACAAACTTTAACACAAGTATTTCTCAAATTCACAATTACTCACTAGCATGACTCTAATATCACCATCGTCATATCTCAAAACAATCATAAGGAATCAAACTTCTCATAGTATTCAATGCACTTTATATGCAAGTTTTTATTATATCCCTCTTGGATGCCTATCATATTAGGATTAAATTTATAACCAAAGCAAATTATGATGCTATTTAAAGACTCCCAAAATAATATAAGTGAAGCATGAGAGTTCATCAATTTCTATAAAATAAAACCATCGCCGTGCTCTACAAAGATACAAGTGAAGCACTAGAGAAAAATTGCCTAGCTCAAAAGATATAAGTGAAGCACATAGATTATTCTAATAAATCATGATTCATGTGTGTCTCTCTCAAAAGGTGTGTACATCATTGATGATTGTGGCAAAATAAAAACCAAAGACTCAAATCACACAAGACGCTCCGAGCAAAACACATATCATGTGGTGAATAAAAATATAGCCTCAAGTAAACTTACCAATAGACGAAGACGAAAGAGGGGATGCCTTCCGGGGCATCCCCAAGCTTAGGCTCTTGGTTGTCCTTGAATATTACCTTGTGGTGCCTTTGGCATTCCCAAGCTTAGGCTCTTGCCACTCCTTATTCCATAGTCCATCAAATCCTTACCCAAAACTTGAAAACTTCACAACACAAAACTCCACAGAAAATCTCATAAGCTCCGTTAGTATTAAAAAATAAATCACCACTTTTGGTACTGTTGTGAACTCATTCATTATTTATATTGGTGTAATATCTACTATATTTCAACTTTTCCACGGTTCATACCCTCCGATACTACCCATAGATTCATCAAAATAAGCAAACAACACATAGAAAACAGAATCTGTCAAAAACAGAACAGTTTGTAGCAATCAGAGAACTTCGAATACTTCTGTAACTCCAAAAATTCTGAAAAATTAGGAAAACCTGGGAAATTTGTGTACCAATCTAGTGCAAAAAGAATCAGATCAAAAGCACACTTCTGCGAAAAATTTTAAAATTATTTTCCTGGGTGCAAAAGTTTTTGTTTCTCAATAAGATCAAAACAACTATCACGGTAAGCTATCCCAAAGGTCTTACTTGGCACAAACACTAATTAAAACAAAAAACCACATCTAACCAGAGGCTAGATGAATTATTTATTAAAAACAGGAAAGAAAAATATTGGTTGTCTCCCAACAAGCGCTTTTCTTTAATGCCTTTTAGCTAGGCATTGATAATTTCAATGATGCTCACATAAAAGAGAAGAATTGAAGCACAAATAGAGAATCATAAAACACGTGTCAAACTCATCTAAGTCTAACATACTTCCTATGCATAGGCATTTTATAAGCAAACAAATTATCAAGCCAAGCAAAAACTAGCATATGCAAGGAAGAAGAATAGAACATAGACAATCTCATCATGAAGAGCGGTAATTTAGTAACATGAAAATTTCTACAACCATATTTTCCTCTCTCGTAATAATTACATGTAGGATCATAAGCACATTCAACAATATAGCTATCACATAACATATTCTCAACATGATCCACATGCATGCGAAGTTGACACTCTTTCAAAATAGTGGGATTAACATTAACTAAACTTGTGACCTCTCTAAACCCACTTTTATCAAAAAAAATCATAAGATTGAACATTCTCCAAATATGTGGGATCTAAAGTTGACACTCTTCCAAACCCACTTTCATTATTATTGCAAACATTATTATCAATCTCATATTCATCATGGGGCTTAAATAAATTTTCAAGATCATAAGAAGAATCACCCCAATCATGATCATTGCAACAAGTAGTAGACGTAGCAAAATTAGCATCCCGAAGCTTAGGGTTTTGCATATCATTAACACAATTGACATTCATATAATTTATAATAACATGATTGCAATCATGCTTTTGATTCAAGGAACTATCAAGTATGGGTGCAATAGCAATAATCTCATGTTTAACATAAGGAACTATAGCAAATTCATCTCCATAAACATTAATATTGGCATCATGGCCATAAGAATAGCAAGCATCATATTCATCAAGGGGTATTTCAATCAAATCATCGGAATCATAATTATCTATAGATTCATGCATATCATTATTTTCTTCCAAAGCAACGGTCATTCTCTCAATAAATTCCTTAACATAGGCATTATGAGCATAGTTTTCATAGCAATATTTAAGTATGTCGGAATTTTCAGATTTGTAGAGAGTAATATCATACTTTTCAATCAAAGAAGCAACTTCATGAGCACCCTTAAAAGCAACAAATTCTTCAACTTGTTCGATATTATAGTAACTATAAACACCCTTTTCATAAGAAGATAAGATTTCATTATCGTTAAACTCACATAGGTAGGGAAGGTGTTTTTGAGGGTTCTTAGAGCAACAAGTAAAATCATAAAATTCACAAAGATTCCAAGGATAACACAGCAAACTGTTTATTTGATTCCATAAGAGTCTCCCTTTTTCATACAAACGGTGACGCACAAAATGAGCATGCTCATCTAAAGATTTTCCCTCAACTAAACTAGTTGGTGTTTCAGCACGAGCACATATAGATCGAAGATAATCCAAGTAGAAAACTTTAAGTGGATCCATATCAATAGATTTTTACCAAGCAAAGATGCAAGCAAATAGAAGGCACATGGAAACACAAACAAAAAGACATACAGAAAGAAGGCGAGTAAAAAGGCAAATATTTTCAAAAATCGTTTTAGAAGTGGGGGAGAGGAAAATGAGAATCGAATGGCGAATAATGTAATGCAAGAGATGAGAGTTTATGATGGGTACTTGGTATGTCTTGACTTGGCGTACATCTCCCCGGCAACGGCGCTAGAAATTCTTCCTGCTACTTCTTGAGCTTGCGTTGGTTTTCCCTTGACGAGGAAAGGGTGATGCAGCAAAGTAGAGATAAGTATTTCCCTCAGTTTGAGAACCAAGGTATCAATCCAGTAGGAGACAATGCACAAGTCACCGAATAACTGCACAAACAATCAAACAACTTGCACCCAACGCGATAAAGGGGTTGTCAATCCCTTCATGGTTAAATAGGAAACTAATATTTTTGGTATTTTTCGTATTTTTGGTCTATAGATAAACCGTAAAGTAAATGTTTTTGGTATTTTTGGTTTATAGATCGGAAAGTAAAAGATTGCAAAAAGATTAAATAGGAAACTAATATTGTAGATCGGAAACTTATATAATGGAAAGTAGAACCGGGGGCCATAGGTTTCACTAGAGGCTTCTCTCAAGATAGCAAATAATACGGTGGGTGAACAAATTATTGCCGAGCAATTGATAGAAAAGCGCAAAGTTATGATGATATATAAGGCAATGATCATGAATATAGGCATCACGTCCGTGTCAAGTAGACCGAAATGATTCTGCATCTACTACTATTACTCCACACATCGACCGCTACCCAGCATGCATCTAGAGTATTAAGTTCATAAAGAACAGAGTAACGCATTAAGCAAGATGACATGATGTAGAGGAATTAACTCAAACAATATGATGAAAACCCCATCTGTTTATCCTTGATGGCAACAATACAATACGTGCCTTGCTACCCCTACTGTCACTGGGAAAGGACACCGCAAGATTCAACCCAAAGCTAAGCACTTCTCCCATTGCAAGAAAAACAAATCTAGTTGGCCAAACCAAACCAATAGTTCGAAGAGAATTACAAAGATATCAAATCATGCATAAAATAATTCTGAGGAGATTCAAATAATATTCATAGATAAGCTGGTCATAAATCCACAATTAATCAGATCTCGGCAAACACACCGCAAAAAAGCATTACATCGAATGGATCTCCAAGAACATCGAGGAGAACATGGTATTGAGAATAAAAGAGAAAGAAGAAGCCATCTAGCTACTAGCTATGGACCCGTAGGTCTGTGGTAAACTATTCACACTTCATCACAAGGGCAATGGAGTTGATGTAGAAGCCCTCCATGATCGAATCCCCCTCCGGCAGGACACCGAAAAAGGCCCCTAGATGGGATCTCATGGGTCAGCAGGTTGCAGCGGTGGAAAAGTGTTTCCGTGGCTCCCCCGGTTGGTTTGGGGATATATGGGAATATATAGGCGAAGAAACTAGGCCAGGAGGTGCACGAGGGGCCCACAAGGGTGGGGGAGCGCCTTACCCACCTGGGCACGTCCTCTATCCTTGTGGCCGCCTCGTGGCTCCTCCGACTTCATCTCCAAGTCTTTTGGTTGTCTTCTGGTCCAAGAAAAATCATCGCGAAGGTTTTTTCCGTTTGGACTCCGTTTGGTATTCCTTTTCTGCGGAACTCAAAAACAAGGAAAAAACATAAACTGGCACTAGGCTCTAGGTTAATAGGTTAGTCCCAAAAATAATATAAAATAGCATATTAATGCATATAAAACATGCAAAACAGATAATGTAATAGCATGGAACAATCAAAAATTATAGATACATTGGAGACGTATCACTCACACACACATCATGTTATTCTGCGGCGACGGTAGCCTCACACAGCAGCTGAACCAGTCAACCCTCATACTCCTCTCCACGTGGGCATCCACTGCCACGTCTTCCCCGGCTCCACATAGTCCCCTTCCTAGGCCTTGCCGTCGTCCACCGCCTTGGTGCTCTCGGCGCGGCGTGGTCAATGTGGTCAAGGAACGACTTCCATCGAAAGAGTATTGTACGTGGAGAGGCTAATAGCTGGGTCCACGGCCGCAACAAGGAAATGCAACCTTATTACGCGTAAAATAATTATTCCTCCACCTCACAGCAGGGACCCACCATACGGGCCACCGTATTTCACGAAAAAAAATTCCCCCCTGACTGTTGGGTCCCACCAGCTACATCTTTGCACGCAAGGAAGTGCGTCCATATTACGGCAAAAAAATGATTCTCCCCCTGCCAGCTGGGACCCACCAGCAATAACTTCGCTTGCAAGGAAGTGCCTCCTTATCCTCCCTAATAGTCGGCACCCACCTGGTCAAAGTGTGCATAGCGTTGTCATTCTGGTCATGAACGTGTACGTACATACTGGTCGATTGATCTGTCTGCAGGCTGTAGTGATGAACCGTGGCCGAGTAAGGAAGGATGTGTATCATAGTAGAGGCGCAGACGTAGCATGTCACGCAGTCCCGTCAATATCGTGTACACGTACATACAACTAGGGTGCAAGAAAGTAAATACGGCCACGTACATACATACAGGCGGGGTCTCGAATGCCTACTCGAGCTTAGGTACGGCCATGGCTCGTGTACATGGAGAGGTAGTGGAGAGCAGCGACGACGTCCTGTTCATTGGCAGCTAACCGGCTGGGTCAGAGAAATTGCGCTGTCGTGTTCATCTGGAGGCAACGAAATGCGTCGTGTTCATCGGGAGCCAACCTACTTGGGCGGAACAGCCGAAAGGAGGCATGGCGTACCGCAGAACGGAGGAAACGGCCTTCTGTTTGACCGCCTATGGTCGAAACGGGATCCTGTTCATCGGGAGGGGTCTGGTGTACCGCAAAATGGAGGAAACAGACTTCTCTTTGACCTCTTACGGTCAAAACAGGGTCCTATTGATCGAGAGGGGTGTGGCGTACTGCAAAACGGAGGAAAGGGGCTTCTCTTTGACCTCCTATGGTCGAAATAGGGGTCCTGTTCATCAGGAGGGTGTGGCGTACCGCAAAATGGGACTCCACGGGCTACTGTTCATCCACTATCTACTGCCTCGCTCCAGCCTCCACGGGCTATTGTTCATCCACCGTCGACGTCCTCCATCCTCCACCTGTGACTGTTCATCCACGGCGTCTCCCTCCTGCCTCCACCAGCTATTGTTCATCCACAGGCTCATGTTCATCCAGCCTCCACCGCTCCTCCTCGGCTACTGTTCAACCACCCCTACACGGGCTACTATTCATCCAGCCCTCCACTAGCTACTATTCAACCAGCCCTCCACAGGGTCCTTTTCATCCACCCCCAACCGGCTCGATCAGGGTCTTGTTCATCCAGCGGCAACAGCCTCTACTACTGGGTCCTGTTCATCCAACCCCCACCAGGAACTGTTCATCCACCCCCCAACAATGCTCACTGTTCATCAAGAGGCAGTAGGTTCGATCGGCTTCAGTTAGCAGCAGTAGTGAAGGAATCACTCGATCGGGTTCATTTAACAGCCAGGGATCGATCGATCGCTCGGGTTTAGTAATGCGTAGCCAGTGCAATTGCTCAGGTTCAGTAGGTGAACGCCTCGCTCGGTTTCAGTTAGAGCCCAATGCCTCGCACCCACGCGCGTACGTGTATGAGAGAAACACATGATCGCTCCATGCATCGCTCGGCCCCGACCACCCATCGTAACTGGGAACTCCCTGATATTTTCCTCGCCCTCGCTTCTACCATGTTTTTTTCTGTCATGGATAGCCCAAAGAATGTCATGTAGCTGCGTCTTCGGCCCGCCCAAGACGAAAAGCCCAATTTTTGTCATGATTTTTTGTCATAGAAGAAGGAGCCCACCACATCTATGATGATACTGAGTTTTGTCAAAATTATCATCATAGAAGTGTCATAAGCATGACAGGAAAAAATTCGTTCGACCCAAAATGTCATGGATGTGTCTTTTTTTTCGTAGTGCTAGTTCAATCTCGTTATCGTCAAGTCTCTTTACTCGTTGCGTAATACATCATCTTGCAACTAACTCCTTAGTCACTTTGGTTGCAAGGATTCTTATGATGTGTATTACCAAGAGGGCCCAGTGATACCTCTCCGATACTCGGAGTGACAAATCCTAATCTCGATCTATGCCAACCCAACAAACACCTTCGGAGATACCTATAGAGCATCTTTATGATCACCCAGTTACGTTATGACATTTGACAGCACATAAGGTATTCCTCAAGTATCCGGGAGTTGCATAATCTCATAGTCGAAGGAATATGTATTTGTCATCAAGAAAGCAATAGCAATCAATGATCAATATGCTAAGATAACGGATGGGTCTTGTCCATCACATCATTCTCCTAATGATGCGACCCCGTTATCAAATGATATCACATGTTTATGGTTAGGAAACCTTAACCAACTTTGATCAAGGAGCTAGTCTAGTAGAGGCTTACTAGGGACACAATATTTTTTATGTATTCACACATGTATTTAAGTTTCCGATCAATACAATTCTAGCATGAATAATAAACCTTTATCATGAATAAGGAAATATAAAATAACAACTTTATTATTGCCTCTAGGGCATATTTCCTTCAAAGCCTACCAAGTACCTATCATAAACTCTCATCTCTTGCATTACATTATTTGCCATCTGCCTCTCGTTTTCCTCTCCCCCACCTCTAAAACATTTTCAGAAAAACACAAATTATTTGCCTTTTTATTTGCATTCTTCCATTCGTCTTTTCGTTCGCTTTTTGTTTGCTTGTGTGCTAGATTGCTTGCTTTCTCACAATGACTCAAGATAATACTAAGTTGTGTGACTTTTCCAACACAAATAATAATGATTTTGTTAGTACTCCGATTGCTCCCGCCACTAGTGCAGAATCTTATGAAATTAATGCCGCTTTGTTGAATCTTGTTATGAAAGAACAATTTTCTGGTAGTCCTAATGAAGATGTCGCATTCAATCTAAACACTTTTGTTGAATTGTGTGATAAGCAAAAGGAAAAAGGTGTGGATGATGATATTGTTAAATTGAAGTTATTTCCTTTCTCACTACGAGATCGTGGTAAAAGTTGGTTTTCATCTTTGCCTAAAAATAGTATCGATTCATGGAATAAGTGTAAAGATGCTTTTATTTTCAAGTATTTTCCTCCCGCTAAGATCATCTCCCTTAGGAATGATATAATGAATTTTAAGCAACTTTATCATGAACATGTTGCACAATCTTGGGAGAGAATGAAATTGATGATAAGAAATTGCCTACTCATGGTTTAAGCTTGAGGATGATTATACAAAAAAATATGTGGGGTTGAATTTTGCATCTAGAAATCTTTTGGATTCCATCACGGGAGGTACTTTTATGGAAATTACATTAGAGAAGCTACTAAACTCCTAGAGAATATTATGGCAAATTAAGGAAGGGCATGGAACATTTTACAAGAAAGAAAATTAAGTTGCCATATCAATCTATTATGAGGGCCACTTATGGATTAAATACCAAAGATGATAATACTTAGATCTATTGCAATATGCCTAGCTAGGGGCGTTAAACAATAGCGCTTCTTGGGAGGCAACCCGATTTTATTTTTGTTTTTACCTTTTTGCTTCTATTTTGCAATAAGTATATCATCTAGCCTCTGGTTAGATGTGTTTTATGTTTTAATTAGTGTTTGAGCCAAGTAAGACCTTTTGGGATGGTCTATGGTGATAGTTGATTTGATCTTGATGAAAAACAGAAATGTTCTTTTGATCTAAATTTTTTACAAAATATTTATATACAAATTTCCTAGATTTTTCTAATTTTTCATAATTTTTGGAGTTACATAAGTATACGAAGTTTTCAGATTGCTACAGACTGTTCTGTTTTAGACAGATTCTGTTTTTATTATGTTCTTTGCTTATTTTGATGAATATATGGGTAGTATCGGGGGGTATGAACCATGGAGAAGTTGCAATACAGTAGATATAACACCATTATAAATTTAGAATAAGTTCACAACAGTACTTAAAAGTGGTGATTTTCTTTATTATACTAACGGAGCTTATGAGTTTTCTCCACAACCACCATATTCTATTCCACCTATAGTGTTATATCCATGGCTAACGCTCATGTATTGCGTGAAAGTTGAAAAGGTTTGAGAACACTAAAAGTATGAAACAATTGCTTGAATAATTAACATCGGGGTTGTGCGTGATGAAATACTTTGTGTGATGAAGATGGAGCATAGCCAGACTATATGATTTTGTAGGGATAACTTTCTTTGGCCATGTTATTTTGAGAAGACATGATTGACTTATTAGTATGCTTGAAGTATTATTGTTTTTATGTCAATATTAAACTTTTGTTTTGAATCTTATGGATCTGAACATTCATGCCATAATAAAGAAAATTATATTGATAAACATGTTAGGTAGCATTCCACATCAAAAATTCTATTTTTATCATTTACCTACTCAAGGACAAGCAGGAATTAAGCTTGGGGATGCTTGATACATCTCAAATGTATCTATAATTTTTTATTGTTCCATGCTATTATATTATCTGTTTTGGATGTTTTATATGCATTAATATATTATTTTATATCATTTTTGGGGACTACCCTATTAACCTAGTGCCCAATGCTAATTGTTTTTCCTTGTTTTTGGATTTTACATAAAGGAATATCAAACGGAGTCCAAACGGAATAAAACTTTTCAATAATTTTCCTTGAACCAGAAGACACCTACGTGACTTGCAGAGAGGGCCAGAAGAGTCTTGAGGAAGCCACAAGCCTCTAGGGTGTGCCCCCGGGGGATGCCCCCTGGCTTGTGGGCCCCTTGAGGGTCTCCTAACCCTAATTCCAACTCTATATATTCTCAAATATTCCCCAAACATCAGAAGCGTCCACAAAAATACTTTTCCGTTGCCGCAACCTTCTGTTCTCATGAGATCCCATCTTGGGGACTTTTTTGGCAATCTGCCGGAGGGGGATTCGATCATGGAAGGCCTTACACCAACCTTGTTGCCCTATCGATGATGTGTGAGTAGTTTACCACAGACCTAAGGGTCCCTAGCTAGGACCTAGATGGTTTCCTATCTCTCTTTGATCTTCAATACCATGCTCTCCTTGATGTTCTTGGAGTTCTATTTGATGTAATCTTCTTTTGCGGTGTGTTTGCCGACATCCGATGAACTGTGGATTTATGATCAGATTATCTATGAATAATATTTGAGTCTTCTCTGAATTCTTATATGCATGATTTGATAGCTTTGTATTTCTCTCCGATCTATCGATTTGGTTTGGCCAACTAGATTTGTTTTTCTTGCAATGGGAGAGGCGCTTTGTGATCAGTTCAATCTTGCAGTGTCCTCACCCAGTGACATAGTAGGGGTAGCGAGGCATGTATTGTATTGTTGCCATTAAGGATAAAAAGATGGGTTTTATATCATATTGCTTGAGTTTATCCCTCTACATCATGTCATCTTGCTTAATGTGTTACTCTGTTTTCTTGAACTTAATACTCTAGATGCAGGTAGGAGTCGGTCGATGTGTGGAGTAATAGTAGTAGATGCAGGCAGGAGTCGATCTACTTATCACGGACGTGATGTCTATATTCATGATAATTGCCTTAGATATTGTCATAACTATGTGCTTTTCTATCAATTGCTCGACAGTAATTTGTTTACCCACCGTATGTTTTCTTTCATGAGAGAAGCATATAGAGAACCCTGATACGTCCATTTTTTATCATGTTTACCTACTATTATTTATGATGTTTTATTGCATAATAATGCTTTTTTGAGTAATTCTAATGCCTTTTCTCTCATAATATGCAAGGTTCACACAAGGAGGGAGAATTCCGACAGCTGGAAATCTGGACCTGAAAAAGCTACATCAGGCTACCTATTCTGCACAACTCCAAATGAGCTGAAACTTCACAAGGACTTTTTATGGAATAAATAAGAAATACTGGAGCAAATTACTATCGGAGGGGGGCCACCTGGTGAGCACAGGTGCGCCAAGCCCCCCAGGCACGCCCTGGTGGGTTGTGCTCAGCCCAGCCCACCTCTAGTGCCCCTCTTCTGGTATATAAGTCATTTTGACCTAGAAAAAAATAAAGAGAGGACTTTTGGTACAGAGAGCCGCCGTCTCGAGGCGGAACTTGGGCAGGAGCACTTTTGCCCTCCGGCGGAGCGATTCTGCGGTGGGAACTTGCCTCCCGGAGGGAGAAATCATCGTTATCATCATCACCAACAACTCTCCCATCTTGGGGGGGGGGATATCTATCAACATCTTCAACAACACCATCTCCTCTCAAACCCTAGTTCATATCTTGTGTTCAATCTTTATACCGGAACCTCAGATTGGTACTTTTGGGTGACTAGTAGTGTTGATTACATCTTGTAGTTGATCACTATATGGTTTATTTGGTGGAAGATTATATGTTCAGATCCATTATGCTATTTAATACTCCTCTGATTGTGAACATGTTTATCACTTGTGAGTAGTTACTTTTGTTCTTGAGGTCACAGGAGAAATCTTATTGCAAGTAATCATGTGAATTTTATATGTGTTCGATATTTTGATGGTATGTATGTTGTGATTCCCTTAGTGGTGTTATGTGAACGTCGACTATGTAACACTTCACCATATTTGGGCCTAAGGGAATGCATTGTAGAGTAGTTATTAGAAGATGGGTTGTGAGAGTGACAGAAGCTTAAACCCTAGTTTATGCGCTATCCCGTAAGGGACCGATTTGGATCCAAAAGTTTAATGTTATGGTTAGAATTATTCTTAATACTTTTCTCGTAGTTGCGGATGGTTGCGAGGGGGTTAATCATAAGTAGGAGGTTTGTTCAAGTAAGAACAGCACCTAAGCACCGATCCACCCACATATCAAATTATCAAAGTAGTGAACACAAGTTGAACCAACATGATGAAAGTGACTAGATGAAATTCATGTGTACCCTCAAGAGCACTTTGCTTATTATAAGAGATCGTGTTGGCTTGTACTTTGCCTCAAAAGGATTGGGCTACCTTGCTGCACTTTTGTTACTATTATCTTTACTTGCTCGTTACAAATTACCTTGCTATCAAACTACTTGTTACTTATAATTTCAGTGCTTGCAGACATTAACTTGCTGAAAACCACTTGTCATTTCCTTTTGCTCCTCATTGGGTTTGACACTCTTACTTATCGAAAGGACTAAGATTGACCCCCTATACATGTGGGTCATCAAGGCTATTTTCTGGCACCGTTGCCGGGGAGTGAAGCGCTCTTGGTAAGTGGAAATTGGTAAGGAAAAATTATTACTACGTGCTGAAATTTATTGTCACTTGTTACTATGGAGAACAATACTTTGAGGGGTTTGTTCGGGGTATCTTCACCTCGATCGGAACCACAATTAGTTGCCCCTCAACCCACTGCACCTACTAAAAATACTGAATATGAAATTCCTTCGGGTATGATAGAACAGCCGCTAGCTAATCCTTATGCAGGAGATGGAACCGAACATCCTGATATGCACTTGATATATGTGGATGAAATTTGTGGATTGTTTCAGCTTGCAGGTTTACCCGGAGATGAAGCTAAGAAGAAGGTTTTCCCTTTATCTTTGAAGGTAAAGGCATTTACATGGTATAGGCTATGCAATGATATTGGATCTTGGAATTGGAATCGGTTGAAATTGGAATTCCATGAAAAAATTTATCCTATGCATCTAGTTCATCATGATCGGAATTATATATATTATTTTTTTGGCCTCATGAAGGAGAAAGCATCGCTCTAACTTGGGGGAGGCTTAAGTCAATGTTATATTCATGCCCCAACCATGAGCTCTCAAGAGAAATTATTATTCAAAAAATTTATGCTCGGCTTCCTCATAATGATCGATCCACGCTCGATACTTCTTGTACCGGTTCCTTTTTGAAGAAGACTATTGAATTCCGGTGGGATCTTTTGGAAAGAATTAAACACAACTCTGAATATTGGGAACTCGACGAAGGTAAAGAGTCAGGTATTAAGCTTAAGTTTGATTGTGTTAAATCTTTTATGAATACCGATGCTTTTCAAAAGTTTAGCACTAAATATGGACTTGACTCTGAGATAGTAGCCTCTTTCTGTGAATCTTTAGGGTTGATCTCCCTAAAGAGAATTGGTTTAAATATCACCCACCTACTAAAGAAGAAATTAAAGAACCAGTAATAGCTAAAGATGAAACTATTATTTATAATATTGATCTAGTTGTTCTTACTACTTATATTGAAAAACCACCTTTCCCTGTTAGGATGAAGGAACATGCTAAAGTTTCAACTGTGGTCAATAAAAGTTATATTAGAACACCTAAACCAGCTGGATAAATCAAGGTAGAACCTAGTGTTGCTATGGTTAAGGATCTCCTGGTTAAAAATATAGATGAGCATGTTATTTACTTCTGTGATGAAGCTGCTAGAATTGACAAGCCCGATGAAAAAGATAAACATAGACCCGTTGTTGACATGCCCGTTGTCTCAGTTAAGATAGGATATCACTGTTATCATGGTTTATGTGACATAGGTGCTAGCGTGAGTGTTATTCCTTTCACTTTATATCAAGAAATTATGAATGACATAGCACCCGCTGAGATAGAAGACATATATGTTATTATTAAACTTGCTAATAGAGACACCATCACACCACTTGGGATTGTTAGAGATGTTGAAGCCTTATGTGGGAAAATAAAATACCCTGCTTATTTTCTTGTTCTTGGTTCCCCACAAGATGATTTTTTTCCATTATCTTTGGTAGACCTTTCTTGAACACTGTTAATGCTAAAAATATATTGTGAGAAACAAACTGTCGGTGTTAGTTTTGGTGATGAGTCTCATGAGTTTAATTTTTCCAAGTTTAGTAGAAAGCATCATAAAAAAAGAATTGCCTAGTAAGGATGAAATCATTGGTCTTCCTTCTATTGATGTACCTCCTATTGATCGTTTAGAACAATATCTGCTAGACCATGAAAATGATTTGCATATGCACGAAAGAAATGAAATAGA
Source organism: Triticum dicoccoides (assembly GCF_002162155.2). Taxonomy (NCBI): domain Eukaryota; kingdom Viridiplantae; phylum Streptophyta; class Magnoliopsida; order Poales; family Poaceae; genus Triticum; species Triticum dicoccoides. Next base: position 219,993,127 of record NC_041391.1, read on the forward strand.
TAAGATTTTCCTTGAACAACAACCTCTGCTTAAGCACAATTTGCCTATTGAAACTCTAGGAGGTCCTCCTCCACCTAAAGGTGATCATGTGTTTGAATTAAAACAATTGCCGGACACTTTGAAATATGCTTATCTTGATGAGAAGAAGATATATCCTGTTATTATTAGTGCTAACCTTTCAAAACATGAAGAAGAAAGATTATTAAAGGTTCTGAAGAAGCACCGAGCTTCTATTGCATATACTATTGATGATCTTAAGAGCATCAGTCCCACTCTATGTCAGCACAAGATTAATATGGAACATGATGTTAAACCCGTTGTTGATCACCAACATCGGTTAAATCCGAGGATGAAAGAAGTGGTAAGAATGGAAATATTAAAACTTCTGGAAGCAGGTATAATCTATCCTATAGCTGATAGTAGATGGGTAAGTCTTGTCCATTGTGTCCCTAAGAAAGGAGGTATTACTGTTGTTCCTAATGAAAAGAATGAACTTATTCCACAAAGAATTGTTACAGGCTATATAATGGTAATTGATTTAGAAAATTAAACAAAGCAACTAAAAAAGATCATTACCCTCTGCCTTCTATTGATCAAATGCCAGAAAGATTATCTAAGCACACACATTTTTGCTTCCTTGATGGATATTCTGGTATTTTCACAAATACTTGTTTCTCAACCTGATAAAGAAAAGACCACTTTTACTTGTCCTTTTGGAACTTATGCTTATAGACATATGCCTTTTGGTTTGTGCAATGCACCTGCTACCTTTCAAAGATGTATGACTGCTACATTCTCTGACTTTTGTGAAAAGATTGTTGAGGTTTTGATGGATGACTTTTCTTTTTATGGGATGTCTTTTGATGATTGTTTAAGAAATCTTGATCGCGTCTTGCAGAGATGTGAACAAACAAATCTTGTCTTGAATTGGGAGAAGTGCCACTTTATGGTTAATGAAGGTATTGTTATGGGCCATAAAATTTCTGAAAGAGGTATTGAGGTGGACAAAGCTAAGGTTGATACAATTGAGAAAATGCCATGTCCTAAAGATATCAAAGGTATTCGTAGTTTCCTTGGTCATGTTGGATTCTATAGGAGAATTATCAAAGATGCTTCTAAAATTTCTAGGCCTCTTACAAATCTTTTGCAAAAGGATATTCCTTTTGTTTTTTATGATGATTGTTTAGAAGCCTTCGAAACACTCAAGAAAGCCTTAATTTCTGCACCTATTGTTCAACCACCTGATTGGAACTTGCCTTTTGAAATTATGTGTTATGCTAGTGATTATGCTGTTGGTGCTTTTCTAGGACAAAGAGTTGATAAGAAACTGAATGTTATTCACTACGCAAGTAAAACTCTAGATAGTGCACAAATAAATTATGCTACTACTGAAAAAGAAATTCTAGCAGTGGTGTTTGCTTGTGATAAATTTAGTTCTTATATTGTAGACTCGAAAATAATTGTTCACACTGATCATGCTGCAATAAAGTATCTTATGGAAAAGAAGGATGCCAAACCTAGGCTTATTCGATGGGTTCTCTTGCTACAAGAATTTGATTTGCATATCATTGATAGATAAGGAGCGGAGAACCCTGTAGCTGATAAACTGTCTAGGCTTGAAAATGTTCTTGATGACCCACTCCCTATTGATGACAGTTTTCCTGATGAGCAATTAGCTGCAATAAATGTTTCTAATGGTACACCTTGGTATGCTGACTATGCTAATTACATTGTTGCTAAATACATACCCCCTAGCTTCACATACCAACAAAAGAAAAAAATTCTTCTGTGATTTAAGACATTACTTTTGGGATGACCCACATCTTTATAAAGAAGGAGTAGATGGTATTATTAGACGTTGGGTACCTGAGCATGAACAGGGACAAATCCTACGAAAATGTCACTCTAAAGCTTATGGAGGACATCATGCGGGAGACATAACTGCTCACAAGGTATTGCAATCTGGATTTTATTGGCCTACTCTCTTCAAGGATGCTCGTAAGTTTGTCTTATCTTGTGATGAATGTCAAAGAATAGGTAATACCGGTAAGCGTCAAGAAATGCCTATGAATTATTCACTTGTTGTTGAACCATTTGATGTTTGGGGATTTGATTACGTGGGACCTTTTCCTTCCTCTAATGGGTATACTCATATTTTGGTTGTTGTTGATTATCTTACTAAGTGGGTAGAAGTTATTCCAACTAGTAGTGCTGATCACAACACCTCTATTAAAATGCTTAAAGAAGTTATTTTCCCAAGGTTTGGAGTCCCTAGATATTTAATGACCGATGGTGGTTCACACTTTATTCATGGTGCTTTCCGTAAAATGCTTACCAAGTATGATGTTAACCATAGAATTGCATCACCCTATCACCCTCAGTCTATGGTCAAGTTGAACTTAGCAATAGAGAAACAAAATTAATTTTACAAAAGACTGTCAATAGGTCCCGGAAGAATTGGTCTAAGAAATTAGATGATGCACTTTGGGCTTAAAGAACAACATATAAAAATCCTATGGGTATGTCTCCTTATAAAATGGTTTGTGGAAAAGCTTGTCATTTGCCTCTTGAGTTAGAACATAAAGCTTATTGGGCAATTAAAGAACTCAACTATGATTTCAAACTTGCCCGTGAGAAGAGGTTATTTGATATTAGCTCACTAGATGAATGGAGAACCCAAGCTTATGAAAATGCCAAGTTATTTAAATAAAAAGTTAAAAGATGGCATGACAAAAGAATCCAAAAATGTGAGTTCACAGTTGGAGATTATGTTCTTTTGTACAACTCTCATTTCAGATTCTTTGCAGGAAAACTCCTCTCCAAATGGGAAGGACCCTATGTTATCGAGGAGGTTTATCGATCTGGAGCTATCAACATAAATAATGTCGAAGGCACTAACTCGAGGGTTGTTAATGGGCAACGAATAAAACAATATATCTCATGTATGCCCCTTAATGTTGAAAGCAATATTATCCAAACTATGACACCAGAAGAACACATAAAAGAAACCTTCTGGAACACTCCAGAATCGTGAAAAAAAGGAGGTACGTGATACGGTAAGTAAACGGACTCCAAAAAATCTGCAAAAATATTTTATGTCTGTTTTGGAATATAACAAAAATTAGGAAAATAAAAAACAACCAGGGAGGCACCCCTGGTGGGCACAAGACACCAGGGCGCACCTGGCTTGCCAGGCGCGCCCCGGTGGGTTGTGCCCACCTCGGGTACCTCTCGAACTCTGTTTTTCTTCCATTTGCTTGTTTCCCAAGATAAAAAAATTCTTTATGTACCCCCTGAGCCTATTAACCTTCGCATCACAGAGAAATCTTCTATTTTATTTTCTTGCTATTTTTTGTCAGATCTGTTAACCCAGGCATCATGTCTTCTCCCTCCTCCAACGATGAAGAAAGCGATGCTTGGTTGCTTCAGGTGGAGTCCAGGGGAGAGGGGGATTGAAGAGGTCGCTATGGAGGAAGATGAGGGAGACTCGCTTGGAGTTCACCCTCTAGCCTCCGAGAGGGGCACCCTGGCCGGCATCTCCACTCGTCCTAACTCCCATCAAGCCATGAGGCCAACAAACGATCAAGAGAACCCCGGAGAGCAGGAAGAACTCCCCCCAAGGAGGCCCTTACACAGGTTACATCGTAAAAAAATTCACAATTCGATTCACAATTATGGGTTCGAAAATACTCCTCGTGTGCACATACCGTCCAATTGGGACATATCTCGTCCAAGAGAAGGTGATGCAGGAACAAGTTCTTGGGTCCAGAGAATAAACATATTATGGCTGAAGTGGAGAAAAACACTGAGTTGCTTCATAAAGCCCTTCACGAGATTCAAGGCTTGAAGGAGGCATTCATGGATATTTTGGGAGTTATTTCATCACAGCCACCTCCTTCTTCATCTCCAAAAGAAATTTGAGTATCGGGTATGGGTGTTGGAAATATGCCCTAGAGGCAATAATAAAAGGATTATTATTATATTTCTTTGTTCATGATAGTTGTCTTTTATTCATGCTATAATTGTATTATCCGGAAATCGTAATACACGTGTGAATACTTAGACCATAACATGTCCCTAGTGAGCCTCTAGTTGACTAGCTCGTTGATCAACAGATAGCCATGGTTTCTTGACTATGGACATTGGATGTCGTTGATAACGGGATCACATCATTAGGAGAATGATGTGATGGACAAGACCCAATCCTAAGCATAGCACAAGATCGTGTAGTTCGTTTGCTAGAGCTTTTCCAATGTCAAGTATCTTTTCCTTAGACCATGAGATTGTGTAACTCCCGGATACCGTAGGAGTGCTTTGGGTGTACCAAACGTCACAACGTAACTGGGTGACTATAAAGGTGCACTACAGGTATCTCCGAAAGTGTCTGTTGGGTTGACATGGATCGAGACTGGGATTTATCACTCCGTATAACGGAGAGGTATCACTGGGCCCACTCGGTAGTGCATCATCATAATGAGCTCAAAGTGACCAAGTGTCTGGTCACGGGATCATGCATTACGGTACGAGTAAAGTGACTTGCCGGCAACGAGATTGAACGAGGTATTGGGATACCGACGATCGAATCTCGGGCAAGTAACATACCGTCTGACAAAGGGAATAGTATACGGGGTTGCTTGAATCCTCGACATCGTGGTTCATCCGATGAGATCATCGAGGAGTATGTGGGAGCCAACATGGGTATCCAGATCCCGCTGTTGGTTATTGACCGGAGAGCCGTCTCGGTCATGTCTGCATGTCTCCCGAACCCGTAGGGTCTACACACTTAAGGTTCGGTGACGCTAGGGTTGTATGAATATGAGTATGCAGCAAACCGAATGTTGTTCGGAGTCCCGGATGAGATCCCGGACGTCACAAGGAGTTCCGAAATGGTCCGGAGGTAAAGAATTATATATATAGGAAGTGCTGTTTCGGCCATCAGGAAAGTTTCGGGGTCACTCGGTATTGTACCGGGACCACCAGAAGGGTCCCGGGGGTCCACCGGGTGGGGCCACCTATCTTGGAGGGGCCCGTGGGCTGAAGTGGGAGGGGAACCAGCCCCTAGTGGGCTGGTGCGCCCCCCTTGGTCCCCCCCTGCGCCTAGGGTTGGAAACCCTAGGTGGGGGGCGCGCCCCACTTGCCTTGGGGGGCACTCCACCCCCCTGGCTGCCGCCCCCCTTGGGAGATTGGATCTCCAGGGCCGGCGCCCCCCTGGGGGCCTATATAAAGGAGGGGGGAGGGAGGGCAGCCGCACCCTAAGTCTTGGCGCCTCCCTCCCCCTGCTACACCTCTTCCTCCTCCCGCAGCTGCTTGGCGAAGCCCTGCCGGAGTCCTGCTGCATCCACCACCACGCCGTAGTGCTGCTGGATCTTCATCAACCTCTCCTTCCCCCTTGCTGGATCAAGACGGAGGAGACGTCACGCTGACCGTACGTGTGTTGAACGCGGAGGTGCCATCCGTTCGGCGCTAGGATCTCCGGTGATAGGATCACGACGAGAACGACTCCCTCAACCCCGTTCTCTTGAACGCTTCCGCACGCGATCTACAAGTGGTATGTAGATGCATCTCTCTCTCTCGTTGCTAGATGAACTCATAGATGGATCTTGGTGAACGTAGGAAAAAATTTATTTTATGCAACGTTCCCCAACAGTGGCATCATGAGCTAGGTCTATGCGTAGTTCACTATTGCACGAGTAGAACACAGATCTGTTGTGGGCGTAGATCTTGTCAACTTGCTTGCCACTACTAGTCTTTTCTTGCTTCAGTGATATTGTGGGATGAAGTGGCCCGGACCGACCTTACACGTACGCTTACGTGAGACAGGTTCCACCGACTGACATGCACTAGTTGCATAAGGTGGCTAGCGGGTGTCTGTCTCTCCTACTTTAGTTGGAGCGGATTCGATGAAAAGGGTCCTTATGAAGGGTAAATAGAAGTTGACAAAATCACGTTGTGGTTATTCGTAGGTAAGAAAACGTTCTTGCTAGAATCCAATTGCAGCCACGTAAAAGATCCAACAACAATTAGAGGACGTCTAACTTGTTTTTGCAGCAATTGTCATGTGATGTGATATGGCCAGAAGTTGTGATGAATGATGAATGATATATTGTGATGTATGAGATCATGTTCTTGTAATAGGAATCACGACTTGCATGTCGATGAGTATGACAACAGGCAGGAGCCATAGGAGTTGTCTTAATTATTGTATGACCTGCGTGTCAATGATTTAACGCCATGTAATTACTTTACTTTATTGCTAAAACGTTAGCTATAGTAGTAGAAGTAATAGTTGGCGAGCAACTTCATGGAGGCACGATGATGGAGATCATGATGATGGAGATCATGGTGTCATGCCGGTGACGAAGATGATCATGGAGCCCCGAAGATGGAGATCGAAGGAGCTATATGATATTGGCCATATCATGTCACTACTTTATATAATTGCATGTGATGTTTATTATGTTTTATGCATCTTGTTTACTTAGAATGGCGGTAGTAAATAAGATGATCCCTTATAATAATTTCAAGAAAGTGTTCCCCCTGACTATGCGCCGTTGCTAAAGTTCGTCGTTTCGAAGCACCACATGATGATCGGGTGTGATAGATCCTTACGTTCACATACAACGGGTGTAAGACAGTTTTACACATGCATAAACACTTAGGGTTAACTTGACGAGCCTAGCATGTACAGACATGGCCTCGGAACACAAGAGACCGAAAGGTCGAACATGAGTCATATGGAAGATACGATTAACATGGAGATGTTCACCGATGATGACTAGTCCGTCTCACGTGATTATCGGACACGGCCTAGTCGACTCGGATCGTGTAACACTTAGATGACTAGAGGGATGTCAAATCTGAGTGGGAGTTCATTAAATAATTTGATTAGATGAACTTAATTATCATGAACTTAGTCTAAAATCTTTGCAAAATATGTCTTGTAGATCAAATGGCCAACGCTCATGTCAACATGAACTTCAACGCATTCCTAGAGAAAACCAAGCTGAAAGATGATGGCAGCAACTATTCGGACTGGGTCCGGAACCTGAGGATCATCCTCATAGCAGCCAAGAAAGCATATGTCCTAGAAGGACCGCTAGGTGAAGGACCCATCCCAGAGAACCAAGATGTTATGAACGCTTGGCAGTCACGTGTTGATGATTACTCCCTCGTTCAGTGCAGCATGCTTTACAGCTTAGAACCGGGGCTCCAAAAGTGTTTTGAGCAACACGGAGCATATGAGATGTTCGAGGAGCTAAAAATGGTTTTTCAAGCACATGCCCGGGTCGAGAGATATGAAGTCTCCGACAAATTCTATAGTTGTAAGATGGAGGAAAACAGTTCTGTCAGTGAGCACATACTCAAAATGTCTGGGTTGCACAACCGCCTGTCCCAGCTGGAGATCAACCTCCCGGGCGAGGCGGTCATTGACAGAATCCTTCAGTCGCTCCCACCGAGCTACAAGAGCTTTGTGATGAACTACAATATGCAGCGGATGGTAAAGACCATTCCTGAAGTATTTTCAATGCTGAAGTCAGCAGAGGTTGAAATCAAGAAAGAACATCAAGTGTTGATGGTCAATAAGACCACTAAGTTCAAGAAGGGCAAGGGTAAGAAGAACTTCAAGAAGGACGGCAAAGATGTTGCCGCGCCCGGTAAGCCAGTTTCCGGGAAGAAGTCAAAGAACGGACCCAAGCTTGAGACTGAGTGCTTTTATTGCAAAGGGAAGGGTCACTGGAAGCGGAACTGCCCCAAATACTTAGCGGACAAGAAGGCTGGCAACAATAAAGGTATATGTGATATACATGTAATTGATGTGTACCTTACCAGTACTCGTAGTAACTCCTGGGTATTTGATACCAGTGCCGTTGCTCACATTTGTAACTCACAGCAGGAGCTGCGAAATAAGCGGAGACTGGCGAAGGACGAGGTGACGATGCGCGTCAGGAATGGTTCCAAGGTCGATGTGATCGCCGTCGGCACGCTACCTCTACATTTACCCACGGAATTAGTTATGAACCTCAATAATTGTTATTTAGTGCCAAGTTTGAGCATGAACATTGTATCTGGATCTCGTTTAATACGAGATGGCTACTCATTTAAATCCGAGAATAATGGTTGTTCTATTTATATGAGAGATATGTTTTATGGTCATGCCCCGATGGTCAATGGTTTATTCTTAATGAATCTCGAGCGTAATGTTACACATATTCATAGTGTGAATACCAAAAGATGTAAAGTTGATAATGATAGTCCCACATACTTGTGGCACTGCCGCCTTGGTCACATTGGTGTCAAGCGCATGAAGAAGCTCCATGCTGATGGACTTTTAGAGTCTCTCGATTATGAATCATTTGACACATGCGAACCATGCCTCATGGGCAAAATGACCAAGACTACGTTCTCCGGAACAATGGAGCGAGCAACCTACTTATTGGAAATCATACATACCGATGTGTGCGGTCCAATGAGCGTTGAGGCTCGCGGAGGATATCGTTATGTTCTCACTCTCACTGATGACTTGAGTAGATATGGGTATGTCTACTTGATGAAACACAAGTCTGAGACCTTTGAAAAGTTCAAGGAATTTCAGAATGAAGTAGAGAATCAACGTGACCGAAAGATAAAATTCTTACGATCGGATCGTGGAGGAGAATATTTAAGTCACGAATTTGGTACGCACTTAAGGAAATGTGGAATCGTTTCACAACTCACGCCGCCTGGAACACCTCAGCGTAACGGTGTGTCCGAATGTCGTAATCGCACTCTATTGGATATGGTGCGATCTATGATGTCTCTTACCGATTTACCGCTATCATTTTGGGGATACGCTCTAGAGACAGCTACATTCACTTTAAATAGTGCACCATCTAAATCCGTTGAGACAACACTGTATGAATTATGGTTTGGGAAGAAACCTAAGCTGTCGTTTCTAAAAGTTTGGGGATGCGATGCTTATGTCAAGAAACTTAAACCTGAAAAGCTCGAACCCAAGTCGGAAAAATGCATCTTCATAGGATACCCCAAGGAAACCATTGGGTATACCTTCTACCTTAGATCCGAAGGCAAGATCTTTGTTGCCAAGAACGGACCCTTTCTAGAAAAAGAGTTTCTCTCGAAAGGAGTAAGTGGGAGGAAAGTAGAACTCGATGAAGTACTACCTCTTGAACCGGAAAGTAGTGCAGCTCAGGAAAATGTTCCCGTGGTGCCTACACCGACAGGAGAGGAAATTAATGATGATGATCAAGGTACTTCGGATCAAGTTGCTACTGAACTTCGTAGGTCCACGAGGACACGTTCCACACCAGAGTGGTATGGCAACCCTGTCCTGGAAATCATGTTGTTAGACAACGGTGAACCTTCGAACTATGAAGAAGCGATGGCGGGCCCAGATTCCAACAAATGGCTAGAAGCCATGCAATCCGAGATAGAATCCATGTATGAAAACAAAGTATGGACTTTGACTGACTTGCCCGATGATCGGCGAGCGATAGAAAACAAATGGATCTTTAAGAAGAAGACGGACGCGGATGGTAATGTCACCATCTATAAAGCTCGACTTGTCGCTAAGGGTTATCGGCAAGTTCAAGGGGTTGACTACGATGAGACTTTCTCTCCCGTAGCGAAGCTTAAGTCCATCCGAATCATGTTAGCAATTGCCGCATACTATGATTATGAGATATGGCAGATGGACGTCAAAACAGCATTCCTTAACGGTTATCTTAAGGAAGAGTTGTATATGATGCAGCTGGAAGGTTTTGTCGATCCTAAGAATGCTAACAAAGTATGCAAGCTCCAGCGATCCATTTATGGGCTGGTGCAAGCATCTCAGAGTTGGAACATTCGCTTTGATGAGATGATCAAAGCGTTTGGGTTTATGCAGACTTATGGAGAAGCCTGCGTTTACAAGAAAGTGAGTGGGAGCTCTGTAGCATTTCTCATATTATATGTAGATGACATACTTTTGATGGGAAATGATATAGAATTCTTGGACGGCATTAAGTCCTACTTGAATAAGTGTTTTTCAATGAAGGACCTTGGAGAACCTGCTTACATATTAGGCATCAAGATCTATAGGGATAGATCGAGACGCCTCATAGGTCTTTCACAAAGCACATACCTTGATAAGATTTTGAAGAAGTTCAAAATGGATCAGTCCAAGAAAGGGTTCTTGCCTGTATTGCAAGGTGTGAGATTGAGCTCGGCTCAATGCCCGACCACGACAAAAGATAAAGAAGAGATGAGTGTCATCCCCTATGCCTCAGCCATAGGATCTATTATGTATGCCATGCTGTGTACCAGACCTGATGTAAACCTTGTCGTAAGTTTGGTAGGAAGGTACCAAAGTAATCCCGGCAAGGAACACTGGACAGCGGTCAAGAATATCCTGAAGTACCTGAAAAGGACAAAGGACATGTTTCTCGTTTATGGAGGTGACGAAGAGCTCGTCGTAAAGGGTTACGTTGACGCTAGCTTCGACACAGATCTGGATGACTCTAAGTCACAAACCGAATATGTGTATATGTTGAATCGTGGAGTAGTGAGCGGGTGCAGTTGCAAGCAGAGCATCGTGGCGGGATCTACATGTGAAGCGGAGTACATGGCAGCCTCAGAGGCAGTGCATGAAGCAATATGGATGAAGGAGTTCATCACCGACCTAGGAGTCATACCCAATGCGTCGGGGCCGATCACTCTCTTCTGTGACAACACTGGAGCTATTGCCCTTGCCAAGGAGCCCAGGTTTCACAAGAAGACCAGGCACATCAAGCGTCATTTCAACTCCATCCGTGAAAATGTTCAAGATGGAGACATAGATATTTGCAAAGTACATATGGATCTAAATGTCGCAGATCCGTTGACTAAACCTCTTCCGCGAGCAAAACATGATCAACACCAGAACTCTATGGGTGTTCGATTCATCACAATGTAACTAGATTATTGACTCTAGTGCAAGTGGGAGACTGTTGGAAATATGCCCTAGAGGCAATAATAAAAGGATTATTATTATATTTCTTTGTTCATGATAGTTGTCTTTTATTCATGCTATAATTGTATTATCCGGAAATCATAATACACGTGTGAATACTTAGACCATAACATGTCCCTAGTGAGCCTCTAGTTGACTAGCTCGTTGATCAACAGATAACCATGGTTTCCTGACTATGGACATTGGATGTCGTTGATAATGGGATCACATCATTAGGAGAATGATGTGATGGACAAGACCCAATCCTAAGCATAGCACAAGATCGTGTAGTTCGTTTGCTAGAGCTTTTCCAATGTCAAGTATCTTTTCCTTAAACCATGAGATCGTGTAACTCCCGGATACCGTAGGAGTGCTTTGGGTGTACCAAACGTCACAACGTAACTGGGTGACTATAAAGGTGCACTACAGGTATCTCCGAAAGTGTGTGTTGGGTTGACATGGATCGAGACTGGGATTTGTCACTCCGTATAACGGAGAGGTATCACTGGGCCCACTCGGTAGTGCATCATCATAATGAGCTCAAAGTGACCAAGTGTCTGGTCACGAGATCATGCATTACGGTACGAGTAAAGTGACTTGCCGGCAACGATATTGAACGAGGTATTGGGATACCGACGATCGAATCTCGGGCAAGTAACATACCGTCTGACAAAGGGAATAGTATACGGGGTTGCTTGAATCCTCGACATCGTGGTTCATCCGATGAGATCATCGAGGAGTATGTGGGAGCCAACATGGGTATCCAGATCCCGCTGTTGGTTATTGACCGGAGAGCCGTCTCGGTCATGTCTGCATGTCTCCCGAACCCGTAGGGTCTACACACTTAAGGTTCGGTGACGCTAGGGTTGTATGAATATGAGTATGCAGCAAACCGAATGTTGTTCGGAGTCCCGGATGAGATCCCGGACGTCACGAGGAATTTCGAAATGGTCCGGAGGTAAAGATTTATATATAGGAAGTGTTGTTTCGGCCATCAGGAAAGTTTCAGGGTCACCCGGTATTGTACCGGGACCACCGGAAGGGTCCCGGGGGTCCATCGGGTGGGGCCACCTATCCCGGAGGGCCCCGTGGGCTGAAGTGGGAGGGGAACCAGCCCCTAGTGGGCTGGTGCGCCCCCCCCCCTTGGGGCCCCCCTGCGCCTAGGGTTGGAAACCCTAGGTGGGTGGCGCGCCGCACTTGCCTTGGGGGGCACTCCACCCCCCTGGTCGCCGCCCCCCTTGGGAGATTGGATCTCCAGGGCCGCCCCCCCCCCCTGGGGGCCTATATAAAGGAGGGTGGAGGGAGGGTAGCCGCACCCTAAGTCTTGGCACCTCCCTCCCCCTGCTACACCTCTTCCTCCTCTCGCAGTTGCTTGGCGAAGCCCTGCCGGAGTCCTGCTGCATCCACCACCACGCTGTCGTGCTGCTGGATCTTCATCAACCTCTCCTTCCCCCTTGCTGGATCAAGACGGAGGAGACTTCATGTTGACCGTACCTGTGTTGAACGCGGAGGTGTCGTCCGTTCGGCGCTAGGATCTCCGGTGATAGGATCACGACGAGAACGACTCCCTCAACCCCGTTCTCTTGAACGCTTCCGCACACGATCTACAAGTGGTATGTAGATGCATCTCTCTCTCTCTTGTTGCTAGATGAACTCATAGATGGATCTTGGTGAACGTAGGAAATTTTTTATTTTATGCAACGTTCCCCAACAATGGGCACTCCCCTTGGCTTGCCCCAATCTTGGGGGAGGTGCCCCGATATCGTATCACCTCCACTATGTTTTGCCTTTATTTAATTTAGTTTGATCCATAGTTATCCTTTACTTTAGATGAATAAAAGTTTAATCCGATCCCTTCTTTTTGAAAGTTTGCTTAGTGATCTATCTTTGTAATCATGTACAAGATATATAATAAATTTTAGTTTGAGTTTTGTTTTCCTTACTTTCGTGTTCAATAAAAAGAAAGGAAATAAATGAAAAGGATCATATGCTAATCTTATGGTATGTAATGACATCACATAAGGAAGAGTATAAGTAGAAAACTTTATTGGAGATTGACAAACATAGCATTAGTCAATGATGCAATTCATGAAAGAATTAATAAGGGAAGAGAAGATTCACATGCAAATACACTATCTTGGACATATTTTGTGATTGTGAGCCCCCGCCAAAATATTATATGCCAAAATTGTTGACGTTGGACAAGGAAGGCAACGTAATGATTTATGTTTGTTCATATTCACATAGAAGTTATATTGCCATAGATCCTTTAACATGTGGTGCTTGCCCCCAATCTTTGCTAGCCAAAAATTCCGCACTAAGTAGAGATACTACTTGTGCATCCAAAAACCCTTAAACCCAAATCTTATTTTTCAAGAGTCCACCATACCTACCTAAGGATTGAGTAAGATCCTTCAAGTAAGTTGTCATCAGTGCAATAAGGCAATAAAAATTGCTTCTAAAAGTGGTATATCATTTAGTGTAAGAGAAAATTGAGCGTTGTACGAATTTGTGATGGCAAAGAATAAAAGCGACAAACTGCATAATGAAGGTTGCTATCATAAGGGGCAATATAACGTGGCGTTCTTTTGCACTAGGGGATTGAGCATACAAACAAAAAGTGCATGGCAACCTCTGCTTCCCTCTGCGAAGGGCCTATCTTTTACTTTTATGTATTTACTTTCATGCAAGAGTCAAAGTTTTTCTTTCTATTTCTTTTTATTTTTCTCCTTTGGCATCATGTGGCGAGGAAAGATCTAGGCACATATACCCAGTTGGATATGGGTAGCATGAGTTATTATTGTTGACATCACCCTTGAGGTGAATACATTGGGATGCAAAATTATAAGCCCCTATCTTCCTATGTGTCCGGTTGAAACGGTTTGCTCATGTGTATGCGGTGAGTGTAAGCAATCATAGAAGACTATATGATGGTTGAGTATGTGGACTTTCCTAAAGGCTCCGATACGTGACCCTTCCTGAAAAGATGATGAATTGTAGTTGCAAAGTTGACTGAGAACATAGTTTGTTGGTTTTCAATAAAGTTTATGCTTTATACTTTGATGTTGTGATGATTTGTTACTTATTCATGAGAAGTCTATGATAAAAGTTTTATGTTAAAGTTTGTTGTTGTTATAATAATTTACATGATGCTTCTATGTTCGTATTTTGTTTTTATTGACACCTCTCTCTCTAAGCATGTGGACATGTTTTTCGATTTCGGTTTTTCGCTTGAGGACAAGCGAGGTCTAAGCTTAGGGGAGTTGATACGTCCATTTTGCATCATGTTTACCTACTGTTATTTATAATGTTTTATTGCATAACAATGCTTTTTGGAGTAACTATAATGCCTTTTCTCTCATAATACGCAAGGTTCACACAAGGAGGGAGAATTCCGACAGCTGGAAATCTGGACCTGAAAAAGCTACATTAGGCTACCTATTCTGCACAACTCCAAATGAGTTGAAACTTCACGAGGAATTTTTATGGAATAAATAAGAAATACTAGAGCCAATAACAATCGGAGGGGGCACCTGGTGAGCATAAGACACTAGGGCGCGCCAGGACCCCAGGCGCGCCTTGGTGAGTTGTGCTCAGCCCACCTCCGGTGCCCTGTCTATGCGAAATTCGGCATATCTCGTAGTAGGGGTCCTAATCTAGGCGTCTTGGAGTGATGGTAACATGGACACATGTTTTACCCAGGTTCGGGCCCTCTTGATGGAGGTAAAACCCTATGTCCTGCTTTTGATTGTATTCATATGGGGGATAGTACAGAGTACATGTGTCTACCACGAGATTGTTCTAAGGAATATGAGATCCTCTATTGACTAGCCTGGCCTCAGTTTATATATGCATCGTAGGCCTAGGGTTTAGAGGAGTCCTTGTCTTGTGCGCCAAGTCTTGTGGAATCCTCCTTGTGTGTGGCATGGGCTGGCCGAAGTGTCCCATAAGTGAACCACCATGGGGGTCCTTGGCCCGATCCAGCTGGTCGGGAGATGACATGGTGAGTACCCCCTAGTCTAGGACACTGTCAGTAGCCCCCTGAACCGGTCTTCAAGTTGGGGACGCTCCTCGATTCTTCTGAATGGTTCTTCATCTTCGGTCGTCGGTCTTGAAAACTGGTTCAACAAATCTTCTCATCTTCGATCTTGAGAATCGCCGAAGTGAATCCGAAGAGTTTACACGTCAGGTATCCGAGGAGCCCCTTTAAGTTTTCGACCTTTATCAATGCCTTGTTATTTTTATGCCACACCTTGGGTTTGAAGTTGTTCCCGTGTGGCAGTGTCCTCTTGCGTCTAAGCTCCAATGCCGGACTACATCTGAGGTATCCTCTTGCAGCCGAACTCCAACGCCAGACTGCATCCGAGCTCCAACGCCGGACTATACCTGAGCTCCAATGTCGGTCTGTATCTGCGGTGTCATACATCACCTTGGTTCGGAAAAATTGAAGGAGTTCTACCGAGCTTAATGCCAGAAATGCCCTCTATGGAGCCAGCCATTTGTATCCGAGCTTTATGCCGGACAGCATCCGAGGTGGTGTACCACCTTGGTCTTGGGCTGATTGTTTGCGGATTTTATTTTATTTGCTGACTAGATATATAGCCAGTAGCCCTCAAGGTGTGTGTCGGCCTAAAATCTGGGATGCACTTTAGAGGAGATAGTGATCGGCGAACAAGCCCTTGAGAGAGGGTTTTGAGAAGTCACTGTAATATATTAGCTTGATGTCAGATAAGTCCCAGATGGTACCTATTGTTGTCCGAAGACGCGCTTGCCCATGGTTCGGTCAAGCCGAACACTAAGCACTTTTGAATTTTCTGCATTGAATAGGCAATGCAGTAGCCCCCGAGACACTGGTCGGGTGGCAACACCAGAACAGGGGATCAATGTGCCCCTTTAATATTTGTAAATGATAAGCCTGAAGCCCAATAGCCACTGAGCCTTAATGCGGGCATGGGTGGCCGAATTAAGGATCGATATCCGGAGTAAAATCACAAATTATGTGTAATGATTATATGTATCCAAGTACTTTAGATCATTAATGCTCGGATCCGCACTGTACAAAACTTTGTTGACCGACCATCGGCTTCAACCTCCTCGGCCAGTAGTCGGGGAGTGTTTGTCCCATTTTATAAAGCCTTTATGAGGGCAAAGATTTACGACAAACAAGGCAATCCGGCCATATGGTTTTATAAATAAAGGTATGCGGAGAGTATGTTATATTACTATTTAATGTAAGAAACATCTTCCAAAGAAAATAGTCCCGCTATCGGTTCCTTTCTTTGGGTTGTCATGCCGACCATGATCATGAAACCTCACCTACGATCAATGCGGGAGAAAAATGTTGAGGATTTAGTTTGGGGAAAGTTCCCTAACTATGTGGTCTTTAGCAAACCTAAATTTTCACTTTTGTCATTGCCGACTAATTATATCCTTTAAGATTGCTAGCTTTCGGCTTCATCAGTCTGAGGTACTAACTCGGATGACCCGGTAGTAACAATCACAGAGGTACACCCTTTAGCGCCTAGCCGAACAATCGGGAACGTCGGGGTAAGCATAGGAGCCAGGCAACCCAGCTTGGCCAAAATCTTAAGTCAAATTGATGCATATTTATGGCTTTAAAACAATGATTGCGAAAGGCAGCCCTCGTATATTAAATACAAACGCCGATGATATGTTTATTTTGACTCTGTTGCGACCATTTATCAGTTGAAAGTGGCCCACCCCCTTGTAGATGCTACACAAGGTGTTTCCGCAATAACAAAACTACCCTTAGCCGACGTCTCAGTGCCCGAAGGTGGTTGTGTTAGCGGAAATGAGGCAATCATATATGCTGGCTTTATAACTTTCACTTAGTCATAGGAGCTTTAAACTGGGGAAGCTAGCTATGAGCCCCCGGCTAGTGTTCGATACCGACCGAAGTCTAGCCATTAACACTTCAGCCAATGTTATGAAAGGACCATTGTTTAACATGGGCTAATCAGTATCGATCTATAGTTTGACACCGTCATGGATCGCAACCAGTTTACGCCCATTGTGACAGTCAGTTTTCGGCTTTCTCCACTGAGGTGCTTAACCATTCGAGCTGGAAGCACAACCGCGGTGGTTCTCCCTTTATGCACCTAGCCGAACAAAGTGGAACATAGGCGGCAAGCACAAGAGCTGGGCAACCGAACTATTGACCGAAGACACAATTCGAAACCGATGTATATAAAGCAATATCTGAGAATGTTTTGCCGAGGAGTCCAGGCAGTACCTTGGCTTTTGGTGGGTTCGGCTCTAGTCGCAGCCCCCATTAATATTGCCAATGCTTTAAAGGCGTATGGCATTGCACTACTCTGGAACTAGTCCTGATGCGACGTGTGCTTTGTCAACGCCGAGGTTTAGTTTGGCGGGAAAGATGTCGAGTTGTGGGTCAAAAAAGATCTCCCGGCTGAATTATTATGCAGGGTACCTCGGTCGTGAGGATGTCCCGCTTCCTGAAAGAAAAACATACAAATAGCTAAAAAGTGCCATAAGCTCGAAAAGCCAAAAACTTATGTAAAAGCTTGACGTCCGAACTAAATCGAGTGTTTAGTGCCAATCAGAAAATTGGTCTTAAATTTTTTTGTGCCTCTGTCATGCTTTAACATGACACATCCAATTTCTAAACTTCAAGTAGGTCAGCCTTCGGCTTCAACCTCCTTATCCCGAAGGCGGAGTGCTTTTCTGAGGCCAGTTTAGCGAACTAAACTCAAGCGGCTTTAGAGAGAAGCCAGACTATCCGGCTATTGACCATACACTCGAGTCGAAAAAGGAGTGGTAGAAAAAGACTTTGCAACTATGGAGAATAAAATCATTCATTATAAAATGGCTCATACGAATTTAAGAGCCCCCAATTAACTTGGGTAAAAGAAGTGTTTTTAACAAACTAATTTTTAATGAAAATATAATGTTTTTTTGAACTGAGCAAGAATTAAAAAAATGGGCATGGGAGCGACTTAGCTGGTTAATGTGCTCGGTGTCGATGTGCGGCCCGAGCTTACGACGGGACGAGGTCTCAGCCCCCAAACCGGTCCCGAGGTGGCGGAGCGAAGGGCTCGGCGCTCCAAAGTGGCGACATAGCACAACCGACGTGGCGAGGTGAAACCCCCAGTCCGGCCGAGGCGACGGAGCAGGCCGACAGTGTGACAGCGAACTCCCCGTCGTAGGTTAATGAAGTGATGATAAAGCCCCCGGTTCAGCTGAGGTGCCGCGGTAAGTCGGTAAGGTGATGACAGAACCCCCACATCAGCACGTTGGTATGCCGAGGTTATAGCGCTTCCCGCCCCGAATCATTTACCTGTGCACAGAAAATAGTGCAATCCGAAGATAATAGTAATAATAATAATAAAAAATCATTGCATAATTAAATTTATGCAAAGTGGGTAATAAAAAAAATATGTCCCATGTGCCAAACACTCAATGAGGTAGAGCTCTCTCAACGATGTTGAAGTCCCCGAGGCAACCGAGCATGTCGGTATGGCAATTTGACCAACAAGATGATCACACGAGCCGATTTATGCCGATTGAGACGACGACGTCGGCTTACCTAAATGACCATGTGACGCAGTCGAAGTTGATTAACAATGTGTGCTGGACAACAATGACATATCGGATTTCCCTAAAACGGCGGCCTCAAAGTAGACCATGCTGCAAAACCTGCACCACCAAAAATCACTAACGAGCAGAAAATACTCTTTGAAATATTATTAATATGTGCAACACGAATAATTAAAACAATTGCACCTGTCGACTTATCCGACGACGTCGAAACTGCTAGCATGCGAGATGACAATGGACGAGGGACGTCCTGGCCGGAGTGCATCGGGCCGAACAATATGTGGAACTGTTGATACGAATGCGGAGGTCGGTTTGGTGAAGGGTTTGACGCGTATGTCGGCTGGCCAGATCGATGCTGACGGAAAAAACATGTACAAGCATCGGCAAAGTATCTCTGCAAAAAATAATGCGGTACAAACCAACATAAAACAATCTATGTGCTGCAATTTTACGTGCTAAGCAAATAGCCAAGAAAAATAAAATCTGACGGCGATGACCACGGCAGGCTGAAGTAGATAAAAAACCGATCTGGATCAGTAATCAGGTCACTTTAGCCTTGATCTTTTCAGGAGGACTCGCCAATACAAGAAATAGTAGTACTAGCAATTGAATTAAGTTTAGTAGTACTTTTAGTCTACGCACTTATCAGCAAAAAGTAATACTAGTAGAGGACAAGCTGCAGCACGAGTACTGGATTTTAAAAAGGGAGAGAGAGAGAGAAAGGAGCCTCCCTGGTGCATGCAATCCTGCTCCCTGTGTGCTTGGGTGCCTCAAAAGGTGGCTTGGTTGGTCGACGTTGCTGCCGAAAGGCCTCGGGATTTGTGTTGCATCCAATACTAATTGCGGTAGTACTTTGACACTAGTCCGGATAGTTAGATCTTAGGGACACATCATCCGATTTGTTTCTTCAAGACAACGGAGGCAGCGTATTTTTTTTGTAGCCAGCACGCGACCGGGCAGCTCTATGTAGTCGATTTGCAGCAACAGGCCGCCCTCTGGCCGAGTAGTTGTGGCAGGATTCCTATAGTATGGATAAAGTCCTCCGCATGTGGAACCCAGCCGTCGCCCGCCAAAGGAGTGTAGATCATATAGATCATCCACGTCCGTGCATAAATCCATGAACATGACATCATAAAATCAGAAAAGGTAATCCTTAAAGAAATTAAGTGATGATGAATAGATCTAATCAGAAAAACATCACCTGATTATCCCATCGAACCGCGGCGATAACCCAGCAGGCTCTCAATGAAAGCATTAATGTCAGTGTGAAATCCGGCATATCTCGTAGTAGGGGTCCTATGCTAGGCGTCTTGGAGCGATGGTGACACACACACAGGTTTTACTCAGGTTCGGGCCCTCTTGATGGAGGTAAAACCCTACGTCCTGCTTTTGATTGCATTCATATGGGGGATAGTACAGAGTACATGTGTCTACCACGAGATAGTTCTAAGGAATATGAGATCCTCTATTGACTAGCCTGGCCTCGATTTATATATGCACCGTAGGCCTAGGATTTAGAGGAGTCCTTGTCTTGTGCGCCAAGTCTTCTGGAATCCTCCTTGTATGCGGCATGGGCTGCCCGAAGTGGCCCATAAATGAACCGCCATGGGGGTCCTCGGCCCGATCCAGCTGGTCGGAAGACGACATGGTGAGTACCCCCTAGTCCAGGACACCGCCATGCCCCTCTTCTGGTATATAAGTTATTTTGACCTAGAAAAAATAAGGAGAGGACTTTCGGGACGGAGCGCTGCCGTCTCAAGGCGAAACTTGGGCAAGAGCACTATTGCCCTCCGACAAAGCGATTCCGCCGGGGGAACTTCCCTCCCAGAGGTGGAAATCATCGTCATCATCATCACCACTAACTCTCTCATCTTGGGGAGGGCAATCTCCATCAACATCTTCAATAGCACCATCTTCTCTCAAACCCTAGTTCATCTCTTGTGTTCAATCTTTGTACCGGAACCTCAGATTGGTACTTGTGGGTTACTAGTAGTGTTGATTACATCTTGTATTTGATCACTATATGGTTTATTTGGTGGAAGATTATATGTTCAGATCCATTATGCTATTTAATACTCCTCTGATCATGAACATGTTTATCACTTGTGAGTAGTTATTTTTGTTCTTGAGGTCACGGAAGAAATCTAACCCTATGTCCCCGGGTCTATTTTCCATCGTACATTTCCAGATCTATAAAACCGAAAACACAAAAATACCTCGCTGATTTTATTTATACTTTTATACCTATCTCTATTAGATCTCACTCTTGTCTGTGGCCGTGAAGGGATTGACAACCCCTTTTTCGCGTTGTGTGCAAGTGTTTGTTAGTTTGTGCAGGTGCATATATCGAAGACTTGCTTGTGCCTCCTATTGGATTGATACCTTGGTTCTTAACTGAGGGAAATACTTATCTATACTTTGTTGCATCACCCTTTCTTCTTCAAGGGAAAAATCAACGCAAGCTCAAGAAGTAGCATGGTTCAGGAGTCCAGGTCAGGCGAATGGGCACTTATCCCGTTAAGTTTCTAGAAACCGTAAAAAGGTGGTAGGGGACTTAGTTTTATTGCAAGGACGTCCCAATGCTTGGGAGCACCATGTGTCTTCCACCTTTCTCCTCTGACAGAGTTGCATCTCCTAATCCGAACAGCTTGAGAGTTACTAAGGCTGAGCAAAAATGAAGTAGACATTTTGATTCCCATCTTGGTCGGAAGGAAAAAGGGGGTCGGAAGGAATTAATCTATTATAGGCCTTCAACAGTCATTGTATTTAGCCGCTTCAGGCAAGAGAAAGGCCAATGTACATGTACAACGGTTGTAGAATTTGACTTGTGTGAGCAAGAGGTCGATACCATAGAGGAGATCAAAACCTGACTGGTGCGTATCATCGTGGAATGAGATGAGATCCAAGCAAAAGGGAGTGTGTTTCCTTATGATTCCGAGCACCCTCCACCATAGGTGACTTTCTTTATTTGCATTGTGTTTTTGTCTTCAGTGATTCCACTTGGTTGCTTCGATTGGTTTTGTTTAACACTGTCGGGGAAACGACACCTATGGGATCATGAGGATCCCTTCTACGATTGGCGGGGAGAGAGTTGCACAAAGAGCAGGTCTGGTGATCAGCACGAGGTTTTTTTACCCAGGTTTGGGCCGCTGAGGAGCGTAAAACCCTAGTCCTGCTTTGAGTGTATATTTGGTGTTCTTGAACCTTAGCTAGCTGCTATGTGTGCCTGATCCAAAAGTTCGAATCCTTCTCTAGTATGCCTCGGCCTCCTTTTATATGTCAAAGGGGTCGCCACAGTGGCACACAGGAGGTGTAAAGTAGCTACAGTGTATAAGCTTATCATTGACATTGTAGCACAAACGCATTAAATGCGTTGCTTACGTGCCCTCTAGTTTTATCGGGGACGGTAATAGAACCCGTCCCGTCCGTTGCCGCCTCACCCTGCGTTGACACGCGTCCAGGCTGATGAGGCATGCAGCGTCAAGCTGACTAGCTAGCCGCTGCGCTAGCGCGGTGGTAGGATCTTCACGAAGATCTGCATGCCACCACGCAGGTGCTTGCTTAGTTGGCCGAGGATCTACATGCCGCCACGCAGGATTCTGCCTAGTTTGCAAGCTGGTCGCCGCACTGGAACCACCGTGGGGTGGCGAAACCTTGTCGGGTGCGGGCCCAGCTGTGGCCCCACAATTGTCCCCGGCAAGGCCTCGCGGACGTCCCCGGCAAGGGTCTTGCCGGGGGTCTTTGTATTCTGGTCTCCACGTAGGCCTGCATGTCACCAGTCTTCACAAAGACTTGCATGCTACTACGCATGTGCCCCCAAGCCTTGGCCTTGATGTTGTCAATGGTGTCGGAGCTCTCAGCTTCAAGGGCGGTGGCCTTGCTGGTGCTTTGCAAGCTGCCCCAGCAAGGATCTTGCCGGGGCTATGTAGGCCGCCCCGGCAAGGGTGTTATCAGGGGAGGCCTAGCTTGTCTTCTGCTCTTTGTTTACTAGCTTGAATGTTGTCTTTGGTAATCTTGTATTTTTCCTTCTACTGCCCCGTCAAGCCCTCGCCACGGGCGCAGCTACGACTGCCCGTGCACAAGTAAGGCATACAGAAAGGCCCAAACTTATGTACACCGACACGAGGCCCCAGGCCTGAGCCACACATAAGCGCGAAGCGCCTTTGGGCCAGGCCCAAAACAGTGCGCGGGCACGCGTGGCAGGTATTAACTGTTGTAATCTTCTCGTCTATTGCGCTTCCCCACGGTCCGCATTGAGTGCGTGTCTGAAAGTGCAATCATGCCCTTAATCGTATTTTGATGTTGATGACAACACATATGCTCGGGACTAATCATGTTTATCAAGTATATCTCAGGATTATGTTCCAAAGACCGTGTGCATGGATCATGACTAGGGACAAAAGCATATAACTCAAGAATGGAGATACAAGATGTTGACTTCATTTATGGTTTGTTATTGAGTATAGGGATCCCGCACTATTAAGAGGGGATCGATGGATCTGTGAAAAACTTGCTCAAAAGTTGCTATCTATATACCTTGCCTTCGGACGTCCGGTGTTCTACGGACGTCCGGTCTTTCCTGATTGTCCGGACGTCCGGACACTTCCGGACGTCCGACACTTCCACAACAGAAACATTTTTACGAATGTCCGGAAGCCTCCGGACGTCCGACACTGTCACATCAGAAGCATTCTTACGGATGTCCGGCTCCCTCAGACGTCCGTATCTTGTACACTGGATTGTGGGTCACACTTTTCACAGCGGCCGGTCGTCCGATGACTGTCGGACGTCTGGACCCATTTGGGCCTCCGGACGTCCGACGATCTCCGGACGTCCGGCCATCCTGTACCCCAAACGGCCACTTTTTCCCACCACCTATATATACACCCTTCCCTTCCACGGGATAGGGTTGACCATTCACTTTGAGCCTCACAAGAACTCTCCTCACTCTCTCTCATTCATCCACACTAAATCCTAGATTCCAAGTGTTCTAGGAGCATTTTGAGAGAAGTTCTCCAATCAAGTGATAGATCCACTTCTTCCCCTTCTTTGCACCAAAGGAATTCGTGACTTGAGCAAGTTTTGAGCATTTCCCCATCGTTCTTGTTACTCTTGAAGGTTGGAGACTCCTAGGCGGTAGGAGTCATCCGGAGAGGAATCGAACTTTGTGATTACCCTCGAAAAAGTTTGTGAGGGTTTGGAGACCACCCCAAGGTCTACCACTAGTGGTTGAGAAACGCCTCCGTGTTGTTGTCTCAAAGGGAGAATAGAGTGAGCCTTCGTGGCGTTGGTGTGCCTTCGTGGTAACATCCATCCCTCTAACGGTGACTAGATCCCCTCCAAGGGAGTGAACATCGGCTTACATCCTCGTCTCCCGGAGTTGCGGTTATTCCTAACCTTAACTCTCTACTTGTGGTTACTTGTCTCTTTACACTTGCGTACATTATATTGTGCTTGCCTACTTACGTGTTTGTGTTATTTGCTTAGTATTTTGTGCTCACGTGCAATTGTTAGGCTCATCTTCATATTCCGCATTATTGCCTAAAAATTGCCAAGTAATAATTAAAATTTGTAATTGTACCTATTCACCCCCCCTCTAGGTCCATCTCGATCCTTTCAGTGTCGTGGGGGTCGTGCGTGGAATGGTCGCAGCATGCATGTGATGCCTCACATTGAATAGTAAAGTAGCAGCCGGCGCCTTCCCCATAAAAAGAGGAATCCGCAGGGGCGCTGCTCATTTACCCTTCTTGACTTTCCCAATCTAGGAACCGTTGCTCCCTTCTTCTTCCTCGAGCCCAAACCAGAGCATCCGCCTCTGTCCGCCGCCGTCGCGCTTTCACCGCTCTTGATCTCCCTCCCCCTCTCAGCCGCCATGGCGCCCAAGATGAGCAACGGAAATGGAGTGGCCAAGGCAAGCGAGGGGAAGGAGGTGGCTGAGAGCGATGATCGATGCGCTTATGCTCAGGGATCGATTCCGGTGTCTGTGGGGGAGAGAGACATCGGGGCATCCCGCCACGCGCATCATCCCCGCTCCCTTCGCCAAGCCCGGTCCAGATAAATATCCTTTCTTCATCGATTACTTCTACTGCGGGCTTTGCCCCCCGTTCTCAGATTTCTTCAATGACATCATGCACACCTTCGGCTTCCACCTTCTGGATTTCACGCCGAACACCGTGACGTGCATGGCTCTCTTTGCCCACCTCTGCGAGGGCTTCGTCGGGGTGGTCCCCAACACGGCGCTCTTCCGCCATTATTTTGTCCCTCGCCTCCGGCCAGGAGATGCTCTCTCTGGCTACATCACTTGGATCCCGAGGGCTTCGAGCAAGAGCACATACCCGGAGGGGACCCAGAAGGAGAAGTTGGACGAATGGAGAAGCCGGTGGTGCTGGATCATGGAGGAGGAGTCGCGGCCATTCTGTCAGGTTCGTCAGAAACCGCCGGTCCGCGACAAGCACTGGGGCGAGTTTGACGTCGATGACAAGAAGCTCACGGTCGCCACCACCAGAATCCATCGCCTCAAATCAGTCGGGCTCACGCTCGAGATGGTTGGGGCCGACTTCCTCCGCCGCCGCATCGCTCCTCTGTAGAATAAAGGGAGGCCAGCCTGGGACTTCAAGAATGCGGGAGACATCATGAGGCTTCGCCCTGGCCTGAACTACAATTTAACGGTAATGCAACATGCATCCCTCTGCACAAGCTTTTTTAGCTCAAGGTTGACAAGGTCGGCAAGACCGATAAGACCGGCAAGGCCAACAATCCGTTCAGGTTGCCGGCAGGGGAGGTCCCCTTGAGCAACAGCTCCTGCCTGACCTCCATCATCGCCATGATGCCAATGTTCAACGCCCATGGCCTGGACCCAACCTGGGATGAGCCAGAAGCGGTGCTGGTGCAGGAATTCTTCGATAACTTGTCGGAGAAGTTCATCCGCAATGAGCCACAGCTCATCCGCCCCACCACCAAAGAAGAGGTGGCGTACATCGCCAGCAGGGCGGAGGAGGCAGCACTTGCCAAGGAGGCCAGCAGTGTCGGTACCATGGAGGACGAGGTCGACGAGGCCGATGAGGAGAAAGAGTTTGCCGGGTGGAAGGAGTCTGCTGGGGAGCACGGTGGCGCGAGCATCGGGGTTCCCCCTGCTGAAGAAGCGGCCGAGGAGTCGGCCGAGGAGACAACTGATGTGGACGAGCCTTCGGCCCTGAAGAAGAAATGTGTCCTGCGGTAGGCCATCTCCGGCGAGCTAGTCAAGAGCTTCGGCAATGGAGCGGTCGGCAGGGCCGCGCAGCGACATGAGGCCCGGGCGCAACCCATGCGTCATACGAAGGGCGCGGCTGCGGAAGCAGCGAAGGAGGCCGCGGCAGCTGCCTCCTCCTCGGTAGCAAAGAAAACTGCGGCTATCGCCTCCTCCTCGGCCAAGCGGCCCAAGACTCCATCTCCTCCTCCTCCCTTTGCGGACACCATCCCGACGGCCGATTTCGACCTCGCGTCCTTCAGCCCGAAGAGGAAGAGGAGGCCAGAAAGGGAAGATGATTAAGCATCTTGCCTCTTTATTCATCCCCTGTTTCCCCATTGTTTTATTCTGACTTGATCTTGTCTTCGCAGTGATACGTAGACGCTGGCCCAGAGGATGGCGAAGAGGGCCAAGGCTTCGACGAGCGACGAGCCCCCAACAAGCACTTCAAGTATGCCGGTGACGATCACAATCAGCTCGGACGCCAGCCCTCAACGCAACCCCCAATCCAGCCCCCAACGTGAGTCTGTTACTCATTTCCCGCTGGCGGGCGGTGGAGTGTGCATCTTCAGTGCTAACCTTGCCGGGCTCGCAGGAGGAGAGCGGCAATAGGAGGAGCCGCTGAGGACCACCCCTGAGACGTCGCCCTCGTCGACCACGCCACCCAGGGGAGGGTCCCCGGCAAGGGCATCCACCATCGAGCCCACACGTTTGGAGGAAGAGGCGGTGAGCACAGGTGCCGGCGGCTCTGTCTCGGCAACGAGTGTTGCCGGGGAGGGAACCACTCCTCCTCACCTTGTCACAAGTAAGCCTCCTGCCTCCTGTCTCTTGTCGTCTTTGCCATCAATTTTCTTTCTTTTTACTTTTTCCTTTTCTGTGTTTTGATTTTGGTTTCTCCTCACTTTCCCTTTCGGCCTTCAGATCCCCTCTCAACGGTCCAGATGGACGTCGATGCCATCATTGAGGAGACCGCCAAGGATGCCGTCGCTGAGGCCGCCAAGGTTTCCGCCGACGAGGCCGCTAAGGACGCACACGAAGAGGCCACCAAGGGGTCTACCGGGGAGGTCGGCAAGGAATCCGGTGACCATACTGATGGCAATTCTGCCTCAGGAGCGCCTGGCGCACCACCCCCGGAGCCTTCTGCTGCCGGGAATAGGGTGGTTGATGATCAACCATCAACCTTTGAAGCCCCCACCCCGAGCAAATACCTAAAGGTGGGCGATGACCTATTCGTCAGCATCACATGAACGGCGAGCATTGGAGCACCAACCGAAGGGGAGGCTTTTGATGAAGAAATCCTTGTCGCTGTCGGGCTCCAGGTTGTTGATGAGCCGAGCGCCAGCGGTAGCGGCTCCAAAGAAGACCAGCTCCTCCAAGCCATGAGCACCAATTTCCAGAAGCTTCAGGCGCTTTATCGTGCTCGCATGAAGAAAGCGGACTCTAGGATGGTGGTCGTGGACAAGGTGGAAGCATATTTCCAGGAGCGCCAAAGATGTCGTGAAAAAGACACCTATGGGATCACGAGGATCCCTTCTACGGTTGGCGAGGAGAGAGTTGCACAAAGAGTAGGTCTGGTGATCAGCACAAGGGATTTTTGCCTAGGTTTGGGCAACTGAGGAGCGTAAAACCCTAGTCCTGCTTTGAGTGTATATTTGGTGTTCTTAAACCTTAGCTAGCTGCTACGCGTGCCTGGTCCAAAAGTTCGAATCCTTCTCCAGTACGCCTCGGGCCTCCTTTTATATGTCAAAGGGATCGCCACAGTGGCACACATGAGGTGTAAAGTAGCTACAGTGTATAAGCTTATCACTGACATCGTAGGACAAATGCATTAAATGCGCTGCTTACGTGCCCTCTAACTTTATCAGGGACGGTAATAGAACCCGTCCCGTTCGTTGCCGCCTCACCCTGCCTTGACACGCGTCCAGGCTGACGAGGCATGCAGCGCCAAGCTGACTAGCTAGCCGCTGCTTGGCGCGGTGGTAGGATCTTCATGAAGATCTACATGCCACCACGCAGGTGCTTGCTTAGTTGGCCCAGGATCTGCATGCTGCCACGTAGGCGTCTGCCTAGTTGGCAAGCTGGTCGCCGCGCTGGAACGGTCGTGGGGTGGCGAAACCTTGTCGGGTGCGGGCCCAGTCGTGGCCCCGTAATTGTCCCCGGCAAGGGTCTTGCCGGGGCCTCGCGGCTGTCCCCGGCAAGGGTCTTGCCGGGGGTCTTCGTCTTCTGGTCTCAACGTAGGCCTGCATGTCACCAGTCTTCACAAAGACCTGCATGCACTACGCATGCGCCCCCCAAGTCTTGGCCTTGATGTTGTCGATGGTGTTGGAGCTCTCAGCTTCAAGGGCGGTGGCCTTGCTGGTGCTTCGCAAGCCGCCCCAGCAAGGATCTTGCCGGGGCTATGTAGGCCGCCCCGGCAAGGGTGTTGCCAGGGGAGGTCTAGCTTGTCTTCTGCTCTTTGTTTACTAGCTTGAATGATGTCTTTGGTAATC
Source organism: Triticum dicoccoides (assembly GCF_002162155.2). Lineage (NCBI taxonomy): Eukaryota > Viridiplantae > Streptophyta > Magnoliopsida > Poales > Poaceae > Triticum > Triticum dicoccoides. The sequence continues at coordinate 220,021,385 of NC_041391.1, forward strand.
TTGTATTTTGCCTTCTACTGCCCCGTCAAGCCCTCGCCACGGGCGTGGCTACGACTGCCCATGCACAAGTAAGGGGTACAGAAAGGCCCAAACTTATGTACATCGACAAACACAATTTGTCGTTCGATTGATATGTCAAAAAATTCAAGTGTTTATATTCCCTGATCCCAGAAGTGAACCATGAGCCTGCTGGCGAGAAGTCTGGGAGAAGTGTTAGCCATAATCCGAGAGCGACGATGAAGCAAAAACCCAAGAGTTCGATGATAAGCACGATGACAATGATGCTGAAGGCGAATCTGAGGATGAGGCGGAGTCTTCTCCCTCGACCTACATTGTCCAAGAAGGTAGGCCTAATACAGTAAATGATCCGAGCAAAATAGCACCCGCTACTCAGGGGGTTAAACGAGCTCGAGCGGCTTCGATTGAGCCAGCGGTTCCTTCTCCAAAGGTGGTCAAAATGCCAAGAACATTACTCATAAGCCTAGTAAAGTTGCGAACTTGCCCTGGTTGAAGAAAGTGGTGCCGATTGTCTCCAAGTGAGTATAAGTAGTGGAATTTTGCTTTGAGTATTTTGACATTGTAACCATCTTGGAGCCTTTTCTGAAGTAGGGCTGCCACCTCAACAAGTCACAACAGCTAAGCTACCGAGCAGACCCCGAGCAAAGGCAAAAGACGACCTGATGTTGATGTTGAAACTTCAAAAGGTATTTTGTATGTTGTGTCATTGCCGAGTGAATGATAAAGCAAAGACTAATGAATTGTTGTTTTACATTGTTCATAGTGGCTGAAGGAGTAACTCCCATGGAGGACGCTGGGGAGCACGAGGAGCGTACTCAAACGGATCTCGACATGCCTAATCGAAGGTGAAGTCCGGTGTCAAAGGAAGTCTACCATGACTCAGTGCAAAAAATTCCAGAAGTTCAATCGGGCGCAAGTGTTCAAGCACCGATTGAAATTGTATAAGCTGGTCCGAGTACATTAGCGATGATGGCGCCTCAACGTTTACTGCCTCCAGCTGCTCTGTCCGCCTTATTTTCATTGGCCAGAACTCCAGAGGACGAGGTGGGGGCAAGCAAAGAAGCCATGATTTAGGCCGAACCGATAAACTCTAGTATGAAGGATGCACTAACTTGAACGAGATCATGAAAGCTTATATCCGAGTAAGTACTGGATGGGGTTACCCCAAAGGTGGTGGTTTTCATGATTGTAACTGATGTAACAATTATAATAAATGAAGGGGAGGTAATTACTACTCCCTCCGTCTCAAAATTCTTGTCTTAGATTTTTCTAAATACGGATGCATCAAGTCACGTTTTAGTATTAGATACATCCGTATCTAGGCAAATCTAAGACAAAAATTTTGGGACGGAGGGAGTACTTTTTAGGCAATGGAGAAGACAATTACTAAAAAAAAAAGCTCTAAGAGTAAGAGGCAAGCGAGAGTCTCAAAAATAGGTCAGCCCACATAGTGTAGGCCTCTCTCTAGGGCTTGGTAAAAGGTTTCAACCATGTGAAGCTCAGCCCGTTAGATAAAAAGTACCCCGCCGAAGCCCAGGAAAACGCCCCACTTCCGTACCTTTCCGACCAGGCGACCACCGCCTCCGCTCACCGTCGACGACTCCAACTCCAACTCGAAACAAACCCCAAAGCCGCCGCCGACGCCGCCGCCTGCCCCTTTCCCCGCCGACCGCGCCGAAAACATGGATTCGCTTCTTGCCACCTACGCCTCTTCCGACGAAGACGCCGACGAGAGCATCCCCTCACCCGCTCCGGCGACCCGCCGCGGCGAGGCCAGCGGAAAGCCCGCCGGCGGCATCTTCTCCGCGCTCCCGCAACCCAAGTCGGCGCCTATATTCTCATCGCTCCCGGCGCCGAAATCCGCCGCGACCTTCTCCTCCATCCCGCCTCCCAAATCGTCCGTTTCCTCCGGAAACCCTAAGCGCGTCGTCCAGTTCCGCCCGCCGCCGATCCGCCAGACCACCGGGGTCAGCTCGGACGAGGATGATGACGCCGAGAAGCGCCGTCCCAGCGTCAGCGAGGCGCCCCCGCCCCTGTCTGCTGGATCGGGGCCGGTGTCTTCGTTCCTCCCGGCGCCCAGGCACTCGCTTGGCTTCGGCTCCGGCGCGGCCAGGAGGTCGGCCGTAGACACCGCCGGGCCGGAGAGGTCAAATCTTGGTGCTGCTGGCCCCTCTAGCTCGGCTGTCAACAGAGGGGCGACAGAAAGGTCCGATACTGGCCCTGCCGACGAGGACGATCCTGAGAAAAGCAGCGATGAGGATGGCATGCCTGCTCCGGAGCAACAGCAAGAACAACAGGGTCTTGGTGCTGAAGCTGGAGACGTCCAACACCAGGGTTGTGATGCTGGAGTTGGAAAGGCTAATGGGTACGAAGGCTATGCATGGGATCCAAACTATTATGCATATTATGGTTTGGATCCAAATAGCAATTTGAATTATGGGGCTGAACCACAGTATGCAGCATATGGAGTGGAGCAAGGTGGTGGGTATGATAATGGATATGGTGGGGAGCACAGTGGTGGATACGAGCATTCGACAGCGCCTCCATGTGGAGGGGAATATACTGGAGGTTACAGTGCTGAGGCAGTGGCAATGGCAGCGCCACCAATGCGGGAGCCTGCACTGCCACCAGAATTGGGCAGGATTGGAGTGAAGAGAGGTAGGAGGGATATGCCTATGGAGATTATAGAGGTGAATCAGGCAGAACTGGTCAAGAACCGTCCGAGGGAGGACAAATCCAAGCTCACAGGGATGGCCTTTGGTCCTAGTTACCAGGTACAGACAAATCATTCCCTGATAACTTGGCATGACTTTTGCTTAGCTATTGCTACATTGTTATTGTGCTCAGTTCACTTTACCGTCTTTGATTTTCTTTCACCTTATAGCCATCATCACTACTATCCATGTTAGATAATTGTATTTTTATTTTGTCAAGTGATACACAGATACTAAGTATGCATGCAGCATTATCCATGCAATTTAGGCCCTGATACCAGTCCCCAGCAATTATTCTTGGTAATAGGTTTTTGCTTGTCACAGTTTTAGTTAAAAATTTGCAAATTATCACCAATAAGGCAAACAAATCAAGTACTGTACCTGACAAATGAAGAGTCACTACTGATAACTTCTCCAAGCTGTAATTATATGCTAGTAATGCTTTCAAGGGTGTTGTCACTGTCATCAGATCGTAACTGGAGTAGATGAATACTCCCTCTGTAAACTAATATAAGAGCTTTTAGATCACTAAAGTAGTGATCTAAATGCTCTTATATTAGTTTACGGAGGGAGTATATAATTATGTTTTTGTTACGAAATGAACCATATAATTTGCCAATTCATATATCCTTAAACTTAACAATAAATATACTAGCTAATCTAGCTTATGGTTTAAACCATGTTTATAAATTTATGCTATTGCACACATGCTTAAAATAAATAAATAAATAAATAAGTTATCATTCTGATCAGTAAAGAACTATTGAAGCACTCTGTTTGGTAGAGATGCAACTTCGAACTTCAGTTGTCACAATATATTACTCCCTCCGATCCATATTAATTGTCGCTGATTTAGTACAAAGTTGACTTACCAAATCAGCGAAAATTAATATGGATAACATTTTGCAGAAGATTTATTTTACTCGTAATATATTCATATAATTTTCCGTGAACAATCTAAATATTTGACTGTACCCTTTTCTGAAGTGTCAGAAAATTGTGACCAAACCAGGCAGTTGTTATTACATTGTAATAATAATAGGTTGGGAAGAGCGCTAGCCGCTAGGTGTAAGCGAGGCGGTGGGCCTTCGCCTAACCCCTAGGTGGCGCTTAAGTGCCCTAGGCGCAGCCTAGGCGGACATACAATTTGGCTATCAGGGTGTATTTGGGGTGTTACATGTGTATCGATATTGATTTAGAGCATATAGGTGAGTAAACAACCAGCTACTACCATTGTATGGGCCATTTGGACCGTCTATGCAACATGGCATGATTTCTTGATTGAGTGGACAACTTCTTGCTTCCACTACCTAGAGTTCCGCCTATGCCCTAGGTGAGGCGTTTGGTCATTGCCTGCCGCCTAAGTGTGCGTAAGCGCCTCCTAGGCGTCGCCTTCTCCCTCTGTTCATTATTATAAGATGTTTTGGATATTTCGATATGGACTACATATGGACTGAAATGAGTGAACAAACACACTAAAACGTGTCTACATACGTCCGATTTATAAAAAAAGTCAGAACATCTTATAATAGTACTCCCTCTGTCCGGAAATACTTGTCATTGAAATGGATGTATCTAGATGTATTTTAGTTCTAGATACATCCATTTTCATCCATTTTGATGACAAGTAATTTCGGACGGAGGGAGTAATTGGAGGGGGTACCTATTATTTTTGTATTGGGTATGTACCCTTTTAATGGGTTTGCTGATTGCCTATACCAGATGGGACTTGTGAGCCAAGACAAACTTGTTTTAGTTTAGGTTACATTCCCTCCGTCCCAAAATAAGTGTCTCAACTTTGTACTAACTTTAATACAAAGTTGTACTACAGTTGAGACACTTATTTTGGGACAGAGGGAGTACTAAAGTACAGTTTGCTAGATCAAACGGGCAGCTTTATTAAGCAAAAGGGCACTACATGGAATTGACCAGATTAGAGCAGGTTCTGTATTGTAATCAGACAAGATTCACACAGCATTCAGTACTTAAGTTGATAAAACTAAAATATGAGCTACTCCCTCCGTAAAGAAATATAAGAGCGTTTAGATCACCAAGGTAGTGATCTAAACGCTCTTACATTTCTTTACGGAGGGAGTACAACATTATACTTTGACAATAAGCATGAATAAAATAATAAGGTGATGATGTGATGAGGTTGTGCTTGATATTGTGGGCAACTGGGTATTGGATACTCCCTCTAATTCAAGACCTCTGCATACATTTGAAATACAGACAAGCTAGAGATATGTTCTTCTTGTGGTAGGTCACCCTAATCCAGGACCTTATTCTGTACGGTGTAATGGTGGTCTTGGTTACGTCTTCAGAGTCCAATTGTCTAGGAGAGGAATATGCTTAGGATAGTAGAACTTTGAAATCACAAACTAAAAATCAATAGAAGGATGGCTAGTTCAAAATATGGTCTTGTTAATACCGGTGATCCTACTAAAGGTAGATCTTTTTGACAATATAGGTTGATGGTAATTGATATATGTGCTTACAGGACTGTATAACCCAGGCTGCATTAGAAAATCTCATCCTATCGCAATCAGAACTTAGAAGCATGTCTTGAATATATAGATTTCCCTGTATAGTTGGTGACTGGTTCTGTACTGTTTGAAAATTGTAGCTGTTAGTTCCGATTTCTCCCTGGTATCAAAACCATCAACCATTCAGCCATTTTCACATGTACCTGTCATGTTGCTTTTGTTCATCGTCCAAACTTCTGCTTTTAACATCAATTGAGAGCAGGTTACTTTTACCGAATGAGTATCTCTGCTCTCTTCTACAATAATCAAGGCTTGAATGTTTTTGTTTCCTGACCTGAGATTTGTTCTATCTTGTGCATAGGCCGCCCCATCAGGGAAGGGAAAGCCCTCCAAGCTGCAGAAGAGAAAGCATCAGATCGGTTCTCTCTTCTACGACCTGAAGCAGAAGGAGATGGAGCTTTCCGAGAGGCGTGCCAAGGGCTTCCTCACGAAAGCGGAGACTCAAGCAAAATATGGGTGGTGAGAATGGTCAGGAAGACTGCCTTGTACATCAGAATCGAGCTGTAACTGTTTATTCAACATGTTTAACATTTTGTTGTAGTGCACGGTGATGTGTGCCCGTTGTACGATTATATAACCAAACCAATAGTTCATTCAACCTTTGCTTGTAAACTGTGCATCAGTTTTTATGGACCTTCTAAAGGCAGCGTGTTCCTGTGATTCCTTGACTCCGAAGCTCTATTTTGGCACCTCTAAACATCAGATATCCAATTCGGCTCTAGGGACCATGTTGCTCCTGCCCCAAAAATACTTTTTCTCAAATGGAGCATAAGATTTGCTTCATCTACTATTAAATAAGAGGAGATTAGACTCTCAATATGCCCTAGGTGCTTAGCACCCGTGGTAACCAAAGCTTTGCATCGTCACTAATCAAGCACAACAAGATGGAGGTGGCGCACTCTTGTGCCGGAAGACTCAAGCATTTCTCTCATTCCAGAAGGTCCAAGAGATGAGCATGTGGAGCGAGGGAAGCATTGCATGTCTATTCGGAGTTTGCATGTCGGTCCTCTTGCCCCACGATGCCGTGAGCCCACGACCGAGTCCTCAAATATGCCAAGTCAAAGTGTCAGCATGAGCAAGGCCAAATTTCTCAAATACCAAACATCAAAGCCTAAGGATGTAGCGACACTTGAAGAAAATACATGGTCTACTTCCTTGCTTCCTCTTTGGGACATACGCTGCAATTTGCCCATCCCTGCTTCTTCAACCGCTTGGCTTAAAAGGTGTATCGTTTAGGCCAGTGCTTGTCCGCACTGATGACAGCAATCGTATCTCGATCAAGCGTGTCTCAGTCTTCCTCCCCACAATAATTCATCTGTCGCAGCATAAGCAAATGCATCTCCTACATTCGCACAATGCCCGTGAATTCCACATATTAGAGCAACCTACCTACGAATCTCGTCACTCATACATTTGTCAGCTATGTACACTCTACGATTTCTCGCCCCACAGTGGAGACCATAAAGGTCACATAACATCATATAATTCGTGGTAGACAAAAAGTCACTTTGGAACCCGGGTGCATTGGAGCCCTATTTTTTGAACTATGCCAAAATGCTATTTTGAAGTTTCAAAAAAATTCTGAAAACAAATCAACATGTTTATATGAATGTATATTACACGTGTAAATTTTGATGCTGAAATAAGTAACCATGTGAGTTAGACAAAAATGACAAAATCATGATTTTGGAAAGATGAACAATGTATGCATTATTCACTATTTGGAAATCACCATTTTGTCATTTTTGTATAGGTCGCATATTTACTTATTTCATCACCAAACTTTAGACATGTGTAATATACATCCATATGATCACGTAGAATTTTTTTGATACCTTAAATGTGATTTTCAAAGTATTTAAAATAAAGTCCTTCAATACACCCAGGTTCCAAAAATACACTGGTATCACATGCTTCTAAGTCAAAAGGTTACATCGTGTCAGGGATTCAAGCAAAATATTGATGAAGAAAATCAGCCCAATGGTTTGAGTTGAAAGGCAAGGTTATGTGAACTCCCTCTGATCTTAGTTCAAAACCACGACACTTATTTTGGATCAGAGGGAGTACACGTAACCTTGCCTTTCAACTCAAGCTTAGTTCAAAACCACGACACTTATTATGGATTGGAGGGAATAACAAAGGCATCACAAGAACACAAAACGGTTGACACAAAATCAATGGAGTATACTGCAAGAACTTGTACTCGATTCGCTGAAAATGTTTTTAATCACAATGCATGCACTTCCAGTTTGAAGTTGCTTATGACAAGACGCGGAGGAACGTAACAGTGGACTAGACAGTTCATTGCTGCCTTCCGACACAAAATAAACCAGCCATCAAATAGACATCAACTCCAGGTAGCCCATCAGTAGAAGAAAAACGGAGAGCACCATCCTGAATCAACCGTAGATAAGCTCTCCTGCACAACATAGATAAAGGTGGTGAGGACAATTGAGGGGTGCAGAAGACATCTCATGCCAAAAAAAACAATGCTTATATTGCACATGTTTACAAAGACTATATTGCACATGTTTACAGCTCAATAGTGTCGCATAACATATAACTGCTGTAGTACACACAATATCACTTAACGTAACATCAGGTTTAGCCTTCCACTGTTTTTGTTGGTATCAATACGTAATAATTATATTTATCAATCTTCTTAGACGGGTACATAGGTCTTAGGCTCTTAGCATACAGAATGTAAGTCACACTTTTGTTCCTACACAATTTAGTTGTAAGAAAGGTTCTGTCAAAACTATCACGGAATTTAACTACTTTTAAGTCGTTGTCACTTCCACAGGGAGCAAAACGACTTTCACATGTCAATGAATAATGATTCCATTCCTCAAAAGTGTCAAACTCTGCAAAAGGCCTTCAAAAGCACTTAAATCCATAATATGCACATTTGAAGTTCAACAGAACATTAAACCAGTTTGCTACACCATTTTTCTGACATATCATCTGATAACCATTGACCTAACCTACTAACACAAAAGGTGAATATAGCTAACAGATCTTACACCGCTATTTGGAAGTATCATATGGTGCTATGCAACTTCATAAATGCACAAAATGGTGATACAAAAAGATGGCCTGCAGTAACTTGAAGGTTGATACAACTGTCACCGCAGTCCCAAACTATGCATAGCCAACGCAATACACAGTGCAAGCTATAATCACAAATGATACCCAAACAAATGTGTCATTCAACAGTTTCCTTTGCCATTCGAGAACTATAACAGAAAAGTGCAAGCCATAGAAGTGGTCAAACTTTGTAAAACTCAAGGATGTCTTGAGATTTTGCATCACTGGCAGAATGAAATGGGCGTGAAACAGAAAACACCAAGATCATTCAGATCCTCATACAGTTCCACTATTGGCGGTCATATAGACCAATCAATTGCCACTACGCAAGTGATTCAAATGCACAAATGCCCCCACAATATTGTTCCCGACAACCAGAATTCATACAAAACCTCGTCCAAATGACCAAACAAGTTCACAGACCCCGCCAGAACATTTTGCATCTAATCGTACCGCACACCACGTACATGCGACCTTACCTAAATTAAACCATACGACAATCGTCAAGCAGACGGGGTTCAAACCCCCGAAAAGCATCTCATCGCACCACCGGATCGGATCAGGAAACAGAAATGATACAATAGAACCCTCACCTGCGCGGGGCGGATCCGGATCTAGTGGCCGCCGTGCTTCTCGAGGTGCTCGAGGTGGCGGCGCTCCTGGGGCAGGCCCACGAGGTACGAGAAGGCCATGCCGCCGAAGCAGACGTGGAAGAGCGGGTCAACCGAGCTGGTCTCGATGTACTTCTCGATGTAGCGGTCCACCGCCTGGTCGGTGCTCTTCTTCACGTTGGACCAGGTGAGGCGCGGCTTGAGGTACGCCGGCACCTCGCGCACCTTCATCGCGCGGATCTCGTTGTACAGCGCACGCATCGCCATGGTCGCGACCTGGGAGATCTCCCTCTCTCTCTCCTCGTGCGCTTGGAGTCTAGGGTTCGTTCGGTCGTTGGCTTCGGTGGGGAGGGGAGGATGGAATGGCACAGGAGAGGTGGGGGATTTGTTTGGGTGGTAATCAGCGGAGTATTTGGTTGGGCTGGGCTTAAATGATACGGTGACAAGAATGACGGGCCTTCGGTTGACCAAGGGTTATGCTGGGCCATCTCATTTGATATATCGCGCCAAGACGAATAGATCTGAAAAAACAAAATTGATGATTCTCAAAAAAAAAAAGATGGAAAAATTGATATATCACCGCATCTCTTTTCACTTCTCAAAAAGCAGCTTGTCACACAAAATAATAATTCTAAACAGTGTTAAAAAAATTATTTTTTAACACAATACAGACATAGACGATTGTATATACTAATATACACGCACCCATATAAACACGCATACACACATACCATACCTCTGTGAGCTCTGTTTATTTTCTTTTGAAAAATCATCTAGAAAGCATTATGTTCATAGGTTTGCAATCTTTTTTTGCATCCCCTCTGTCTACTGCTTCGGCGGCTGCTAGTGGGGGAAAGAATCCTAATATATCAGCTCTGCCTAGTAGATAGGTTAGGGATTTTAGTCCTCATATGCGGCACGTTTGGATGAATGGCGGCGCTTATTGTTCGAGTCAGTATTTTGCGCACCGATTCTCCTCAAACTCGCCCGTCAGGGCGGATTAGACGAAACTTCAATGTAGATTCCTGAGAGCTCCTCGGGTCGCCGAGTTAGGGTTTCTTAATTTGGTGTCAGGTTCTTCAGATTGATTTAACGAAGACTCTACGGCACCAGGGTGCTGGCCTTACAAGCGTGGGCATAAAGACTTCCTACCCATCATCGACAAGATCGGGCCAGCTCCAGTATTGAAGTGGCATAGCGTGGAGTGATTCCGAACGGCCTCTAGGTCTCATTCATTTTCATTTTTTTAATGCAAGTATATAGGAGTAGCCTTTTGCTTTTTCGAAGCTACCTTAATTATTACTACCTAGAGAAGTTATTTCTTTTCTTCTGGTGTAGTTTGGCGAAACCGGCTTCTTTTCTCAAAAAGAAGCGTCAGATATTCGGATCATAATCAGGGACTAAATAGTTTAAGCCAATCACCATCAGATCATAATTAGTGTCTAATATACGTAATTCAAGTAAACCAGCAGCGGAACATAATTAGTGAGATGTACGGGCTAACGGAGAAATGGACTTTGAACTACAGGCGGGAATACTCACCACTATACTACAACGACTTGTTTGCTGTTTTAATCAAGTAAGCTTAGTTAACATATATAGAACTGAAATTTTAGAGACGCACACCTTTTCAAAGATGTTGCTCACATCTTTGATCCGATCAAAGCTGTAGCTTGAGCCGGCCGATGCTCACGCGATGCCTCTAATAAAAGCTGAACAGACCAAACACTCAGCATAGCCACACACGCCTTTGGCCATGTACGCATCGCATGCACGTGTGAAGCAGGAATACTCATATTTTGATAACCAATTCAGCATGCAAAGTTGCAATCACACTCACCGAGTCTTGGATTCTTTTTTTCCAACATTGCCGAGCGCATGTTCCATTCTATATTTGTCTACCTTGCGCAACGTACACACGGGAGGCATTATGTGCTCCGATCGTCGGAGATATCACCGGCGCCACCTGGTCTTAGACGGATGGTTGGGAAACGCGGTGGGCCGGCGACTGCGGGAGGCTGGTGGAGGGCGTGTCGGCGGGAAAGGGTGGCCGCGGCCGCTGGGGGTTACGACGGGCAGGTCAGTGCGGCGGGCACGTCGCCAGCGGGGTTCACGAACCGGCGGGAACTCCCAGAGCGGCGGCGGCGGAGCTGGAGCCTGAGCCGGAGAAGCCGGCAGCGGTGACAATGGCCCTGCAGCAGCCGTGCAACAGCGGCAGATCATTGCTTCTTCCAGAAGCGATGGACGACTAGCGGCTCTCCTCCATCTCGCAACCTTGCGATCAATGCAGCTCGAGTCGTGGCGGCTTCCGCCGTCGATGTGGACCTCTTCAAGAACCATGCCATTCTGGGCCAAGAACTTGACGAGCCGGACTTGGAACTTGGAAGCAGGAGAGCGCGTCCACGTCGACCTGCACGACCACTCTCCTCAAGGAATTTCGTAAGCAATCCAGCACACTGCAGCTGCAGTTCAGTCCGGGGACGTCGAGGAGCTCACAGTCACAGCAATCACAATCGTTGTCGTCGTGCTCATCGTCGCCTTTCAAGGATGGTTGTTTACACGCCGTGAAATCCACTATCGTGGCCGTCTCATCTGCTGTTTCGTTGAGATACTTCCGCCAGCTGAATTTCAGCCGGAGATCACCGGGGAGGAACGTAGCAGGTTCAGAATTGCGTTGGCCGCAGCCCCGTGGCTGTCGAGACACCAACCGCACAGCTCTTCTATTCCGAGGTGCTCCAGGTTGGGGAACATTGGCAAGTGGACGCCGTCGATGTCGGCGATGGAGTAGACCGTCAGCTTGAGGGACCTAGCGTGGCACACGCCGCCGCAAAAGTGGACCGAGCGCAGAGACGCGGCAGAGTGGGCCTCCAGGTGGACACGTTCCAGGCCGGGCGAGGGCGACTTGAAGGAGACTGAGGCGTCGAACGGCACGATCTGGGTGTAGCGGAAGCGGCGCAGGCACGGCGCGTCGAGCTCGAGGCTGCACGTGTCGGTGTCACGGGTGGCCATGTTGGTCACGGCGACCACGCTGGCCGCCGGGCATCGGAGAGGGAGCCACCGGGTGGCGGGTGAACCCGAAGGCGACCGGTCCAGGAACCTCAGCGACTCGAGCCGCAGGTCGGCGAGCTTAGGCGCGGCGTGGACCATGTCCTGGAGCGTGCCGAGTTTCATGATGCACAGCCGCAGCCGCAGCGCCTCCAGACATGGGAACGCGACGCCCCGGGGTGGATCCAATCTGGACAAGGAGTTGAGGGGCTCGAGTATGCAGCCCCTGAGATCGAGGATTCGCAGTGCCACGAACGGCAGCGAGTCCAGCGGCAGCGAGCACAACTCCAGGAACAAGGCACACGACGTGAATGGCGGCCAGGCGCCATCTTTGCAGTCGAGGCGGAGCTCCTCCACGCGCTCATCGCCGCCGCAGGCCCAGCGCACGATCTCTTCGTCCATGGGGAGAATTGATTTTAACCCCCCAGTTCGCTTGCCTTGGATCATAAACCCCTTTCTTTGCTTGCCTCCCTCTGAAGCCCCCCGTTCTATCTAGCTCTGGCTGATTTCCCCCTTCGGCATCTTTAACAAATTTGTTAGTATATAACTATCAATTAGAAATAAGAACAGACAAAAGTACCCTTAAACTCTTCATCCTTTTCAGATCCATCACATCCCTTTGCCGATCCAACCCCTCCCCAGTCAAATCCCCCATGGGAATGTTACCTTACAAGAGGAACCAAGCAAAATCAATGGAGAACGGAAGGGGGCGGGGAGTGCCGGACCAGCAGTGGATGCCGGAGGTGCAGGACGCAGTGGCTCTGGCGGCTAGGTCGGACAAGGAGAGAAGCGGGAATTGAAACGAACGAGCCAGCCCTCCTCTGTTTCTCGCATGTTGAGGAAACTACATGAGGGCATATTAGTCAAATCGGAATATAATAAGACTAGATTTCTTTCATTTATGAGCTAATTGAGCAGATAACCACGCCAGGGGGGCAATCAGCAAGAGCTAGACAGAAAAGGGGGGGTTCAGAGGGAGGCCAACGAAGAAAGGGGTTTATGATTCAAGGCGAGCGAACTGGAGGGGTTAAAATCAATTCTCCCTCGTCCATGGGCTCATCCCTCATAACGACGGCGATCTTCGTGGGAACGCGCCCGTGGGAGCGGTGGCGGGCGAGCGCGTGGCCGGCGTCCTCCACCGCTCGACACTGGAGAGGAATTAGTAAGCCGCCGCCGGTCGTGTAGGAGCGGTAGTCAAGGTTGATGGCGCCCGTTTCGAGCCACAGTGGTCGGCGCCATCTGTGCGAGAGAGCGGTGGTGCGGGCGGCCTCCCGGCCGGGGCGAAGGAGAGGATGTGGCGGAGCAAGTCGTCGGAGAGAACGGACAGGCGGTCCGACGCCGCGGCGGCCATCTAAGAAGATCTATTTTTTTTTCTATAGAAGAAGATCAAATTTTGTTAGGGCTCTCTGAAGGCTGCATTCTTTCCGTCATAATTTTCTCAACCAGATGATTCGATTGCTACGACGGAAGATCTCAGAGAGAGAAAGAAAAACAACAGATTCGATAGGTTTGTTTAACGCTTGGCATTAGTTGACACGTTCAGTTGGAAGGATACACCTTTTTTTGCGGATACACTTGATAGGATACATTGATTAGAAGAACAGAACTCGGCCCTCGGCATTGCTCCACTTGCCTTCAAGATGAAGACGCACTCAACCACATTCTCATCCAATATATATACGTGTGGGAGGTATATATGGCACATTTGCTTTGGGACCATCAATCTCAATATTATCAGACCGGGCCATAACCACATGCACATTTCTTGGTAGGAGATGGCCAGGAGTAGCATCACTGCGGCCAATGGGAGGGGTTACGACACTTTGGTCATCGCCATCACTTGGTCTCTTTGGAAACAATGCAACGCGAGGGTTTTTGATAGGATGGCTCAGATTAGGTGCCCAAGATTACTTGCTGCCCAACTGTTAGAGGAAATCAAGGAATGGAACCTTGCAGGCATTGGTCGTTTACAACGTATTGTGAGAGAATAGCCTTAAGTATTTGTTAGGTGTGTGTGATGGGGTTTGTAAGTGTTCGCACTTTCCAGACTCTTCTTGTAAATCTTTTGCTCTCTTCTATAAACATCTAGTACGCTTTTGACCTACTCTCAAAAACAAAAAAAGAATAAAGGGAGGCTTTACCGAAAAAGGCTTTCGCCCCGTATTATATATAAAGCAATGACCGACCACAACTCAGATACAAACGCACGCCACCACAACATACGCACACGCCCAAGGCGGATACGTAGACGTTGAGCGCAGCAACACTATCCCTAATACTACAAGAGCACCGGAGTCCTCAACCGTGGACACGTCAATGTGAAGAGAAGAAGCCACATATAACGAACCGTGTGCTCCAAGACGGCGCCTTCAGGAAGGTTACGACACCAGAGTGCCGTCACCGCCCGACCCGAGGATCAGAGTTTCCCCTGGAGCAACACGACGGGCAATGAGAGCCGCGACGACGCCTTCAAGAAGGGAGCGAGCTTCGCCGCCGCCAGTCCGTCCGAAGATAGATCAGGTTTTCACCCCGGCCAACACTCACCACCGGACGCCACATCCCATTGACCACGTGTAACACCCCGGATTCGATGCGCCAGGTATCTGCCAGTTATTCGCCGTAGTTGCCATGGCATTTGCTTGCGTGTTGCATTTTATCATGTCATCATGTGCATTGCATTGCATACGTGTTCGTTTCTCGCATCCGAGCATTTTTCCCGGTTGTCTGTTTTGCAATCCGGCACTCCCATGTCATCCGGCGTCCCCTTCTTGTCTCTTTTCTTGAGCGGGTTTTAAACATTCTCGGGATGGACTGAGGTTTGCCAAGCGGCCCTGGTACACCACCGGTAGACCGCGTGTCAAGTTTCGTGCCATTTGGAGTCCGTTTGATACTCCAACGGTTAACCGCGTAACCCGAAATCTCTCTCTCTTTGCAGCCCAACACCCCCAAAGTGGCCCAAAACCCAGCAAACCCCCCTCCATGCTCTCGGTCGTTCGATCACGATCGCGTGGCCGAAAACCGCACCTTATTTGGACTCTTCTAGCTCCCTCTACCTATAAATATGTGCCCCTCCCGAATTTTTCGCGCAGATGAAACCCTAGCCCTCCCCCTCCTCGCGCCGCCGGACATGTCCGCCCGCAGCCGGACATGTCCGCCGCCTCCTGCAGCCAACCGCTCGCCGCCACGTGTCCCCGCCGCCGTCCTCCACCGCGCGCCGCCGTCGCGGCCCGAGGGAGCCCTGATCGGGCTCGCCCCGGGCCAGATC
>NC_041391.1:220037573-220070545 GCF_002162155.2 Triticum dicoccoides
GTCGCCGCCTGCCGGCCTCGCCTCGCCCCCCTCTCCTCCTCCGGGCGCCTAGCACCGCCGCCCGCCGGACCGCGCCCCGCGGGGCCCCTCCTCGCCGAGAGCCGCCACTGGACCTCCGCGTCGCGCCGCTCCAAGCTCGCCGCCGGCTGGATCCGGCCAGATTCAGTCCGGGGCCGCCTCGCCGTTGCCTCCCCGGCCTCCTCCGACCTCCCCTTCATCTTCTCCGGCCACCTCCGGTGAACTCCGGCCAGATCCGCCGCCGCATCGTTTTCCGTGCCAGCCCAAGGTTGACCCCCGAAATTTCCCCAAGTCCCTGATATTTTGACATTTTATGCCTCTGTTCATTGCATCATAACTCCGCATCTGTGGCTCCGTTTTGGGCGTGTAGCATATCAAAATGTTCGCCATGAGATGCTCTTCATTTCATTCCATTATGCCATGCTCGTTTGAGTCCATCTTGATGCCCAAATCATCGTTGGAAGAGTGCTATATGATGTTAATCTGCTGAAACTGTTACAACTTGGTGATTTTTCATTTTTGTTGCATTTTGTGTGTGCATCTTATGGGCATGAACTCTACATGTGTTTTGTACTATATCATGCCATCATTAGAGGGGTGCCATCCATGTAGATTTGTGAGTTATGTAGTTAGTGCATCAAGCTCGTGAAGTAGGGTACTTGCTGTTGCTGTTTTGCTAGGCTGAATCTGCTATATTGTGATGCTATGTAAACCTGCTTCTACAAGTCATTCTATGCATAATCTGAGATGTTCAATAAGGATGTTTTGTTATACATGTCATGCTATATCCATTCATGCCCCTGTTATATTTATAGCCTAATGTAGCTTGTTGTAATCTTGCTCTCAAGTTGCTAAATAATGTTGTTGTCAGCCTGTTAACATTAAGTTCAATTTTGCCATGAACTTTGCTAGTGATCCATGCACCCTATGAACTTGTTCTTGCCATGTATAGCTTCATAAACATGTCTTCTTAGTGTTAGTCACCTTGTCATGCCATTTATCGCTCTGTGGTGAGTTGTACAAGCTCACCAACATGCCTACTTAACGTTGTTCCTGCCATGCCCTGTTTGCTGAATCTATTAACGAAACTTGCCATGTTTACATGGGTGCCATTATATCTTCTGATCCTTTTTGGCTCATGGTCAGTAAAAGACTTTTGTTCTATGCAATTAGTAGGTTCATTTCATGCCTTTGTTTGCCATGATAAGATCCTGTAACATGTTGTTTGATAGCTCTAAATATTGCAACCCGATGTTATTTCTGCTAAGTCTGGAACTGTTAGTATTTGCAATCTTGCCATGTCTTTTTGAGCATGTTCTAGTATTTTCTGGAGATAGCTCAGAGTTCATGTTTTGTTATGCTTTACCTGTACATTACCTTTTGTTTTTATGTTAAGGTGCTGTAGAATGTTGTTTTGATGCTTGCAAGATGCCTAGTTGCTGTTTTGGACAGCTTGTCCTTTAAACTTGTATAGAGTATGTGTTGAACCGTTGCTCCGTTTTGAGTGTGCTCTATATGAAACTTGCTTGATTTTGCATGTAGCTTCATATTATCATGTTGCATCCTTGTTTGAGGTATTTGCTTGATGTTTCTATGCATTTTGCATCAATGCCATGTTTAACTTGCTTTGCTCATATCTTCTAGGCCGTAGCTCCGAACTAAATGAACTTTATATGTAACTTGACTAGAATCTCGTGTAGATCCTCTTGGTGCTCTTTAACTTGCTGTTTAACAACTTGAACATAAGGTTTATTCAGATTTGAACCAATTTCGAAACTTGCATATGAGGACTTACCGGAATTGTTATATGTTGTTTCCAGCCTCATTTAAACTTTCTTTGATGTGTTGCTCTTGTATGCATCATCTCTTGCCATGAGTAGCTTCATGTAGCCTTGTCATGCATCATGCTTGGTTGTGCATCATGTCTTGTATATGTGTGGTGTGTTTACCATGTTGTGTGCTTCTCTCGATAGTTCCCGTTTCGTTGTGATCGTGAGGATTCGTTCGTCTACGCTTGGTTCGTCTTCATGGCTTCATCTTCTTCAGACTCGTTCTTCTTCCTAGCAGGATTTCAGGCAAGATGACCGTCACCTTGGATCTCACTACTATCATTGCTATGCTAGTTGCTTCGTTCTATCGCTATGCTGCGCTACCTATCTTTTGCTCTTCAAGCCTCCCAAATTGCCATGTCAGCCTCTAACCTTTTTCACCTTTCCTAGCAAACCGTTGTTTGGCTATGTTTCTGCTTTGCTCAGCCCCTCTTATAGTGTTGTTAGTTGCAGGTGAAGTTGAAGATTGCTCCATGGTGGACAGGATTATGTTGGGATATCACAATATCTCTTATTTAATTAATGCATCTATATACTTGGTAAAGGGTGGAAGGCTCGGCCTTATGCCTGGTGTTTTGTTCCACTCTTGCCGCCCTAGTTTCCGTCATATCGGTATTATGTTCCTGGATTTTGCGTTCTTTACGCGGTTGGGTGATTTATGGGACCCCGTTGACAGTTTGCTTTGAATAAAACTCCTCCAGCAAGGCCCAACCTTGGTTTTACCATTTGCCTCACCATCACCTACTTTTCCCTTGGGAGTCGCTCTCTTGAGGGTCATCTTTATTCAGCCCCCCGGGCCAATGCTTCTCTAAGTGTTGGTCCGAACCAGAGCCCTTTGCAGCGCCCCCTCAGGGAAACTTGAGGTCTGGTTTTAGTTGCACGGATTGCTCATCCGGTGTTGCCCTGAGAACGAGATATGTGCAGCTCCTATCGGGATGTCGGCGCATCGGGCGGTCTTGTTGGTCTTGTTTTACCATTGTTGAAATGTCTTGTAAACCGGGATTCCGAGTCTGATCGGGTCTTCCTGGGAGAAGGAATATCCTTCCTTGACCGTGAGAGCTTGTGATGGGCTAAGTTGGGACACCCCTGCAGGGTATAAAATTTCGAAAGTCGTGCCCGCGGTTATGTGGCAGATGGGAATTTGTTAATGTCCGGTTGTAGATAACTTGACACCAGATCCGAATTAAAACGCATCAACCGCGTGTGTAGCCGTGATGGTCTCTTTTCGGCGGAGTCCGGGAAGTGAACACAGTTTTGGGTTATGTTTGACATAAGTAGGAGTTCAGGATCACTTCTTGATCATTGCTAGCTTCACGACCGTTCCGTTTGCTCTCTTCTCGCTCTTATTTGCGTATGTTAGCCACCATATATGCTTAGTGGCTGCTGCAACCTCACCACTTTACCCCTTCCTTTCCCTTTAAGCTTTGCTAGTCTTGATACCCATGGTAATGGGATTGCCGAGTCCTTGTGGCTCACAGATTACTACAACAACAGTTGCAGGTACAGGTTGTGCGATGATCATGACGCGAGAGCAATGATTGCTTGTTTTGGAGTTCTTCTTCTGCTTCTTCTTCTATCAGGGGATAGGTTCCAGGTCGGTAGCCTGGGCTAGCAGGATGGATGTCGTTTGAGTTTCTGTTTGTGTTTCATCCGTAGTCGGATGGTGCTCTTATGTATGATGATGTTGTATTGGTGTGGCATTGTATGCCTTTTGTATGTATCCCCATTCATTATGTAATGTTGATGTAATGATATCCACCTTACAAAAGCGTTTCAATATGCGGGTCTATCCTTGGTGGGACCTTCGAGTTCCTTTTAGATAGGGTCGCATATTGGGCGTGACAAGTTGGTATCAGAGCCTCGACCGACCATAGGAGCCCCCTTGATTGTTGGCCGTTGTTGAGTCTAGAAGAAAACTATTTTGAGTCTTAGGATTATATATATCGGAGAGTAGGATTCTTTTTACTCCTCAGCCCCCTTCATCGCTCTGGTGAGGACTCCTAACGTAGATGTTTTGTCTTTCCTCTCCTCAAATTTCACTAAATTTTTTTAGGATCACGCGGGTATCTTGGAATCGTTCCGATGGTTTTGTGATGAGAACATTGTTCTCGGTGCCTCCTGACATTTAGGGGTTGTGGCAGTGTCCCGGGGAGTTGAGCTCCGAGGTGTTGTCGTCACAATTTTATCGTTGCAGTTCTGGAATACCTGAGTTTTGCCGACATTGAAAATCTCTTTTATGCAGTTGTTGGTGAGATAACCTCGACATCACCCAGTACTGGGGAGTTCGGGAGTATTGCCATAGCTCGTATAACGGATGTTTTTCGAAGGTTGAGGTACACGATTTCCGAAGGTTTCTTGGTTATGTGTTGATGGATGGATACATCTTGGATGTAGGCATTGTTAGTTTGGGTGAGATATATTGCTTCCCCTGTATCCCCAACACCAGATTGCATAACCACAAAGTTTTGGGAGTTTTATA
Source organism: Triticum dicoccoides (assembly GCF_002162155.2). Taxonomy (NCBI): domain Eukaryota; kingdom Viridiplantae; phylum Streptophyta; class Magnoliopsida; order Poales; family Poaceae; genus Triticum; species Triticum dicoccoides. The sequence goes on from NC_041391.1 coordinate 220,041,900, forward strand.
GGTGGGAACTCAAGTAGCTCCTAGAATATCTTTTCGACAGATGCATGATATGAGATTGCGGTTCGACGTCTAGTGGTACGCCTATCCACGGTCGTTTTTACAGTGGTCTCGTTGTGTCTTAAAGATCCCTTGGCTATGCTGGTTCGGGGACACTTCGTATGTCATGTGGACCACCTTGTACATGATGGTGCTGTATGATCGAGCCCGTGTGGGCCCCACCACGAAAACTTCGGACGAAATCTCTATCATATGTTTGTTCCGGCTTATTCTGCAAGCCAAATCCTTTGTTTTGTTTTATTTGTGGTATTCGAGTTGCTTCGAAGTCAAATGTTGAATCCATACCTTTCCTAAACGGTGTTCTCATATTGCTATGTGAATACTAGTCCTTTTGATCATTGAGGTTGTCATGTTAATTCTTTTCCAACCGGTGCGCTTCTCTTCGAGATGATCCCATCATTCTCCCCATCTGCAAGATCAATTCTAAGTTTTCTCAACGGTGTTTGTTTCGTTCATCCCAAGTTGTCTTTGTTTTTCCCCACCCTCCCACCCTTTTCTTGAAGGACTCATTTATTTTAATCAAGAATCCATTTATTCATGTGAAGTCACTTCACTCTTTTCAATCAATGTTCTGATCCGGTGATACCTCGGGAAGATGCTCACGAGCTTCAAGTTCGTCATCCTTCGTTCTTTTTTCTTCTCCGGTGGATCCAATTCAAGCTTTCAGTGTTGATCATATTCCTTTCCTCGTGTCAAATGCTTTCTCATGCATGTGCACCTCTCAATCACTCACCTCTTGCTATTCATTTGTTCCAGAGTGTTGAAGACATCTCGGAAGATCTGTGTTTCCATTCTCTATCTGTTCAAGTCATTTTGAGGTTTTTCTCTCATTCAAGCTATTTAATTCTACCGGTGCAATATCTATTTCAAGCAATCCTTCAACGATGGTTCTTTCGAGTGGGCCCTAACCCACAGGTCTTTTCCCAGAATCTTACCCGACTCTTCTAATTTCCCGGAGCTATTCTCAAATCCTTTTCGGAGTTTGACGTAAGAATGGATCCCATTAGTCAGATGCCTTTCCAAGATCGGTTTCAAACATTTTCATTGTTGGCTCAACCCCTTCGCTTTTCATTCTCCCGGAGTATCTCAGTAATTTTGGTGGTGTTTCTCGTCATCATTTGAAGATCGAAGAAGAGTTTTCCTCTAAATCTTGTCCATTTTCCTGGAGATTCATGGTGCGAGCTTGATGTTATCCTCTCAAATTGTTTTCCCAGTCGTGCAAATTATTTTCATCCATCCGGAGCATTTCAGGAGTTGCTTTCTCTCTAGATCATCCGGAGGCCATCTTTTCGAAATATTTCTTCGCTCTAAGTTGTCGAATTCGTTCTCCGATTATTTTATATCCGTGCCCCTTCGCTCGTCTCAATATTCTTCCGGTGCTTCGTTCAAGTGCTCTTTAACCAGCTCATGATCTCTTTGTTCTTTTGCATCTAAATCCCCTCTAGCATATTTGTTCTTCTAATTCTTCCCGGTGATTCATTCTCTTTCATCAGTCATTTTCGAATTCTTATGGTGGTTTGTTCAAGATTCTTTTTCCTTGTTTATGATATCAATTTATTCGTTCTTTCCAATACTACCGGTGGTTCATGAAGACTTTCTCAAGTTTTTTGCTATGTTTCCCCTTAATCCTTTTTCAAGAAGAATAAGTAGTATGCCAAATCCATTGCTTGTCATCAATTTAATTTGATGAAGGATAAGCATATAATAAATCTTATTCTTATTTCATCGAGGTGATTCAATTCTTTTCTTCCGGAGATTGTTCATGATGAAGTAATTCACGGTTCTAGTGTTTCATCTTTTCCTTTTCCGGAGTTCCAAGTTTTCTCGGTTATATCGTTGCAAAGCTTCATCTAAATCATCGCAAGGCTTCACCTTGTGTTTTCAACTTCTCTTTCTTTTTATCATCCTTTTATTACCAGAGTTTTTCATGGAGGCTCTACATGGTGGTTCGTCAAGGATTCTTTTCATTCTTCAATTGTTCTTCAACATTTCTCTCGAAGTTATGACCCGCCAAGCTATACTCTAAATAAACATGGTGCCCAACACATGTTCTGTTTTGAGGAGTTCAAGCATTCTTCATCTTGCATCCGAAGTGCAAGTATTCCTACCTTATCTTGTGAGATGGTGATATGTCACTCTTGACAATTTCCTTCATGTTTCATGATTCATATGTTGTCAAGAATGAGGTATTTTAAATCCATCATTTTCTCTTTGTTCAAGAGATCTTTTCGACCAATCAACTTCTTCGTTGGAGTTATCTTGTGTCAGATTTCACCTAAAGCCTTTCCTTAAGGGTTGTTGCTATTTGTGGTGATTATGCATGACCCAAGCTTGCTCTTTATCCTCTTGGTGGAAGAAGTTTTCATCTCTTTGGTGCTCTCAATCAAATCAATGGTTTCCATTACTGGCCGGTTCTCACCTCATAGTCTTGAGATGTTTTCCATAAGCCCACTACAAGCTTATTCTTTTCGTTGTTGGTTTTGCAACAACTCCGTTCAATCCTTCTTTGCAAGGATGCTTTCCAAGTTCATTTGTGGCAGAAGATGTCTTTTTCTTCTCCGTCCCTTTATCCCAACAATCTAGCTTCTATTCTTTCGTTCCGGAGGCATTGTGATGTTGCTCTCTTCACCCATAACCCCGTTTTTGTCAAGATCACGTTATTTTCATGCTTATCCTTTTAACCGGAGTGTTGTGTCATCTCTTCAAGTTCTTTTCATCTTATCAAGTTTTCCTTCTTCTTTCAGTCGGAGTGCTGCCCAAATTTTATCAATCTTATTCCTTCTCTATCTAGTTTTAACCGGAGTGGTTTCAATATCTATCTTATCACTAAATCTCTTGGTTCTCGTTGTATCCCTTGTTCCTCTTTTCTAACGGAGTATTTTCAACTTTGCTCATCTTTGTTGTATTCTTCCTTTCATTTTGTTCAACCTCTCAAGGTTCTTTGGTTTTACTCTCTTGTCGAAGAAGCAACTTAGTTTACCTCTTATCTTCCTCTTTCTTTTCCCTTCGGTGCCATCCTAGATCTCGGGACGAGATCTCTTGTTAGTGGAGGAGTGTTGTAACGCCCCGGATTCGATGCGCCAGGTGTCTGCCAGTTATTTGCCGTAGTTGCCACGTCATTTGCTTGCGTGTTGCATTTTATCATGTCATCACGTGCATTGCATTGCATACGTGTTCGTTTCTCGCATCCGAGCATTTTTCCCCGTTGTCCATTTTGCAATCCGGCACTCCCATGTCATCCGGCGTCCCCTTCTTGTCTCTTTTCGTGAGTGGGTTTTAAACATTCTCGGAATGGACCGAGGTTTGCCAAGCGGCCTTGGTACACCACCGGTAGACCGCCTGTCAAGTTTCGTGCCATTTGGAGTCCGTTTGATACTCCAACGGTTAACTGCGTAACCCGAAACCTCTCTCTCTTTGCAGCCCAACACCCCCCCAAAGTGGCCCAAAACCCAGCAAACTCCCCTCCATACTCTCGGTCGTTCGATCACGATCGCGTGGCCGAAAACCGCACCTCATTTGGACTCTCCTAGCTCCCTCTACCTATAAATATGTGCCCCTCCCGAATTTTCCGCGCAGATGAAACCCTAGCCCTCCCCCTCCTCGCACCGCCGGACATGTCCGCCCGCAGCCGGACATGTCCGCTGCCTCCCGCAGCCAACCTCTCGCCGCCACGTCTCCCCGCCACCGTCCTCCACCGCGCGCCGCCGCCGCGGCCCGAGGAAGCCCGGATCGGGCCCGCCCCGGGCCAGATCGGGCCTGCCGCCGCCCGAGCCTCCCCAGATCCCGCCGTCGTCCTCCCGCCCGCGAGTCCGCCGCCCTCCGCCGCCGTTCGCCGGGGCGAGCGCCGCCCCAAGTTGCCTCCCCGCGCCCGCGGCCTCCAGCCGCCTCCTTCGCCGCCGGTGGTCGCCACCGCCGCCTGTCGGCCTCGCCTCGCCTGCCTCTCCTCCTGCAGGCGCCTAGCGCCGCTGCCCGCCGGGCCGCGCCCCGCGGGCCCCCTCCTCGTCGAGAGCCGCCGCAGGACCTTCGCGGCGCGCCGCTCCAAGCTCGCCGCCGGCCGGATCCGGCCGTTGCCTCCCTGGCCTCCGCCGACCTCCCCTTCTTCTTCTCCGACACCTCCGGCGAACTCAGGCCAGATCCGCCGCCGCATCATTTTCCGTGCCAGCCCAAGGTTGACCCCCGAAATTTCCCTAAGTCCCTGATATTTTGACATTTTATGCCTCTGTTCATTGCATCATAACTCCGCATCCGTGGCTCCGTTTTGGGCGTGTAGCATATCAAAATGTTCGTCATGAGATGTTCTTCATTTAATTCCACTATGCTACGCTTGTTTGTGTCCATTTTAATGCCCGAATCATCGTTGCAAGAGTGCTATATGATGTTATCTGCTGAAACTGTTACAACTTGGTGATTTGTCATTTTTGTTGCATTTTGTGTGTGCATCTTATGGGCATGAACTCTACATGTGTTTTGTACTACATCATGCCATCATTACATGGATGCCATCCATGTATTTTTGTGAGTTGTGTAGTGAGTGCATCAAGCTCGTGAAGTAGGGTACTTGCTGTTGCTGTTTTGCTAGGCTGAATCTGATATATTGTGATGCTACGTAAACCTGCTTCTACAAGTCATTCTATGCATAATCTGAAGATGTTCACTAAGAATGTTTTGTTATACATGTCATTTTCTATCCATTCATGCCCCTGGTTGCATTTATAGGCTGCTGTAGCTTGTTGTAATCTTGCTCTCAAGTTGCTAAATAATGTTGCTGTCAGCCTGTTAACATTAAGTTCAGTTTTGCCATGAGCTTTGCTAGTGATCCATGCACCCTATGAACTTGTTCTTGCCATGTATAGCTTCATAAACATGTCTTCTTACTGTTAGTCACCTTGTCATGCCATGTATTGCTCTGTGGTGAGTTTTACAAGCTCACCAACATGCCTACTTATCGTTGTTCCTGCCATGCCCTGTTTGCTGGATCTGTTAACGAAACTTGCCATATTTACATGGGTGTCATCATATCTTCTGATCCTTTTTGGCTCATGGTCAGTAAAGGACTTTTATTCTATGCAATTAGTAGGTTCATTCCATTCCTTTGTTTGCCATGATAAAATCCTGTAACATGTTGTTTGATAGCTCTAAACATTGCAACCTCATGTTATTTCTGCTAAGTTTGAAACTGTTAGTATTTGCAATCTTGCCATGTCTTTTTGAGCATGTTCTATTGTTTTCTGGAGATAGCTCAGTGTTCATGTTTTGTTATGCTTTATCTGTACATAATGTCCATGCCTTTTATTTTTATGTTAAGGTGCTGTAGCATGTTGTTTTGATGCTTGCAAGATGCCTAGTTGCTGTTTTGGACAGCTTGTCCTTTAAACTTGTATAGAGCGTATGTGTTGAACCGTTGCTCCGTTTTGAGTGTGCTCTATATGAAACTTGCTTGATTTTGCATGTAGCTTCATATTATCATGTTGCATCCTTGTTTGAGGTGTTTGCTTGATGTTTCTATGCATTTTGCATCAATGCCATGTTTAACTTGCTTTGCTCATATCTTTTAGTCCGTAGCTCCGAACTAAATGAACTTTATATGTAACTTGACTAGAATCTCGTGTAGATCCTCTTGGTGCTCTTTAACTTGCTGTTTAACAACTTGAACTTAAGGTTTATTCAGATCTGGACCAATTTCGAAACTTGCATATGAGGACTTACCGGAATTGTTATATGTTGTTTCCGGCCTCATTTAAACTTGCTTTGATGTGTTGCTCTTGTATGCATCATCTCTTGCCATGAGTAGCTTCATGTAGCCTTGTCATGCATCATGCTTGGTTGTGCATCATGTCTTGTATATGTGTGGTGTGTTTACCATGTTGTGTGCTTCTCCCGGTAGTTCCCGTTTCGTTGCGATCGTGAGGATTCGTTCATCTACGCTTGATTCGTCTTCATGGCTTCATCTTCTTCATGGACTCATTCTTCTTCCTAGCGGGATTTCAGGCAAGATGACCGTCACCTTGGATCTCACTACTATCGTTGCTATGCTAGTTGCTTCGTTCTATCGCTATGCTGCGCTACCTATCTTTTGCTCTTCAAGCCTCCCAAATTGCCATGTCAGCCTCTAACCTTTTTCACTTTTCCTAGCAAACCGTTGTTTGGCTATTTTCCGCGTTGCTCAGCCCCTCTTATAGCATTGTTAGTTGCAGGTGAAGTTGAAGATTGCTCCATGGTGGACGTGATTATGTTGGGATATCACAATATCTCTTATTTAATTAATGCATCTATATACTTGGTAAAGGGTGGAAGGCTCGGCCGTATGCCTGGTGTTTTGTTCCACTCTTGCCGCCCTAGTTTCCGTTATATCAGTATTATGTTCCCGGATTTTGCGTTCCTTACGCGGTTGGGTGATTTATGGGACCCCCTTGACAGTTCGCTTTGAATAAAACTCCTCCAGCAAGGCCCAACCTTGGTTTTACCATTTGCCTCACCACCACCTACTTTTCCCTTGGGAGTCACTCTCTCGAGGGTCATCTTTATTCTGCCCCCCCGGGCCAATGCTTCTCTAAGTGTTGGTCCGAACCAGAGCCCTTTGCAGCGCCCCCTCAGGGAAACTTGAGGTCTGGTTTTAGTTGTACGGAATTCTCATTCGGTGTTGCCCTGAGAACGAGATATGTGCAACTCCTATCGGGATGTCGGTGCATCGGGCGGTCTTGCTGGTCTTGTTTTACCATTGTCGAAATGTCTTGTAAACCGGGATTCCGAGTCTGATCGGGTCTTCCTAGGAGAAGGAATATCCTTCATTGACCGTGAGAGCTTGTGATGGGCTAAGTTGGGACACCCCTGCAGGGTATAAACTTTCGAAAGCCGTGCCTGCGGTTATGTGGCAGATGGGAATTTGTTAATGTCCGGTTGTAGATAACTTGACACCAGATCCGAATTAAAACGCATCAACCGCGTGTGTAGCCGTGATGGTCTCTTTTCGGTGGAGTCCGGGAAGTGAACACGGTTTTGGGTTATGTTTGACGTAAGTAGGAGTTCTGGATCACTTCTTGATCATTGCTAGCTTCACGACCGTTCCGTTTTCTATCTTCTCGCTCTTATTTGCATATGTTAGCCATCATATATGCTTAGTCGCTGCTGCAACCTCACCACTTTACCCATTCCTTTCCCTTTAAGCTTTGCTAGTCTTGATACCATGATAATGGGATTGCTGAGTCCTCGTGGCTCACAGATTACTACAACAACAGTTGCAGGTACAGGTTGTGCGATGATCATGACGCGAGAGCGATGATTGCTTGTTTTGGAGTTCTTCTTCTGCTTCTTCTTCTATCAGGGGATAGGTTCCAGGTCGGCAGCCTGGGCTAGCAGGGTGGATGTTGTTTGAGTTTCTGTTTGTGTTTCATCCGTAGTCGGATGGTGCTCTTATGTATGATGATGTTGTATTGGTGTGGCATTGTATGCCTTTTATATGTATCCTCATTCACTATGTAATGTTGATGTAATGATATCCACCTTACAAAAGCGTTTCAATATGCGGGTCTATCTTTGGTGGGACCTTCGAGTTCCTTTTGGATAGGGTCACATATTGGGCGTGACACCACGCCTCCCACATGACCATGGCCATCGGGCAACACGTAACCACGGGCTCTGCCCAAGAGCTCCGCAGAGCCACCACCAGGGCCGCCGCCCTGGCATCCAAGACCTGGACACCACCTCACTCGAGACCCACCGCTACCCCAACCAAAGATACAAGCGGAAAGGAACCGCTGTTTGCACCCCTGGGCTGCCCCCAACGCCGAAACCCAAAGGGCGGACAAAATTGGCCTCCATCAACCCGTCCTGCTGCCAGGCGCGAGACGAGCACGGTCCTGCTACCGGGCGCGAGACGAGGTCGGTCCTGCTACCGGGCGTGAGACAAGGTGGGTCCTGCTGCCGGGCGCGAGAAGAGCTCGGTCCTGCTGCCGAGCGCGAGACGAGCGATGGACCGCAGTCGGGGGAGGGCCGAACCTTCGACGAAGGCAGCAGCCAGACGACGAGGAGAGTGCCGAAGGTCGAAATGGGCCGCCTACAGACGAGCCGACGCCAGAAAGCCAGCCGTCGCCCTAGTTGACCCGTCGAGCTGCCGTGGAGCCGTCACGGTGAAGCCACCCCGACGCCGCCGTCCACAGCCGGGACCGTAGCCACGCCAGGCCAGGGCCCCAAGCCCGCGCCGCCGGTCGAAAAAAGGGCGGAATCTGGCTGGCACACATCACCACCACCGCCACCATGCCGATGATGCCGTCAAGGCCTCCACCACATGCAACCGCCCTGCCACCCACGCGGCCCAGGACGGCCAGCACTGCCGCAACTCGCCGACGGTGTGTGCCCATCAGATCCGAGCAAAGATGCCCCGATCCACGCCAAAATGGCCAGCCGCCGCTCCTCCACCGCGAGGAAGATAGAGAGGAGGGGGCGGCCGCTCACTGGGTCCACCACCCTAACATCCAGTGCCGCCGCACTGCAAAAGAGGCCAGAGGGCCAGATTCGTGCTGGCGCGCAGCTCCACGACACACGCCTCGCCGTCCAGGCCGGCCTCCGCACGCGACCAGAGAGAAAGGCCCGCCGCCGCCGGCAGTCGCACGGGCTTTATCCGACGGGGGCGTCCGACGACGGCGAGGAGGAGGGAGTAGGAGGGGGTAGCGGCGGCGGCGGGGTTAGGTCACCCGAGCTGCCCCCCCTAGAGAGCGACACGTGTGTGTGGGTGTGTGTGTGTGTGTGGGGGGGGGGGAAGCCCTAGAGGGAGGCTTCGAGAGCGCTTAGCATTGAGAGTTGCCCCCGAGCTTTCGTTCCCGGCCCGATCTTAGATCTTCTCTGATGGTATCGCCGTTTGGAGTTGAGATGGGAAAGGTGCTTGAGTTGTCCTTTTAATTAGTAGGCCTAGGTGTAGAGGTGCTCCTGTGGTGTATGGCGAGATGCCGCCTGGAAATGTACCGCTGAAGAATTCGAGCCTCGCCTAGTGGCTAGTGGTGGCTGTGTTGCTGGTTTTGCTGCTCCGCGGGGAGCTAGCATGAAGCTGATGCAGTACGGTTCCCTGACCCAGTAAAGAGCCTTTTCCTCGTTCTCGTCTCAGGTGGCCACCATGGTGGTGGAAACAGATGGGAGGAGAGGATTAGTTTTAGTTTTCGCCAATAGGAAAGGAGCACATCTACTGGTGACGACAGAGGAGGTACGATGCCTATTGATGCCTCTAGGCAGCGGCGACTAGCAGCAGGTCATCAAAGTGAAGCCGTTGTATCTTCTGGCCGAATGGCGGCCGTGCGGAGCTTCGGTGACTGTGGATCGATGTCGACTCCTCTTTTTCCTACCGGCCTTAGCCATAAGGGGAGGCGGTGCAATCTGTGCTTGGAGTCTTTCATCCTCTCCTCTAGTTTCATCTGGAGTTGGCGGCATGGAGGCGGGCTAGCCATCCCAAGTGGTGCGTCCTCGGCGACGGCGAGCTCCTATCCGAGCAAAATTTGTCTTTTGGACCCAATTGTAATTTTGTATTCCAATTTGGGGTCCTCTTTGCATATGTTATTGACATGCTCGTCATTTTCTTTCTGTTGGAGTCCCGTACTGAGCTTTTTCAGGCTCTAGGTCCTTCCGGACGCATCCTCGTTAAGAAAACATAGGTTAATCAACTACGTAGCAGTTTTCCCTATTTATTTTTTTGCAAACATCAGCTTTCCTGTCTGTTCTCTACCAGAATGATCACGGAAATTTAGAGGAGTATTTTTTCAGGAGTTATCCTTAAAAGACAACCAAGTCTCTCAAATATACTCAAACGCCACATCTAAAGATTTTCGGTTGCTCCACACTCCAAACTCCGTCGCCCTCGATTCCGACCGGAATGGAACCAGAAGGCGACTCTGCTACCCCATCGACCACTGCCGCCAGCTCGCCGCAGCCAGAATCGCCCCCACCCCCCGTCGTCGCCCGTGTCGAGGAAGAGATTGGGGACAAAAGCCTTGCTCGAGACAGGCAGCAAATGGACGAGGAAGTTAAAGATTGGTAGCAAGGCCCCAACAACCGTGATGATGCTCGGTGCCCTATAGCTTCTTCGACCGGTGGCAAGCGAGCGAGGAAGTCAACGTAGGTGAAGAAGAAGAAAGCAGGCACGCAAACGGTTTGCCTACACCACCTCCTTCTCGTCCAGTGGCTCGTAGCCCCACTTCAGCCACCCCTACACCTCCTCCTCCAGCGCGTTTGGCCGCCACAACCATGACCGAGGGCCATGGTCGCCAAGTGCTCGATGATATGCCAGATAGGTAATTTTTTTGCCTTTTCTTTTCCGGTTGACAGATTGATATGATTGTTTGTGACCATGGAGTTTGAGCTTGTTGTTGTTGAATGTAGTGTGGAGGGGGGGGGGTTGCAATCTTCATGTCTCAATTACATTTGTCACACATCCAAGGCCTCTAGTGGTAGGTATGCTCTAAAAGAACATGTCGATGAGAGTGATGATCCCGATGTGGAGGAGGTCACGTGGATACTCAATCAAGCACCGAGAGGACACAAAACTACTCACAAGATCAGGACATTGCTTTGTGCCATGCTTGTATGAATGCGTCGCTTGATGCATCGGTTGGCACAGATCAAACAAAGGAGAGATATTGGAGTAGTATTGAAGACTCCTATTGCAACACCATGACAGTCTCATCCAACCACACTCAAGACTCTCATGGACACCGTCTGGCACCATCCAAGAGCAATGCAACCGGTGGTCCAGTTGTATTGGTCAAGTCAACCATGCACCATTGAGTCGGAAATTCACACGGGCACGCAGGTGTGGGGGCATGCACCTGCCAAGTCCTGCCCGGCCGCTTGATTGTCTTGCGATTCGTGAAGTAGTTGGATCCCACACGAGGGCATGATAAGTTTTAAGTTTTAATAGTTGAAACTTACGATTTTGCATCTGAAAATCTGATTTACTCGATCGCGAGTATCAAGTTTCAGAATTGAAACTTTAAGCGGGTTTTTTATCGGTCACGGGTACTGAAGTCGTGATTTTATCAAACGCATACACTAAGTTTAAAGAGTTGAAAGTTAACAATTTTTTTCAAAAATTTGTCAAAACATATTGAAAATAGATATTATATGAAAGCCCTCATTACAAAAAACGCCAATACATTTTTTTGATTTTAAAATCGCCTTCAGCAACAAGTACACCTATGAAATAATAGGTTAGTACGAAAACATAACTTAATTTGAAATTTTTATTCAATAGATATGAAAGTTTGAACATTTAAAGCCAAAATAAAAAGCATGTGCAAGGGACTAAGTGCCCCTGCACATGCGTGCCCCAAATCGCCCCACCATCGAGTGGGGTGCAGATCAAGGGGTAGCCTATCATCCAAGCCCTATAAAAGCAACACAACAAGAATAACGATGGCAAGGCCTTCACATTGCACCATTGCTACAAGGAACTAGTTGGCAATGAGAAGTGGATCCGAAGGAACTTTGAGACCACACTAAAGTGATCACGGATTAGCATATCCACTGAAGCCGGTGACGAGGAGGATAAAAATCCATACAAAAGGTTGGATGGGCCAAATCTTCAAAAAGAGAGGAATAACCATGGAGGCGTCGGTGTCTATAAGGAGGAGATTTGTGCTATGATTGAGACCAAAAGTACATTGGTGGCCGAACGCAAAGAAGAGAAGGTGGCAAGGTGGAACGAGCTCATGTGCTTGGAGCAAGAGAAGTCGATATCAAAGTTGGCGGCTATTGAGTGGAAGATGAAGGCGGAGGAGCGTAGGAATGCTCTCGAGGAGGAGAGGCTTGCAAAAGGAAGAAGGCCAAAGAGAGGACTATCATGTTAATGAACCCATGCACAATGGATGCCATGACATGGGAGTATTCAGAGCTCACTCATGTGGATATCGGGGCCAAATTGGAGGTCTCTCATGGGGGTGATGGTGGTGGTTGAGGAGGTGATGGTGGTGGCCCTGTAGTGGTGATGATTTCCTTGGAGGTGATGGTTGTGGTGATGAGCACGAAAGTGCTTGAGTTTTGTACTGCATGCCTTTGATTCAAATCGACCCAGACATAAGACTGCTATGTTGTGATGATTTTGGATCAAACTTGATTGGTGCAGTGCCTTTTTGATGAGCTCTATGCATGTTTAATTTGAATTGCTCGATTAGATGAACTATATGCATGCTTATTGTTGATTTGTTGTGTATGTTCTGAATGAAATATGCCCTAGAGGCAATAATAAAGTTGTTATTTTATATTTCCTTATTCGTGATAAAGGTTTATAATTCATGCTAGAATTGTATTGATCGGAAACTTAAATACATGTGTGAATACATAAATAAATACCGTGTCCCTAGTAAGCCTCTACTAGACTAGCTCGTTGATCAAAGATGGTGAAGGTTTCCTAACCATGGAATGTGTTGTCATTTGATAATGGGATCACATCATTAGGAGAATGATGTGATGGACAAGACCCATTTGTTAGCTTAGCATAATGATCGCTCGGTTTATTGCTATTGCTTTCTTCATGCCAAATACATATTCCTTCGACTATGAGATTATGCAACTCCCGGATACCGGAGGAATGCCTTATGTGCTATCAAACATCACAACATAACTGGGTGATCATAAGGATGCTCTACAGGTATCTCTGAACGTGTTTGTTGAGTTGGCATAGATCAAGATTAGGATTTGTCACTCCGAATATCGGAGAGGTATCTCTGGGCCCTCTGGGTAATACACATCATAAGAAGCCTTGCAAGCAAATGACTAATGAGTTAGTTACGAGATGTTGTATTACGGAACGAGTAAACAAACTTGCCAGTAATGAGATTGAACTAGGTATAGAGACACCAACGATCGAATCTCGGGCAGGTGATACGTCTCCAACGTATCTATAATTTATGAAGTATTGATGCCATGTTTACAACAATTTTATATGATTTGGTATGATTTGCATGGAACTAACTCGGACTGTGCTGTTTTCAGCAGAACTACCGAGGTGTTGTTTTTTGTGTAGAAATGAAAGTTCTCCAAATGAGCTGAAACTTTTCGATGATTTTTTTTGGAACAAAAGGGATCCCCGAAGCTTCATGGAAGGACCAGAAGGTGAAGGAGTAGTGCACAAAACACCGGGGCACACCTGGGCCCTTGCCCGTGCCCGGGTGGGTTGTGCTCACCTCGAGGCCCATCTTCGCATGAAACTAACGCCAAAAAATCCTATAAATAGAGAAACCATCAGAAATAACCCTAAATCAGAAGTTTTGCCGCTGCAAGCCTTTGTAGACACGAAAAACCAATCTAGACCCTATTCCGGCACTCCGCCGGAGGGGGAGATCATCATCGGTGGCCATCTTCATCATCCCGATGGCCACCATGATGAGGAGGGAGTAGTCCACCCTCGGGGCTGAGGGTTTGCACCAGTAGCTATGTGTTCAATCTTTCTCTCTCTCTCTCTCTCTCTCTCTCTCTCTCTCTCTCTCTCTCTTCTGTTCTTGAGATGTCACGACCTTGATGTATCGCGAGCTTTGTTAATATAGTTGGATCATATGGTGTTTTCCTCTCTCTATCTTGTTGTGATGACTTGAGTTTTCCCTTTGAGATTTTGTTTTATTGGATTGCATACTTTTATGGATTTGAGAACACTTGATGTATGTCTTACTATGAATACCCGTGGTGACGATGGGGTATCATATTGATTCACTTGATATGTGTTTTGGCACTCAACTCGCGGATTCCCGAGGTGACATTGGGGTAATCTATGCATAGGGGTTGATGCACGTTCTCTTCTTTGTTTCTTCGATAGAAATCTTGGGGCACTCTTTGAGGTTCTTTGTGTTGGATCGAGTATTATGAATCTGAATTTGTTTGGTGTATATCGTATAATCAACTCACGGATACTCGCGGTGACATTGGAGCACCTATGTGACATTAGAGTTGGTTGATGTGTATCATATGGTGTTATTTTAGTACGAACTCTTGGTTAGATCGATCAGAAAGAATAGCTTGGTGTTACTTTAGTACGAACTCTAGGATAGATTGATCGGAAAGAATAGCTTTGAGGTGGTTTCGTACCCTACAAACAATTTCTTCTTATGTTCTCCGCTAGATAAGAACTTTGGAGTGATTCTTCATCACACTTTGAGGGATGGTTATATGATCCAATTATATTAGCATTGTTGAGAGATTTCACTAGTGAAAGTACGGACCCTAGGCCTCATTTTCAAGCATTGCAATACCGTTTGTGCCCCATTTTTATCAATTGCTACCTTGCTGTTTTTCATTGTTCCTATTACAAAAATAAATATTTACTATCATTACTACACTTTTATTACCATCTCTTCACCGAACTAGTGCACTTATACAAATTACCATTGTATTTGGTGTGTTGGGGACACAAGAGACTTTTTGTTATTTGGTTGCAGGGTTGTTTGTGAGAGAACATCTTCATCCTACACCTCCCACGAATTGATAAACCTTAGGTCATCCACTTGAGGGAAATTTGCTATTGTCCTACAGAACTCTACGCTTGGAGACCCAACACGAGTCTACAAGAACAAGTTGTGTAGTAGACATCAAGCTCTTTTCTGGCAACGTTGCCGGGGAGGTGAGTGCTTGAAGGTATATCTTTAGATCTTGCAATCAAATCTTTTAGTTTCTTGTTTTATCACTAGTTTGGTTTATAAAAAGAAAACTAAAAAATGGAATTGAGGTTGCATCATATTGTTCATCTTCATAATGTCTTTCGTGAAAATTATGGAAAGGAAAATTATGCTCAATTGATAGAAGAAGAATTAAATAGAATGTTTGGCATAAATGATGAGCATGGTAGCAATGTTGTTAGTATGAATTCTTTGAATATCCATGATGCTAGTGATATGCAAATCTATAAACTTGGGGATGCTATGTTTGATGAAGATGATATTTTATTCCCCCAAGTTTTGATGAGCAAATTTGTTATAATGGTAGCGTGCCTCCTATTTATGATGATAACAATGATGAATGTGGGTCTGGAAGAGTGTCAACTATAGGTAATGATCCCACTATTTTGGACCGTGTTGAATCTTATCACAATGATGAAAGTGGATTTGGAGAGGTCGTGACTTTATTTAGTGATGAATCCACTATTTCGGAAGAGATTTCAATTGATTATGAGAAGAAAGTTTCTATCTATGATGATTATGGTGATGACATGTTTGCTATAAAGAATAATGATAATCATGAAACTTGTCATCATGATTTTTAATTTTCAATCTCATGATAGTTATTTTTATTGAGTTTGCTCCCACTACTGAAAAGATCATGAAAAGAATCCTTTATGTGATAGTTATTTGTTGAATTCATTCATGATGCTACTGAAAATTATTATGAGAGAGGAACATATGCTTTTACATATTTCAATAATATTAAGTTTCATTTCTATGTGTTGAAAATTTTGAAGTTTTGCTTGTTTTTCCTTCCTATGCTAGTTGATTCTTGTTCCCATAAATTGTTTGCTCACAAAATCCCTATGCATAGGAAGTGGGTTAGACTTAAATGCGCTTTCCATGTGATTCATGATGCTCTTATTATGTTTCAATCCTTAACTTTTATGCGAGCATCATTGAACTCATCATGCCTAGCTAAAAGGCATTAAAGAAAAGCGCTTATTGGGAGACAACCCAACATTTACCTACTGTTTTTGTGTGTTATTAGTCTACTTTAGTAATCATGTTTTATTGCTTTTGTTTCAATAAAGTTCCAAGTAAAGCCTTTGGGATAGTGTGGATGATAGTTGACTTGAATCTGTGCAAAAACAGAAACTTTTGTGATCAGTCCAGAAATTTTGATATTCACTGGAATGTGCTTTTGATCTGAATTTTTAATAGGAGATAGATATACAAATTATCTATGTTGTCCTAATTTTTCATAATTTTTGGAGTTACAAAAGTATGATTGGAGTACAGATTACTTCAGACTGCTCTGTTTTTGATAAATTCTATTTTCAATGCATAGTTTGCTTGTTTCCTAGTTTCTATGGCCTATATAGCTCAATATAAATTGTGGAAATTATAGGCTACAATAGTAATTGTGTGAGAGCAATTATGAATCTTGTCTTTGACAGTACCAAAGTGAATGGTTTGCTCTTTATCATACTAACCTATCTCACGAAGTTCTGTTAAGTTTTGTGTGATTGAAGTTTTCAAGCTTTGGGTGAGATATCGATATGAGGAGAATAAGGAGTGACAAAACCCTAAGCTTGGGGATTCCCAAGGCACTCCCAAGGTAATATTCAAGGAAGATCCAAGCAACTAAGCTTGGGGATGTCCCGGAAGGCATCCCCTCTTTCGTCTCCAACATTATCGGTAACCTTAATTGAGGCTATATTTTTATTCGTCACATGATATGTGTATTGCTTGGAGTGTCATTTTATTTTGTTAGGATTTGCTTGCTGTTATCTATAATAATGTTTTGCATCTTTTACTTCAATAAAAATGCCAAGTATAGCCTTTGCCATGCTTATTTTGTGAGTCTACTTGTGGCTGTTTCAAAACAGAAAGTTTGTTGTTGTTGCAAAAATTCTCTAGAAAATTAAGAATGTGATAAAATGTTGAATTTTTTTGCATAGTAAGCTATAATAAATTTTCTACAGTGTGGTAAGTTTTCAGAATTTTCGGAGTTAGGGAAGTATGATGAATATTGCACTCTTTACAGACTACTCTGTTTAGACAGATTGCTATTATGTTTGCATTGTATGCATATGTTTGCTTGTTTAATGATTCTATTTGAAGATAGGAGTATTAAATATGTAGAGGCATTTAGTATGCAATGTTGAATAATAATTTTAGCGATTTTCTATAGTATAGAATGATAAGGTTATTGCATTGATTTATACTAACTTATCTCATGAGTTCTTGTTGAGTTTTGTGTGGATGAAGTTTTTAAGATTTAGGGAAACCATGATATAAATGAATTAAGGAGACACAAAAGCTCAAGCTTGGGGATTCCAAAGGCATCCCAAGATAATATTCCAATAAGTCTCAAGCATCTAAGCTTGCAGATACCCCGGTAGGCATCCCACCTTTCTTCTTCAACAATTATCGGTTAGTATCAGTTGAGCCTAAGTTTTTGCTTCTTCACATGAGTTGTGCAATTCTTGGAATGCCATTTTATTTTCTTTTGCTTTCTATTTTAATAAAATACTTATATCTGAAAGTTTTTAAATAAAAAAGAGTCCTCAAAATAGCTACCCATCTACATAACTACTCGCTTGATCTTCACTTATATCTTTTTGGAGTAGTTTGTCTATTAATCTTGTGCTTCACTTATATCCTATGAGTAAATTTTTGAATGAATTGAATATAGTGAAGTTGAAATTATATGTTCATATCATGCCTAGTGGTAACTTCACAATGGGTTTAGAAAGTGAAATCTTTTGAAGCTTGACAATCACAATATTGGTCATACAAGCAATTCCTGAATGATTACTATAAGGAAGAGCACTTTCATGTGCAAATATATTATCTTGGACATCTTCTATGATTGTGAATACCCATTAATTAGTTGAACAAATTAGTTGAAGTTGGACAAGGAAGACAAGATAATGAGTTATGGTTGTGTATATTTGCATAGAAGTTATATTGTCATAGATCCTCCAACATGTGCTGTTTGCCTAGGATCTTTTGCTAGCCAAAAATTCGTACTAAGTAGAGATACTGCTTGTGCATCCAAAAACCCTCAAACCTAGTTTCTTGCCTTGAGTGTCCACCATACCTACCTAAGGATTGAATAAGATCCGTCAAGTAAGTTGTCATTGGTGCATAAAGCAACAAAATTTGCTCCTAAATATGTTTGATCTTTTATTGTAAGGGAAAATTAAGCATTGTACGAACTTGTGATGGCAAAGTAATAAAAGCGACAGACTACATAATAAAGGTTGCTATCATAAGGGGCAATATAGCGTGACATTCCTTTGCATTAAGAGCTTGGACATCCTAATAGGAAGTGCATGGCAACCACTGCTTCCCTCTGCGAAGGGCCTATCTTTTACTTTTCAGTATTTATGCAAAGAGTCAATAGTATAAATTCTCATTTCAACCTCGATTATTCTCTAGTTGGCAAGCATCATGTGGTGGGGAAAGATCTAGGCACATATGACCAGTCAAATATATTTGATCATGATTTATTATTATTGACAATTATCTCTATGATAAATGAGTTGGGAGGCAAAATATTAAGCCCCTATCTTTCTTTGTGTTTGGTGGATGCCATTTGTTCTAAGAATATGCTTTGAGTAGTCAATCATGGAATATGATGATTGAGTATGTGGAGCTCTTACTTAGACTCTGTTGAATAAGTTGAATTGCAATTGTTTGGTGACTAAGAATATAGGTTGTTGAGTTTCAAGAGAATTCATTGTTTGAACCTTAACATGTGAATTGGTTGCTACTTTAACATGAAAAGTTTTATGAGAAAGAGTTGCTGTTATGATGCTAGGAAAAGTGATTTAAATTATCATTTATCAAACTTATGCACTTTGCTAGCATTCACACTTCATAAATTATTTCTTTTATCATTTACCTACTCGAGGACGAGTAGAAATTAAGCTATAATTTAGGAAGTATTCATACCATGTTTACAACAATTTTATATGATTTTGGTATGATTTGCATGGAACTAACCCGGACTGACGCTATTTTCAGCAGAACTACTGTGGTGTTGTTTTTTGTGCAGAAATGAAAGTTCTCCACATGAGCTGAAACTTTTTGACGATTTTTTTGGAACAAAAGAGACCCCCGAAGCTTCGTGGAAGGACCATTAGGGGAAGTAGTAGGGCACAAGACACCGGGCCGCGCCTGGGCCCTTGCCCGTGCCCCGGTGGGTTGTTCTCACCTCGAGGCCCATCTTCGCGTGAAACCAACACCAAAAAATCCTATACATAGAGAAACCATCAGAAATAACCCTAGATCAGAAGTTCTGCCGCCACAAGCCTCTATAGCGATGAAAAGCCAATCTAGACCCCGTTCCGTCATGTGAGATCATCACTGGTGGCCATCTTCATCATCCGGCGGCCACCATGATGAGGAGGGAGTAGTCCACCGTCGGGGCTGAGGGTTTGTACCAGTAGCTATGTGTTTAATCTCTCTCTCTCTCTCTGTCATGTTCTTGATATGTCATGATCTTGATGTATCGCGGGCTTTGTTAATATAGTTGGATCATATGGCGTTTTCCCTCTCTATCTTGTTGTGATGAATTGAGTTTTCCCTTTGAGATTTCGTTTTATTGGATTAAATATTTTTATGGATTTGAGAACACTTGATGTATGTCTTGCTATGAATACCCTTGGTGACAGTGGGGTATCATATTGATTCGCTTGATATGTGTTTTGGCACTCAACTCGCGGATTCCCTAGGTGACATTGGGGTAGTCTATGCATAGGGGTTGATGCACATTCTCGTCTTTGTTTCTCCGATAGAAATCTTGAGGCACTCTTTGAGGTTCTTTGTGTTGGATCGAGTATTAAGAATCTGAAATTGTTTGATGCACATCGTATAATCAACTCTTGGATAGTCGCAGTGACATTGGAGTATCTACGTGATATTAGAGTTGGTTGATGTGTATCATATGGTGTTATTTTAGTATGAACTCTTGGTTAGATCGATCGGAAAGAATAGCTTGGTGTTATTTTTAGTAAGAACTCTAGGATAGATTGATCGGAAAGAATAGCTTTGAGGTGGTTTTGTACCCTAAAAACAATTTCTTCTTATGTTCTCCAGTAGATAAGAACTTTGGAGTGATTCTTCATCGCACTTTGAGGGATGGTTATACGATCCAATTATATTAGCATTATTGAGAGATTGCACTAGCGAAAGTACGGACCCTAGGCCCCATTTTCAAGCATTGCAATACCGTTTGTGCTTCGTTTTATCAATTGCTACCTTATTGTTTTTTGTTGTTCCTAATACCAAAATCAATATCTACTATCATTACTACGCTTTTATTACCATCTCTTCACCGAACTAGTGCACCTATACAAATTACCATTGTATTTGATGTGTTGGGGACACAAGAGACTTTTTGTTATTTGGTTGCAGGGTTGTTTGAGAGAGAACATCTTCATCCTACGCCTCCCACAGATTGATAAAACTTAGGTCATACACTTGAGGGAAATTTTCTACTGTCCTACAAAACTCTGCGCTTGGAGGCCCAACACGAGTCTACAAGAACATGTTGTGTAGTAGACATCAGTAGGTAACATACCGATGGACAAAGGGAATTACGTATGTTGTCATAACGGTTCGACCGATAAAGATCTTTGTAGAATATGTAGGAGCCAATATGGGCATCTAGGTTCTGCTATTGGTTATTGACCGGAGAGGCGTCTTTGTCATGTCTATATAGTTCTTGAACCCGTAGGGTCCGCACGCTTAACGTTCATTGATGATATAGTGTTATATGAGTTATATGATTTGGTGAACGAATGTTGTTCGGAGTCCCGGATGAGATCACAGACATGAAGAGGAGTCTCGAAATGGTCAAGAGGTAAATATTGATCTATAGGATGATGGTATTCGGACACCGGAATAGTTTCGGAGTGCACCGGGTACTCATCGGGTCATCGGAAGGGGTTCCGGGCACCCTCGACAAGTGTATGGCCCTTATGGTCCAGAAGGGGGACAGACCAGCCCACAAAGGGGCTGGTGCGCCCCTTCCCTTGGCTGGCCGTCCCTAGGGGAAAGAAAGGGGAGGGATGGCCCCTCCTGCCTTTCCCTCCTCAAGAGAGAAAGGAAATGGGGGGGGGGGCGACCTCCTCCTTCCTTCGTCCCGCACTCCAAATAAGGAAGGGGGCGCCACTTGGGGGAAGACCCCAAGTAGGATTCAGCCTACTTGGGGGCGCCTCTTGGCTACTCCGTCCACCCCGCACCTATATATATGTGGGAGGGGGCGCCTAGCACACCCTAAGGCAATTGCTTAGCCGTGTGCGAAGCCCTGCGGAGATGACTTCACTGTCACCGTCACCACGCCATCGTGCTACCGGAACTCATCCACTACCTCGTCGTCTTGCTGGATCAAGAAGGCACGGACGTCATAGAGTTGAACATTTGCTTAACGCAGAGGTACCGTACGTTCGGTACTCGATCAGTTGGATCGCGAAGAAAGTTCGACTACATCAACCGCATTGTCAAACGCTTATCCTTACTAACTACGAGGGTACGTAGACACACTCTCCCCTTGTTTCTATGCATCTCCTTGATAGATCTTGCGTGTGCGTAGAACTTTTTTGTTTTCCATGCAACGTTTCCCAACAGGGGCATCCGAGCCAGGTCTATGCGTAGATGATATGCACGAGTACAACACAAAGAATTGTGGGCGGTGATGGGCATACTGCTTACCACCAATGCCTTATTTTGATTCGGCGGTATTGTGGGATGAAGTGGCTTGGACCAACCTTACATGTCCACGCACATGAGACCGGTTCCACCAACCGACATGCAACTAGTTTTGCATAAAGGTGGTTGGAGGGTGTCTGTTTTCCTACTTTAGTTGAATCAAATTTGACTATGGCCGGTCCTTGAGGAAGTTTAAAACAACAAACTTGATAAATCGCCGTTGTGGTTTTTGCCGTAGGTAAGAACGGTTCTTGCTAGAAGCCCATAGCAGCCATGTAAAACTTGCAACAACAAAGTTGAGGAGATCTAACTTGTTTTTGCAGGGCATGTTATGATGTGATATGGTTAAGACATGATGTGATATACATTGTTGTATGAGATGATCATGTTTTGTAAATTTATCGGCAACCGACATGAGCCTTATGGTTGTCTCTTTATTGTATGAAATGCAATCGCCATGTAATTGCTTTACTTTATCTCTATGCGTTAGCAATAGTTGCAAAAGCAATAGTTGGCGAGACGACCACGACGCAACGATGGAGATCAAGGTGTCGAGCCGGTGACGATGGAGATCATGATGATGATTTGGAGATGGAGATCAAAAGCACAAGATGATGATGGCCATATCATGTCACATATTTTGATTGCATGTGATGTTTATCCTTTATGCACCTTATTTTGCTTAGAACGATGGTAGCATTATAAGATGATCCCTTCACTAAATTTCAAGATAAAAGTGTTCTCCCAGCGTATGCACCGTTGCTAAAGTTCGTCATTTTGAAGCACCTCGTGATGCTCGGGTGTGATAGACTCTACGTTCACATACAACGGGTGTAAGACAGTTTTGCACATGCATAATACTTGGGTTAAACTTGACGAGCCTAGCATGTACAGACATGGTCCCGGAACACTGGAGACCAAAAGGTCGAACGTGAGTGATATAGTAGATATGATCAACATAGAGATGTTCACCATTGATGACTATCCCATCTCACATGATGATCGGACATGGGTTAGTTGATTTGGATCACGTATCACTTAGATAACTTGAGGGATGTTTATTTAAGTGAGAGTTCATTAGTAATTTTGATTAATTGAACTCAATTTATCATGAACTTATTCTTGATAGTATTTGCATATCTATTTTGTAGATTAATGGCCCGTGCTACCGTTGCCCTAAATTTTAAGCGTTCCTAGAGAAAGCTAAGTTGAAAGATAATGGTAGAAACTACACGGACTGGGTCCGTAACTTGAGGATTATCCTCATTACTGCACATAAGAATTATGTCCTTGATGCACCGCTAGGTGACAGGCCTGCTGTAGGAGTTGATGCAGATGTTATGAACGTCTAGCAAGCTCGATCTAATGACTACTCAATAGTTCAATATGCCATGCTTTACGACTTAGAATCAGGACTTCAAAGACGTTTTGAACATCATGGAGCATATGAGATGTTCCAGGAGTTGAAGTTAATATTTCAAGCAAATGCCTGGGTTGAGAGATATGAAGTCTCCAACAAGTTCTATAGCTACAGGATGGAGGAGAATAGTTCTATCAGTGAACACATACTCAAAATGTCTGTGTATTATAATCACTTGACTCAACCGGGAGTTGATCTTCCAGTTGATTGTGTTATTGACAGAGGTCTTCAATCACTGCCACCAAGCTACAAAGGCTTCATGATGAACTATAATATGCAAGGGATGAACAAAACAATCCCCGAGCTCTTCGCAATGCTTAAGGCCGCGGAGGTAGAAATCAAGAAGGAGCATCAAGTGTTGATGTTTAACAACACCACTAGTTTCAAGAAAAATGGCAAGGGAAAGAAAGGGAACTTCAAGAAGAATGGCAAGCAAGTTGCCACTATCGGGAATAGTCCCAAAGCTGGACCCAAGCCTGAAACTGAGTGCTTCTATTGAAAAGGAAGGGGTCACTGGAAGCGGAACTGCCCCAAGTATTTGGTGGATAAGAAGGATGGCAAAGTGAAAAAAGGTATATTTGATATACATGTAATTGATGTGTTCCTTACTAATGCTCGTAGTAGTGCTTGGGTATTTGATACTGGGTCGGTTGCTCATATTTGAAACTCGAAACAGGAGCTGCGGAATAAATGAAGATTCGCTAAGGAAGAGGTGACGATGCACGTTGGGAATGGTTCCAGGGTCGATGTGATCGCCGTCGGAACGCTATCTCTACATCTACCTTTGGGATTAGTTTTAGACCTGAATAATTGTTATTTGGTGCCCGTGTTGAGCATGAACATTATATCTGGATCTTGTTTATTGCGAGACGGTTATTCATTTAAGTCAGAGAATAATAGTTGTTCTATTTATATGAATAATATCTTTTATGGTCATGCACCCTTGAAGAGTGGTCTATTCTTGTTGAATCTCAATTGTAGTGATACACATATTCATAATATTGATGCCAAAAGATGCAAAGTTGATAATGATAGTGCAAAATATTTGTGGCACTGCCGTTTAGGTCATATTAGTGTAAAGCGCACGAAGAAACTCCATGTGGATGGGCTTTTGGAATCACTTGATTATGAATCATTTGATACTTGCGAACCATGCCTCATGGGCAAGATGACTAAAACTCCGTTCTCCGGAACAATGGAGTGAGCTAATGACTTATTGGAAATAATACATACCGATGTATGCGGTCCAATGAGTGTTGAGGCACGCGGCGGATATCATTATTTTCTGACCTTCACAGATTATTTTGTTGGAAATATGCCCTAGAGGCAATAATAAATTGGTTATTATCATATTTCCTTGTTCATGATAATCGTTTTATTATCCATGCTAGAATTGTATTGATCGGAAACTCAGATACATGCACTACAAAAAAATACACTTCCGTGATGATACGTGTTTGTCCCAGTAGGTCACGTTTTCTGTCATGCATGTACATCCATGACGATTTTATGATAGAATCAAGATAGTCATACATGTTCTGTCATAGAAGTGTTCCATGACATTACCAAAATTATCATCACAGAAGTGTCCACTTCCATGACGATAAATTACGCGTCATAGAAGTGCTTTCGTGGAGGGTGGTCAACACGTGGCATCCACCATAATGGGACGCTGTTACGCTATCGGGTTCCGGTTTGGATCTGGTAACCCGTTAACAACACAGACCAATGGCGATTTTCCACGTGTAAAATTCTCAATGGCGAGAGGAACCACGTGTCGGCTCACTGTTGGGATAGATGGCATCCATTCATTGGACTGAAGGCGCCTATGATACGTCGACACGTGGCATGACCCAACAGAGGCTCATTCCAGTGAAAAGGCTGGCCCATTTGACTTGGTCAAAAGTTAGCAGGCCGGCCCATGGAAAGCCTGTTAACGGCCTATTCGCATATAGCCCATTTACAGCCCGCTAACTCACTTCCCGTTATGGCCTACCGGAATTTGGCCCAGTAGCGTCATCTGGGCCGTCCAATATGATTCCAGCCCATTGTAACTTCCAGCCCATGTATGGCCCATGACATCTTTCGACCCATAGGAGGCCCTTTGTAACTCTGGGCCCATTAAAGGCCGAGATGAAACTGGCCCATAATGAACAGTGTATCGCTTTATACCCATTAACGGCCCATTATTCCGTCGACCGTTTCCAGCCTGTGTTAACTTTCGGCCTTCTAAGGGCCCATTTATTCTTGGGCTCATTTCCAGAATTCGATTACTTACGGCCCGTTACTGGCCTGTTCCACTTGTGGGCCAAATTTAGCTCATGATTACAGTCGGCCTGTTTGTGGCCCGTTACCCCGTTGGGCTATTTTCATAGCGTCATCAAATACGACCTATTAACGGCCTGTTATGGTCGGGCCATAAAACAGACGATTTCCACTCTAGCCCATTTATGGCCCATTTTGTGGGCCGTTATTTGGTCCATGAATAGTACGACCCATGTTTGGCGAAACGATTATACGGCCCGTAGAAGGCCCATAGATTAGAGGCCCGTAGAAGGCCCATGGATCCTACGGCCCATAAAAGGCCCATGGATCCTACGGCCTATAGAAAGCCCATGGATCCTACGACCCGTAGAAGGCCCATGGATCGTACAACCTGTGGAGGGCCATGGTCACTAGAAAAGGTAGCAGGACCATGGTTACAACAGTCTGTGTGTTGCCATGGTTATTGTGGCCTAGTTATAAAAATAGGTTATTGTGGCCACTAGAAAAGCGCGGAAAAAGAACTGCAGTGACTACAAGCAAACAAGTAAACAAGACAATAAGGAAACAAATAAGCAAGCAACCAACGCTAGGCTATTACCGCTATTATACATATTACATCCACTCGGCGTCAAAGTTCGCCACCAGTGGAAATATAGGGAACAAAGCAGCATATTACATACACTGGCCGTCTAAATTGGCCAGCAGTGCAAATAAACGCGGCAATAAAACAAGTCCATAACTGAAACAACTTCAGAAGAGCTCAAGAAATGTTATCCTGGGTATCCACCATGCTGGCAATAAGCTTAGCAAGCTTATTAGCTTTGTCCTGTTTGGCGCTAAAATCCTCCAACGCTTGCTGTTGCACCAGAAAGTATGCATCTGAATGCTCCAGGGTCTTCCGCAGTCCTTCGGCTTCTTGTCGTAGCACAACTGATCGATGTCTTTCAGCTTGTAGTTGAGACTCAAGAAACCGAACTGATTCGGACAATGAGTTTGAATAGCTTGTGCCAGCGGTAGTGGCCTGTAACTCGAACACTAAACCAAGACATGACTTTTGGGTTGTCTCATTGTCTTCAAGATAGTTTTCCTTAGCTGTTTTATCAGCTTTGTTGGAGACCAACAAGGATGTCTCACTATCCTGAACCTTATCTGCATTACTTCCTTTACCATTGCTTAATAAGGCACTCTTCCCCAATATTTTGTCAGCATTCTAAAAGAAGAAACAAGTAGACACATAATAGGTTTAGCATGTACTAGTATATGAAACTCATTTTGGTGAACCAGTTCGTTAGTAAGGTGGACATGATTAAACTACCAAGTCTTCTATTGCCAAGTAGTACATAATAAAAGCATCAAATAAACATATATCTATGTCCTATGGTCACTGCATTGTCTTGCCAAATCAAAATAGAGACATGGTTCAAATCATATCAGTTCAAGAAAAAGCAGCACTTAAAGAATACAAAGCGTGGGAATCTACACAACACAACAAGATTTCAGATGGGTACCATGGGTCTACATGTACAACAACACTATTGGATCTGTTGTAATGCTAGTAATGTGCATGATATGAGAAGTCAACTATATACACAATTGAAATTGAAATCAACAGAGCTATTTATAAGGGCAAACCTATTAAAGAAACATGCGTAAACATACATGTTGTTCCATTGGAGTTTTGATTGGATCCTTCAATTTAAAAATAAGTTTGTATGAGTAAACACAGTGATACAAGAGCAAAGCAGTATGCACGATAGCAATGGAATCTTAAATGAGAACAGTTGTTCTTCAGGTTTACGCACTTGTTCTACATGAACAAAGTATAGCAAGATGCAAGCATATAGTAATTAAAAATAAAAAATGAGCTCATAGACCTTACCACATTCTTGGTTCGGGACCAGTACAAAACAAGGCTTTCCCGGTCATCGTCCAGTAAATGTGTCTCAGGATAACATAAGGGAATTTGATGAGTTTCTTTGCCAGCGAAGTACATTTTCTTCAGGTAATTCTGATACTGCTATCAAGCATTCTTGAAGATAGCAAAGGTATTAGCACATGTTAACTCATCCTGAGTTTCCAAATTGGTCCTTCTCTATAGAGAAAAATGGGAAAATTTGCTGTATTATAACCATCATGGAGGTAGAATGTATGGAACAAAGCAAAGTAATTGCTGTGAAAACATCCATCCATCCAAACATCACGACTCCTGACCGTCTTTCGCCACGGGTCCACGACACACATAGGATTTAACAACATCAAATGCGATAGATGCTAAACTACGAATGGTTGGATGTGCTTCGTCCATAAGAATAGGTGTACTAACTGGTGGAGTTGGGGTTCGCCGTGGTAGTACTAGTACTTTGGGCACTGGAGTTGCGTTACTAACTGCTCTTGTTTGGGAGCTCTATGGTGGAGATGGTGTTGTGTCAACAAGAACTGGGTTACTATCTGCTGGGTTGGGGTTAGATTGGGTGAAGCTGGTTCTCTGTCCCATTGCAATAGGGGTACAATCTGCGAGAGTCTGGGTTATGTGTGGTAGGACTGGTTCTCGTGCATGTACAACCGGGGTGCTATCTCCACCAAGAGGTAGCACTATCTTATTTGAAGGCAGTGTTTTTACTCCGCTAGATACTGCCATCACCCGCTCCAATTCAAATGGCTGATAAACAGGAAACATAGTTGAATGTACAGACATTGTATGAGAGACAGATGCAATAGATAGTGTGGAAAAAAGAGGGCATACAATTATTGACATGTATATTGTTTAACTAAAAGGGATAGCATGACATAATTTCACATATATGATGTCTATCTAAACTGGATAGCATAGCATGACATAATTCAAAGATATGATGACTAACTAAACAGGATGGCATGAGATAATTATATGATGTCTTTAGTAAACAGGTTCACATGACATAATTCACACACATGTTATCTAAGTAATCAGGATCACATGATTTAATTCACATATGTGATTTATATGCTAAGCAGAGGGCATTCACATATATGATCTCTGAACTAAGAACATGGTGTTGAATATTGTGTATATGATGTCTAAACTATGCAATGCAAGACACCATATGCATGATATGAGCAGTATAACTGTGCCAAGTTAGAGCATACACCTCAGTGGGGGAATATGACTGGTCATTTGTCTCTGAATCCATCTCTGAGGAGCTATCGGTACCCAACAAGCGATCTGCTTCGACAGGTAGCACTGTCTGCTTTGAAGACCTTGTTTTCACTCTAGATTTTTCCATCACCCACTCAAATGGCTGATTCACAGGAAGAGTAGTTTAATGTACAAACATTGTCGACAAATGGAAATGTAATGAAGAAAAGGACGGGCAAGATATCATTCAAATATATGATGCCTAGTTAAACAGGATGGCATTGCATATTTCACATATATTATGACTGGCTAAAAGGGACGAGACTGCATAATTCCCATATATGATATATAAACTAAATAGGTGGCATTACAGAACATGTCTAAACTAAGCAGATAACATATATGATGTCGAAAGTAGGCACTTCAAGGCAACATA
>NC_041391.1:220070713-220158546 GCF_002162155.2 Triticum dicoccoides
AGAACAGATATCTTCCTCTGGATTACAATCTAGGGAGGGGGGGGGGCGGTTTGCCATTGAACCCACCATGGAGCGATGTATTCATGACATTGTATTGCCGCGCAAAACTCTTCTCTTTTTCTCTACATGTTCAACATGACTGTGTACACTATCTGACATGCATATGAAAAAAATATAGTGAGATTATGTAAGGAGAGCATGCAAAAATCTAGAGTGATGGTAACAACCAGTGGATGGATCCAAAAATAATGATAGCAGGCTGATGATAGCTTTAAATTAATAAAAAGGCAGAAGATGCTTTACTATTTGTTTCCTACCCAAAATGAACAACATAGGCAGAGATACTATTCATTACTGCCTCGATATGTGCCAGATAATATACAGAGATACTATTCATTGCTGCCTCGATATGTGCCCCACAGCTAATTTTAAAACTCAAGTTTGAACATTAATTTGGACCTGACTTGGAGTCTAAGAGGTGAACATGACGATAAAGTAGTAGGTAATATTAAGCAATGCATAACATAAGCAGAAACAAAAGAGTGGGACCTCTCTCATGGACTCGTGTACTCCTCAGGTTCATCTGCTGAGTCGATGATGGTGATGCCATTGCGGTGGGTGCCGGTGGTAGGGAAGGAGATCTGAGGCAGCAAAATACGGCCAAGAGTCGTGATATCTGGTTTGGTGGATGCTTCTATCGATGGAGCAGCTCAGATGAGGTGGACGACGTTGTGGCAGGAGCAGGACAAACCACACAAAGTTTTCTTCGGCACCTACCTATAACTGAAGTAATTTTGTAAGGGCTCCTTTGGCTTGCAGGATTCTAAAAACCCAGAGATAGGAAAAACACCGAAATAGGATTCAAAACAAAGCATTTTTAAACACATGATTTCTGTCAACTTGGGTGTTTGGTTCACAGGAATTGGAAGAGCAGAGGAATGCAAAGAAACATGGCCAAATTAAAGTGAAACCATATGAAAGCGTGTACAGTTAGAATGTTATTCTGCCACTAATGCACTTGGTCTTGTTTTCATGCATAGGATTTTGAAAAGTAGGTCAAGGTGGATGTTTTTCTCCATTCCTTTCAATAAAATGCATGAATAATTGAATAGTAGAGTGCCATAGGAAAAATTTCCTATTGCTATGTTTTCCCTTCAGTTTTTCCTTTGAACCAAAATAGCCCTAATGGATCGACATGAATGTAGAGTACTAAGTGATGCGATAAGTGCACACCCTCTTTGCCGTAGCTGTGTCGACCTTGGCATCATTGGGTTGGTTGCCGAAGAAGTTGAGGCAGAGGTGGCTGTCGGAGGTGTGGAGGAAGATCTGAGGAATATGTAGACGGCGTCCATGGCACTACTCAATTGTGATGGATGGTTCCATCGTTGGAGCAGCTGCGGTGAGCCGTAAGACGTCAAGGCTGAAGTAGTACAAGACATACATCCTTAATCTCAAGTGGGATTCTAATAGCATCTACAATAGATGATGTAAAATACATCACCCAAAATTGACAGATGTAACATTTACATCACAACAAAGCACCTGACTACAACAGATGAGGTAAAAACTGTAGACTCTGGACTTAACTGTCGAAACTGAAATTTACCGTGGAATCTGAATGTTACTGTCGAAACTGAACGCACTGGTAGCAGAGAGGCACTTCACATGTAGTTTTGGCCGCTCGAGCACTAGTAGTAGCAAAATAGTGATCTAAATCAGCAGGTGATCGAGGGGGAACACAATAGCAGATAGCAGCCGGAGCAGCAGCGCCTGGAGGAGCAACGCGAACTAGAGCCAAAGCAGCAACTCGTGTAGCTGCAATAGCCTGTGTACCAGCATCAGCAGCGCGAGTGAGAGCAAGAGCAAAGCAGCAGCACGAGCGAGGGGGAGAGCAGAGCAGCAACACAAGCGAGGGCCGGAGCAGTAGAAGGAGCAGCGTGAGCAAGCGAGAGACGGAGCAGCAGCAGCAGCATGAGCGAGCGAGCGAGAGCCGGCGCAGCAACATCAGATTTAGCTGGTATGGACGCCGCCGCTGAAGGGGCCTCGCACTGGGGGAAAGCCGCCGTGGAGATGTCGCCCGCTGCGTCGGCTTCGAGGTAGCCGCGCCATGGGGTGCAGGATGGAGCACCGTCGGCGTCGGGAGGTCGAGTTAAGGAGAAGGTGCGATGTGATGAGTGTACAACCTCTTTGGTGGCACTAAGTAGGCCTTGGATTCGTCCGAGGAGTCGGTGAGGATGTTGCGGTTCTAGTGGAGTAGGTTAAGGTGGCATTGTGGGGATGGAGCAGCCGCGATAGACGAGGCGATCATCAGAGTAGCTCCTTGGAGGTGGAGGATGGGGCGGCTGAACCGGCGGGACGACGAGATCGATTACGGATCCTCATATGGGGAGGTGGATGAGGGACGTCGAGCTGTTGCGGTGGACGATGTCATCGGGGAAGAGGCTCCGGCTAGGCAGCATTGAGGTGGAGGACGAAGGAGGGTGGGGTTTCGCGGCTGGAGCAGAGAGGTTATGGCGGCCTAGGATTTCGAATGGCAAAAAGGAGGCGATGGGAGGGGGAACCATGACTCAGGGACACGCTTGTCCAAAATGTAGGGTGTGTTACAAAAGTACCCCACCGATTTGAACTAGCGGCCCTTTCGGCTCAGGGTTAGAAGGGGGATTTCGCGTGTCGGGATTTGGCAGCTGCAGGAAATTTTCGCGCGCGTTGTAATTTCGGGATAGTAAGGCACAGGTTGTGAAGGCGCATGTTTTGGGAGCACGATACCTGAATTTTCGGGATATAACAAGGTGTGGGTTGAATTTTAGGGACAAGTCTAACGTTTAATATTGTACATACCAAATCAATTTCACACTTCCCTCAACAAAAAAAGGAAAAAAATAAATCTATTCACACCACACAAAGAGAGAGTCTTGTCCCGTTTTACTGTACAAATGCTATTCAAAGCTACAAATCCATGTTATGTCCAATTAATTTTTTTTGCTGGTTGTATAATGCATGTAACCTACTCATACTAACATTTTAGTGCATTCCAAATGTCTATACTACTTCTGCATATCGAACTGAATTTGAATTCGTTTCTCCATTTGAATAAGAATCTACAATCATGATTGTTGCCAACTTAAACCACCATTCATGTATTATCTTAACAACACACCACATGATTACTATAGAGATAGATATGAGCTCGAATTCAAATTTTTGAATACACTTGATGTTGATTCCAAATAATAGTACATTTGATGTACTAACTGGATACTCATAATCTAAACCATGTTCCATACGTACACTGTGTTTAGCACACAAAGTATAGTGCCCCCCTACATTATGACAAGTATTTAGCCCTGAGCTGCACTCAAAAGCCACACATTATCTGAAATTATAATCAATGTTCTATATATTATATGTAGTATAACATCTTAATAACTACACCATGTGTATCACCATTTTATATATTCATTCATGCATGCGTCGGTTTAAAACACTATGATATCTTCTTCAAATATATGAATCCACTTTTTTATAATGAATTATAATCTCTGTTCGTATTTTACACCTTCACGATCCTCTTCTCTTTGTAGCTAGCTTGCGTTAACTTTCTATCATGCATGCACACGCCCGCCCCCCTCTCACCCTCCCACAGCGTCCCCTCCATCGCGCACATTCATTTCTCTTTAGGTCCTCTCTATCCAAGTGTGCCTACCACAAACACACACTTTCCCTCTTCTCTTCTCACCGTCCATGCCCCCCTATGTCCAATACGGTTCCACGCAGGTGCACACTCCCCCCCTCTTTTCATCGATCTCATACTCGCACACTCCTCCCCCTCGACATAGTAGGCCTCTCGCACCACCTCCTAGCCGCACCCCTCTCCACCCGCCCATCTCTCTGGACCTTATTTGCTTCTAACACATGCATGCATGTATACGTACCGATCTCCCTACATATAGTTAGGTCGACTATAATTCTTTTTCCCCATGCACTGATCGACTTACCTCACTAGTTATGTCTCTCCCTTTCTCGGACATACAAAGATTGATCTTCCTATGTAGTTACATCCGCTTACCACAACCACATCGTCCCCTGTCATCATCCTTGCACACCTCCCGACCCGTCTCTCACACACACGTGCATAGACAGGCACACATCCCCTCTCTTATTGATATTGCACTCGTACCCTTCGTTTGTCTAGCAGGCCTCCACTACTATAGGATGCTGCTAACGCAGCACTACGATCAGAGACCCTTCGACGAAATTGTGTGAGATGCAATAATCACAAATGGTGGTGTTAAAAAGCCGTAAAAAAGGTGTAAAATGTTTGCTGTGGCGGACACATCAAACATGGTTCAGATTTTACTTGCGTGTGCGATGCTGGGCATACGGTTGATCTAGCAGAACTATTTGCGATGAGGAAGAACAACAGAAACGGGTAGCCATATCAATGTGTGTGCGATATATGACACACAGTTCACTCTGATGAACTGTGTGCTATTAGGGATGCAACAAAAACAGTCAGCCAGATCAAGGTGTGTGTGATATACATCATACGGTTCACTCGGACAAACTATTTTTGATTAGGCAAGAGAACAGAAACAGTTCATCTTAACAAGATGTGTG
Organism: Triticum dicoccoides; assembly: GCF_002162155.2. Lineage (NCBI taxonomy): Eukaryota > Viridiplantae > Streptophyta > Magnoliopsida > Poales > Poaceae > Triticum > Triticum dicoccoides. The sequence goes on from NC_041391.1 coordinate 220,075,331, forward strand.
TGATATGAGGCATTTGCGATCAGCCAAAAGAACACAAACGAGTCGTGTAAACTAGATGTGTGTGATACGTAGCAAACAACCCACTCGGATGAACTGTTTGCGATGAGAAATTATAACACATATGTTTACTATAGTAAGTTCGTGTGCGATTCTGTTCGTACAAAAAACTTTGAAAAATGCAAACTAGTTGCTTGCGTATAAACAATTATCAAAAATTAACGAGATAGACCTTCTTCAAGCCAATCAACATGTGTTCAAAAACAAAAAATGCCAAAAGTTACAAAACAAAGACCTCGATAGACCTTGCTGTTGTAGATCCCTCTTTGCAGCCTTTATTGCGCAACACAATGGAAATGGTTCAACTGAACAAGATGTGTGTGATACATGGCAAACATGTCAGTGATCAGAAATGTGTGCGAAGACCAATAATAACATAGACGATTGCTGCTAATAAGCTCATTCTGGGCCATGTCCATGAGACCCCATTCCTCCTTATTTTCTATCTCCTCCAGCTCGGAGTCGACTTCACCAAACTTGAAGACTAGTGGCAGATGTTGGATTTAGGGTTCCGGCAGACCCTCTAGGTTCGAAAACTGGGGTACGCACGGAGATCTCGCCCTCTACCTACCTGCACCTCGCCGCCTTGCTAGGATCTGAGCTATGAAAGGAGCAACGCAAGAGACACAGGGTTTATACTAGTTCGGGCCACCATTGTGGTGTAATACCCTACTCTAGTTTGTGGTGTGGTGGATTGCCTCTTGGGCTGATGATGAACAATACAAGGAAGAACAGCCTCGCGAGGGTCTGTTCTTGGCTGCTGTGATGAACTGCTAGGGGAGTTCAATCGCTCTTCCTACTGGTTTTCTGATGATGATCCTCCTCCCTCTACCTTGTGGGTGGCGAGTCCTATTTATAGGCGAAGGCCCTAGGCGTCTTCCCGAATGTTGAGCGGGAAGGGCGCCAACAATTGGCCATTTTGAAGGGGAACATCCAATACACTTATCCTGACTAAAGTTGGTCCTCGCCTGTCAAAGGCTCTGCTGGTGACGCCGGCTTGGGCTCCACAATGACTTCCTTCCTGCCGTTGCGACGGTCTTGGTCTTGTTGCACCGAAACAGATGCCTTTGCTTGATGCTCTCGCTTGCTCTTGCTCCCTTTGCACCAAAGAGGAAAGGTGGACACTGCGCGGGCTGGCGCCCGCCTGGCGCCCTTGGTTGTCATGGCTTGCGTCATGGGCACCTCGTGAGGTACCCCGCCTTGATCTCTCCGCCTCCTCGCGAGCCAGCCTGACGAGGCCATGCCTGAGAAAGCTTCCTGTCGTCCACCCCGCGAGGCTTGGCCCCTCATGAGGGTCTTGAGCTCGTGCTGATGAAGATGGGTCGTGCTGGGCCGCCCCTTGAGCCGCGTTGCAGGCCGCAGGCAGGCAAGTCTGGGGACCCCCGTTCCCAGAATGCCGACAATAGCCCCCGGGCCCAAGGCGCCCCCGGATTTGGCTGAGCAGAGAAGCGAAGGGGCAAGTGCGAAGCGCCACGGGCCCTAACAGCCTGCGGCCTTGGGCGCCGCGTGGCGGTTGATTAGACGTGGGCGGCTCCGCTCCCCCACGACGCCTCGGTGACTGCACGAACTATCAAGTCCCTGCATGCAAAGCGGGTCATGATTACCTGTGATCATGGAGGCCGGCGGTTGGCCTCCTCTTGCTATAAGTACGGGATGATGCCTGCCCTTCCGGTCCATCCCCTCTTGCCTTTCCTTCTTCTTCATGGCTCCGCCAAAGAGGTTCTCGGCCACGAAGAAAGGAAAGGCCCGCCAGGTGGATCCTGACTCTCCCCCGCCCAAGCGCGGTCGAGGCCATCCCCGCAAACACCCTGCGACTCCCATTGTGGCTCCTTGCGGCCGTGGAGGCGATCTTCCGCGTGGTGACGGGCGGCAGGCCGTTGCTGGGGCGCGCGCTATGGCCGCGCGACCCCCTAGGCCGCGCTCCGACTCAGCAGAGGTACTGCCGGAGTTCGTTGTGTGGTCGACGGAACCGGCCAGCATCCGGCTCCAACTTCCTCGCTTCCTCCTAGGTGAGCTTCCGGCTGGCGCCCCGGGCGGCCTCTGGCTTCAGGCTGACGGTTGCTGCAGCCGGGCCTCCTGGGCTTCACTGGAGGTCTCTGCTGCCGGGGGCCTGGCCCTGACCTACGGCTGGCAAACGTTTGCCCGCGCACGTGGTCTGAGCCGGCGGTGCACCCTTCACTTCAAGTTCTACGGTGATGCCACCCTCTACGTGAGGGTGTTCGGGGAAGATGGTCGCCGCGCTGGGTGCTGCCCTGAGGACGACGACCGCGGCCATGGGTCCAGCCCCAGCGATGATGAAGACGACAGCGTGCGCGTGGTCGGCGGCGCTCGGGGTTCATCGAGCTTCGACGGCTCTTCTTCGGGCAGCGGCTCCTCCAGCGGTGGCCGCGATCAGCCTCCGCGCCTGCCTGGAGGGAGGTAGCGGGTCTGCCCGCTGTCGCGCTTCGGTGAAGCGTGAGATGGAGTCCTCCTGAGCTCCGGAGGCAGTTCAAGTCTCCCCCGCGAGTTGGTGTCGGGCGAGTCGCGCTTGTTTTGTTCTTTTTCCCTTTTCCTGCGCAAAGAGACAGTAGTGTAGGGCCCCGCGGGGGCGTGCTTGGACTATTGCTGTTAACTATTGTACTGCTTCCGCTATTTTGGTATTGCGCCTTTGTGCCGCACGCCTGCGCGTGGAAAATTACTTAGCTCGGGGGGGCCTATCTTGACCTTTGCTTCCCGAGGCCGAGGCCTCGTCGAACGCTTCAAGTCCTGCGAGGGTTAGTCTGAAGAGGTAGCTCCCGGCCTCAGCTGTGGAGGCGACCGACCCAAGTCCTGTGTTCGTGTTGCGGTGCTTGTGGGCATGGACTGGAGGGGTGCTCCTGTAGTGGACCCGGGTAGGGAAGCCTTGAACGACAAGGGCATAAAACACTCGCGAGGGTGCCTGCGTTGCTCCCTCGCGTGACTCGCGCGAGAGAAATCGGGGCAGGAGAGCGAAAAAGGCAAAGAGTCACAAGCCAAAGACGACAAAAACTTCAATAAAACCTCGAATGGGGATGAACAAGCCAACTGCAGAAAGCAAATGAGAAAAGCCGCGTCCTGCACCTAATCTAGTCTTCGACGTCTTCTCACCAGCGTGGAGCTAAGTGTTGCCACTGGGCATGGGAGGGAGCCCCAGGGCCTGAGGCCGGCGCTCCTGAGACTCCGGGGCGTGTACAGCCCCAACTCATTATTACGTGAGAGTGTCACGGGCGGCGAGCTTCACAGGCATTGGCCTTCTTCACAGGCTCTGGGCCTTTCTCGGGAAGATAAACTTCACATGCGTTTGCCTTCTTCACAGGCACCGGCACTTTTCCAAAACGCGACAGCTTCACAGGCGTTTGCCTTCTTCACAGGCTCTGGGCCTTTTCCAAAACGCGACAGCTTCACAGGCGTTCGCCTTCTTCACAGGCTCTGGGCCTTTTCCAAAACGCGACAGCTTCATAGGCGTTCGCCTTCTTCACAGGCTCTGGGCCTTTTTAGGGGTAAAACCCCCGGAGGTGCTGGATGTTCCACGCGTTCTGGACGGGTACCCCCTCCTGAGTCTCCAAGCGCACGGAGCCGAGCCTAGAAACATAAACAACCTTGAACGGGCCCTCCCACATGGGAGAGAGCTTATGCAGTCCCTCTGAAAGAACATGCGGTGCCCCCATGTTTGGTTTTGGTAATTGATGACAATCTCTATGGACTAATGGTTGTCTTGAGTTGTATTTGAAGGATTTGTCCATAGGCTTTTCTTGAAGTCCATGTGTTGGTTTCAAGGAGTTTTTGAGTTGACCAAGGTGCTATTAAGCAATTATCCAAAGATTGGTCATGCGAGTGTTGAGCTTATCGCAAGAATGTCTTGAAGAAGAAGGTTGTGTGATCATTCATGTTTACCTTCAAGACATCATCCAAATGAAGAGAGTTGCAAAGATTCAAGGTTGATCAAGACTAAGTCAAGAGTGAATCAAGTTGATCAACGCACAAAGCATAGAAGATGTACCGAGAGGGATCAAGTGATCCCATGGTATGGTAAGCATTGTCCATTACACTTTATGTACTAACCCATGGTCTATGTGAGAGTTGTATGTGGAGTTAGGTACGTATCCATGGGCTTGCGTCAAGAGGAAGATATCATACAACCCATGGAAAGGATGACATCAAGTGGTGATCGTCATCAAGATTGACGTGTGCAAGTTCAAGTGGAGCATCACGAAGAGATCAAGTGCTTGAATCTTACCATCCATTGTGGTGCCAATGGACTTGTGAAGATGTGCCGAAGATTGGCTCACCCATAGTGAACTATGGGGGAGCAATCTTCTAGTCTTCATCGAGCCAACGCAATCAAGAAAGGTGGTCCAACTTGAGGGAGTCAAGATCGTCTTCATCTAGCTCAAGTGGACCATGTGCAAGGCAAAGGTTTTTCCTTGATAGGTTTTCTATTTTACCGGTCTTGTGGTGGTAGTTGGGAGACCGAGTTATAGGATCGTTTGCCGTACTATCAAGGGGGTCTCTCAAGTTGGTAGCTTGATCATATCGTTAGTAGAGAGCTCAAACCATTGCATCTTTGCATCATGTTTCTTGGTTCTTGTTTGGTTATCTTTGTGAGTCTTAGAGCTTATGGTCATCTTGATGACAAGCTTGAGTTCATCGAAAACGGAGTTCGCATGCGTCTTCTATGATGTTTTCGGTGTTGGAGGTTTTATCGGTCTTATCCGATGAAGGGTTCTCACCATTTTCTTATGGGACTTTTCTCATTTGCTTATTCTTTATATTTCTATCAATATTGTGTTAGCCCATGTCATTAGCTTTCCAACAAACTTGGTTTCGTTGAATTCGGAGTCCGTTTGCAAAAGTTGTGGCTGTTTTGGTAAAGGCTGCAGCGGTACTACCGCGACTAGAGCGGATGTAATTTTTTACTACCGCTCCAGAGTGGTACTACCGCTGCTCCTGAGCGGTAGTACCGCTCCAGAGCAGTACTACCGTGGCTCCTAAGCGGTAGTACCGCCCCGGACCAAAATCTCGTGTTTTCTCTCTCGTTTGGGCTGTTTTGACCGTGCTAAGCGGTAGTACCGCTCCTCCAAGCGGTAGTACCGCTTGTGCACGACCTGAGCACCTAACGGTTGGATTCGGGAGGTCCTATTAGAGGGGGTCTTCTTCCCCAATGAACCTAATCCTTTGAGCTCGTGTTCTTCCCCCATTGTTGACCTTCTTCGAGCTTGCTAACTCTCAATCCCTTCATGGATTCTTGCTAGTTTTTGAGGGAAAAGAGAGAGGAGATCTAGATCCACATTTCCTCCAATCACTTTCTCCTCTATGTGAGGGGAACCCCTTGGATCTAGTTCTTGGAGTTCTTGGTGTTCTCCTTCTTGTTCTTCCTCTCATTTTCCTCCCTAGCATTAGTTGCTTCGGTGGGATTTGAGAGAGAAGGACTTGGGCACTCCGTGTGCCCTTGCCATTGCATTTGGTGCATCGGTTTGAGTTCTCGATGGTGATACGTGGAAGTTACAAGTTGAGAAGCTTATTACTCTTGGGTGCTTGGTGCCCTTGAGCTTGCTCCTCTTGGGTGCTTGGGCGCCCTAGACAGATGGTGGTGTTTGGAGCTCAATCATTGTGGTGTAAAGCTCCGGGCAAGCATCGAGGTCTCCAATTAGGTTGTGGAGATCGCCCCGAGCAATTTGACGGGTTCCGGTGACCGCCCCCAAGGGTTGCCAAAGTGTACGGGTTTGGTTACCGCCCCCAAGGGTTGCCATTTGTACGGGTTCGGTGATCGCCCTCAAGGGTCCCTTAGTGGAATCATGACATCTTGCATTGTGTGAGGGCGTGAGGAGATTACGGTGGCCCTAGTGTCTTCTTGGGGAGCATTGTGCCTCCACACCGCTTCAAACGGAGATTAGCATCCGCAAGGGTGTGAACTTCATGATACATCGTCGTCTCCGCGTGCCTCGGTTATCTCTTACCCGAGCCCTTTACTTATGCACTTTACTTTGTGATAGTCATATTGTTCTTGTCATATATCTTGCTATCACATAGTTGCTTATCTTGCTTAACATAAGTTGTTGGTGCACATAGGTGAGCCTAGTTGTTGTAGGTTTTGTGCTTGACAAATTAACCGTTAGGTTTATTCCGCATTTGTTCAAGCCTAAACCGTAAATATTTTAAAACGCCTATTCACCCCCCCTCTAGGCGACATCCACGATCTTTCAATTGGTATCAGAGCCTCGTCTCTCTTTATTAGGCTTTACCGCCTAGAGAGTAAAGATGTCGACTAGGGGATTAGGATTCTCTGACACTCTTAGTTTCGATGGCACAAATTTTGATGTTTGGGTAATTCGCATGCTTAATCTCTTTAGGGTCATGGACCCAAATTTAGAGCGAATTGTAGATATGGGTTTTTCTCCTCCAAAGGATCCCCAAAGATTATCTTTAGAGGATGAGAAAAACTCTTATCTCAATGCTCAAGCTTCTAATGTGCTTTTTGATGCTTTGAGCAATGTAGTTATATTTCAACTCATGCCGTTCCGAGATGCTCATGAGTTGTGGACGAAGCTTCAAGATAAATATGGTGTGTCCAAGATTTCTGGGGATGATTGTTCTCCCTCCACCTCCGGTCGTATAGTCTCCTCAACTTCTTCTACTTCACCTACATGTGGTTTGCCACAAGGTAATGACATGGTGAGTAATGTTGGCCATTGCAATGATGATAGTGTGCTTATTGTGGATGATCCTTCATCACTATATTATTGCAATGCTCCTTCTTTGGGCTTTAACACTTCGAGCACTCCAAATGTTTCACATGCTTGTGTTGATAGTCCTTGCATATCATGTAGAAATTGCTTGACTAAATCTCATGATGATATGCTTGCTATGTCTTGTTGCCATGATAAAAATGCATCTATTTCCTTGAATTGTTGTGCTAACAATGTAGTGGAAACCGAACACTCCATGGAACAAGATGTGGTGTTTAATGGTGCCTCAAGGGATCCTACATCATCATCTATTGCTTTTTGCCTTATGGCTAAAGCGTCAAAGGTATCTCCTACTTTGTACCCCAATATGTCTCTTGATGATGATGTTGATGCTAATGATGATGAGGATAATGATGAAGAGAATGATAATTGTCGGGGAAACTGATCCACGAACACCTATGGGGCCGGCGGACCGAGCCCCTTTCGGTTCGGCGGGGGGCGGAGATCGCACGAAGAGCAGATCGAGGCGAAGCACACGAGCAGTTTACCCAGCTTCGGAGCTCTCCGGAGAGATAACACTCCTACTGCTGCTTGTTTGATTATCTTGTGTTCTTGCTCCAGAGAGTGAGCATAATGTTCTTCTGGGTTCTCAACCAGTCGAACCTCGCGAACCCCCTCTACATTGCGCATGGGCCTCCTTTTATATGCTAAAGGGGTCACCGACAGGTGGCAACGCAGAGAAGGGTACAAATGTAAAAAGTGAGGTGGTTGGTACAGTTACTTGTACAGTGCACCCAACCTAACCCTGACGGCAGGGGACAAGGGCATTAAATGCCCGTCTGAGTCGCCTAAACAGTGCAGAAAAGGACCGTTAGGGGAGCCACCGTTCGCCACGATGGCGATCTTGTCAGCTTCGCATGCCACTGCGCACCGCTGGCTGCACAGCCTCCCGCCACGCGCGCCTGGAGAGGCCCCTAGAGCGACACGTTGGTGGATGCGCTGGAGCGTGGGCACAGAGTGGCCGCCTGCCGCGGCAAGCGCCTTGCCGCTGCTGTTATCTTGTCGGGTACAGAAGCTTGTCGCTCACCGGGCCTCGAGGTACCTTGGTTGGTCTTCCCGGCAAGCTCCTCTTGCCGGGGCCTTGTTGCCTTGCCGGAGCGCGTGGCGCGTCGCGGCAAGTTCCTTGAAGTGCCTTGGTTGGCCTTCCCGGCAAGCTCCTCTTGCCGGGGCCTTGTCTCCTGAGCTTAAATACTTTGTTCTTGAATGGCTCCAAGGGAACCACGGAGGATCTTGGCGTTCGCCCGGCAAGCCTTGCCGCGGGGTGCTGCAACTGCCCGTGCACAAGTTCGGGGTACTAGGGTACCCCTATTCTAGTACACCGACAGGAGCCCCCGGGCCTGGGCCAGACACGGTGCCGAGCGCTGTTGGGCCAGGCCCAAGACAGGGCACGGGCACATGCGGACTGGGCCATGCCGAATCTCGCTCCGTATCCACCGCGCTCTCCCCTAACGGCACGCATCGAATGCGGCGTCGTGGGAGAGATCGTGGGTGGTTCTTTATTCGGAAGGGAGAAACGTCCGCCCCGTCCCTCTTTATAAGAAAAGGAAACAGGGGCAGTTTGTTCCCCCTCGCTGGTTGCTACTACTCCATCTTCACGAACCTCCGCCGCTCCTCCCTTCTTCTTGAAGCCGAGAGAGCAGCGCTCCGCCCCCCATTGCCACCAGCATCACCAACGCCGTCGACCTCCCCCACCACCTCCGCCATGGCTCCGAAAGCCGACAAGGGAAAGGGCGTGAAGTCGGTCGAGGCGCAGCGGCTCGCGGCGCTGCGGAAGGAGCGGGCGATCTTCTCCCCCCAGCTCGGCGCGAAGGAGCTGAGGGAGTACTTCTACCTCTTTTGGGCGACGGAGACGCGGGCGCATCCGCGCACGAGGGTACTCCCGGCTACTGCTTCGGAACTGGCTCCAAACGGGTACCCATTCTTCGCGCTGTTCTTCTATTGCGGGCTCTGCCCGCCCTTCTCGGAGTTCTTCTGCGATATCATGAACACCTACGGCTTCCGCCTCCTTGATTTCACCCCCAACGCCGTTCTGACCATGGCAGTTTTCGCACATTTGTGCGAAAACTTTGTCGGAGTCCACCCCAATGTTGCCCTTTTCCGCCACTTCTTCATACCTAGGGTAGAGAGAGGAGAGCCGCTTGCCAGAGGGATCGCCTGGATCTCGAGAGTCGGCAAGAAGGAGGCGTACTTGGAGGGTGAGCTCCGCAGCAAGTGGGAGGAGTGGAGAGCGGAGTGGTGCTGGATCGTCGAGGAGAATCCGCAGCCCTTCACCGCCGTGCGCCAAGCTCCAATAGTGCGCGGCAATGACTGGAGCAACGTGGCCTCGGAAGACGAGAGGCTGAAGATCGCCATTACTAGGATCCTTCGCCTCAGGCTTGCCGGGCTCACTGTAGGTGCTGTAGGCACAGATTTCCTCCGCCGCCGCATCGCCCCCCTGCAGGAGAGGGGGAGGCCCGCCTGGGAATTGAAGAACTCGGCGGACATCATGAGGCTGCGGCCCGGCCTCAACTACAACTTCACCGTCATGGAGCTGGATGCAATGCTCTTGGAGTTGTTCAACGCGATCGCCAGCACCCATTCACGCTGGCGAGGGGCGTCGTTCCATTGTGCAATAATTCTTCGCTTGACCGGATCCGCGCCATGATGCCGTTGTGCGATTCACACGGAATCGTTCCAACTTGGCAAGAGCCTGCGGATGACGTAGTGCAAGCATTCTTCGACAACTTGGAAGAGGTGCCGGTCCGCACTGACGAGCAGAAGAGCCTCACCCGTGACACCACCGACGAGGAGCTGCAGCGCATCGCCACTAGGGCAGAAGAGGTTGCGGCCGTAGCTTCCGCGGGCGCATTCGGGTTCACTGTGGAGGAGGCGGAGGCGGCAGAGGCGGCAAACCTCGCCGAGCGCGCGGAGTTTATTGGTGAGGAAGAGCCTGCCGGTTCTGAAGCTGAGCCGAGCGAGGCCGGCGAGGAAGAGCCCGAGCCTTCAGAAAACTTGCCGCAGGCGGCGCCCCCGGCCCCGCCAAGAAGGCATCTTCGTAGGGCCGCGGACGTAGCGGGACGGCAGCCGGGTCAACAGCCGCCGAGCCGTGCGACACACTCTACCGCGGCAAGCAATGTTGCCGCGGGAGTGCCTCACGCAGCAGCGGCAACTGGAGCGGGATCTTCCCGGGCCACCGCCACCGCCCCCGCCAAGCGGGCAAGGGATCCTACTCCTCCGCCTCGCCGCACCGGAGGGGAGCCGGACTTCGATCTTTCTGCGCTCAGCTCCGACGAGGAGGAAGAAGAGTAAGTTTCTTTGGAGCTCTTGTAGTTCTTCAATCTTGCTGTTTTTATCTTGTATCTGACTTGCTTCAATCTGGACTCCTTTCTTTTCAGGACGCTGGCCCAGAGAGCGGCGAAGAGGGCCAAGGCCGCGGTGATTGTCATCGAAGATGACCCCACCGTGTCAGCAGGGGGTGGGTCCGAGACCACCTTGACGGACCCGGCAACCACTCCTCAAAGCAGCCCCCAGCGCAGCCCCCAGCGTAAGTTCATAGTTAGCTTTCTGCTGTCAGGCGCGCATGAGTGCTTTTTCCTTTGTTGATATCTTGCTTGTTGATTTGTGTAGGAGCAGAGCAGCCATATCAGGAGCTCCCAGAAGCTGGTCCCGAAGTGCCATCTGCTTCGACTACGCCACTAAGGGAGGAGTTCCCGGTAAGGGAGCGCTCTCCGGCAAGGGAGAACTCTTCGGCAAGGGGCAGCACCGTCGATCCTGCGGCGGCCGAGACCGCAACTGCAGATCTTGGCACAGGTAATTCACTTGTCCAAAAACTTTCCCTTGGGTTCTTCTTCTTCTGATTTTCTTCTCTTGGATTTTTGATTGATTTTTCTCCCTTCTTCGTTCTTCAGACCCATCTACTGCTGAGCCAATGGAGACAGAGGGCGCCGGCGAGGAAGGCGTGCATGGCAGCACTGACGACGCCGCCGCCAACGAAGAAGGGGCCGGTGCTGATGAGACCGCCGGCGAGGAGGCCGCCAAGGCTGCCGCCGCAGAAGCCGGCGAGGGGTCGGGCGATCGCACTGACGACCCTGAGGCCGCAGGAGCGCCAGGCGCTGCGCCGACCGCCGATCCCTCTGCCGCTGCTGCAGAGCCGGGCTCCGAGGAGCCCTAGCCCGGCGCCTACTTGAAGGCTGGCGACGATATCTTCATCAAGCTACCCTGGGCGTCGAGCTCCAGGGCGCCGGTCGAGGGGGAAACTTTCGATGAGGAGGTGCTCGCCTCCGCTGGACTGTCGTTGTTCGATGCACCCAGCAGCAGCAGTGGCGAGCCTGAGGAGGAGCAGCTGCTGCGGAAGCTGCTGTCACTCTACCGCGCCCGGCAAGCCAAGCTGGCTTCCCGGGAAGCGCTTGTCGCGAAGGCAGGAGTTGATATGGAGAAGCGCGTGGAGGAGCTCCGGGGCCACAATCAAGAAGCTCTCCGGTCCCTGGCACACGAGCGGGAGCAACTCGCCGAGGAGCGCACGGCCTTCCTTCTCGAGAAGGCCGAAGCTAAGGAGGAACAAAGGCTGGCCGCCGAGAAGCAGTCCGCGCGAGAAGGAGAATTGGTGCAGCGGAAGGCCAACCTCGACAGCTACGAGGAGGAGCTCGCCGAGCGCGAGCAAGCACTTGGCGGGGCGCTCAAGGAAGCAAAGGACGCTGCCGCAACCGCAGAGGCCGCCAAGAAAGAGTTGGAGGAGAAGGTGGCGCAGCTGGAGGCCAACATCGGGAAGAGCGGCGAGGAGCTTGCCGCGCTCAAGCGTGAGCGTGAGAAGGATGCTGCCGCCCACGATGAGCTGCAAGGTCTTCTCACTGAGAGGGGCAAGGAGCTCAGCGCCGCCAAGGATTCCAATGCAGACCTGAAGTTGAAGCTGGCCACACTGACGCAGACGCTGGACAACGCCAAGGAGCGGGAGAAGACCTTGTCGGAGAAGGTCAAGGCTGACAAGGCGCTGCTGGAGAGCATCGCAGTTACCCAGAACTCATTCAGAGATACTGTGGAGCACTGTACCGAGGGTCTGGTGAATATTGCCGCAGTCATTGACGAGGAGCTGGCGCAGCTGGGGATGGAGGACTTTGGGTATCCCTCCGACGAGAATCTCCAACCCAGCGCCAAGCCCAGCCTGTTCTTCAAGGGCGTGGCGACGGCACTCCAGCGGCTCTGGGAAAGGATCCCAAAGCAGCTGGCCGACGAGTCGCGCAAAATCTGCGCCGGGGTTCTCCAGAAGGTGCTGATGAAGGTGGCCTTCCGCAATCCAGGCCTCAGCTTCACCAACGTCCTCAAGTCCTTGCCGCCAGACGCCGATCTGGACGCACTCAAGGCCCTTGTCGCACCCATTGTGGACAAGGTGAGCGAGATCAAGAGGGTTGAGGGCGATCGCGTAGACTAGGCCGCCCATTCCTTCTTTTCCCTTCTCGCTGCTAATCATGTTATGAAAACAGTCTGTTAGAGCTGTGACAAGTTATCTTGTAATATAACTTTATTTCTGTTATCAATTGCTATGTTATTTCCTCTACTAGATTCCTTCCTTTGTATGTTTTTACCCTACGCTTCTAGGGAACTTGTCGGTGCAGGCACCCGAGCCGCGAGCGCTGAGTGCGGAACGTCAGCAGCCTGCTGGCGGCGCCGCTTCCGACAAGAAACCTTGTCGCGACTAGATGCAACACACTTAAGTTGTTGAGCGGACTCGAAACAAAGTAAGGGCGCAACTAGCCACGAGTTGGTTCCTCCGCGCACAGGTTTTCCATACAAAGCAGGGTCGTTCGAGGAAGATAACTCGAAAATTTTAAAAACTGATTGCTCAAACTTTGGCAACTTAGCTTTTCTGTCGTTTGCTTCCCGGCAAGGCAAAACTTTGCTTGAACGATGCCTGGTCCATACCACAACCTTCTCCTTCCCCCCGGCAAACTTGTGTGCGAGGAACCTTCTTTTCCTTTGTTGAAAAGAAGAAAGAAGAGAAAATAATGATATGGAGCCCTTCGGCTCGTTATTGCTTACCGGATATAGGTGCTGCACAAAGTGTTAGATAACGCATGCAAGAAAGAAACTAATGCATGAAATGGACAAGTTGTGCGGAGCACATGGGGTTTTACTTATGCACGGGATCTGCGCCCGGCTTTGTACAAAGGATTACATGCAACAGCGGCAAGACTTGTACAAAAGGTGGTTGCCGGAACGGGTCCCGGCAACCGCGCCCTACGGGAAAAACTTATGAAGATGTTCTATGTTCCAGGAGTTGCTCACCGGAATGCCATCTTCGGTCTCAAGGCGGACAGCGCCGGGCCTTGTGACTCGTTTCACCCGATAAGGGCCTTCCCACTTCGGCGTCAACTTGTTGGAATTCTTGGCGGACTGAACGCGCCAAAGAACAAGGTCGCCTTCCTCGAAGCTTCTGGCCTTAACTTTGCGGCTATGGTAGCGGCGCAAAGCTTGCTGGTATCGAGCAGCTCGTACAGCAGCCTGAAGACGATCTTCCTCAAGGAGCAGCGCGTCGTCTTGTCGCAGCTGTTCTTGCTCAACCTCATCATAAGCGAGCACTTGAGGCGATCCGTATACGAGTTCCGTGGGGAGAACTGCCTCCGCTCCATAGACTAGAGCGAAAGGCGTCTGGCCAGTGGCTCGATTTGGCGTCGTTCTGATTGACCAAAGAACCACCGGCAGCTCCTCGATCCAGTTTCTTCCGCACTTGCGCAGCCTGCCGAAAGTTCTGGTCTTGAGCCCGCGCAGCACTTCAGCATTTGCCCTCTCTGCTTGACCGTTGCTTCTCGGATGAGCAATAGAAGCGAAGCAGACCTTGGCGCCAAGGTCTTGGACGTACTGCATGAAGGTGCGGCTCGTGAATTGTGTGCCGTTGTCGGTGATGATCCTGTTAGGGATCCCGAAACGGCAAACAATTGACCTGAAGAACTTGACTGCTGACTGTGCTGTCACCTTCCTCACTGGCTGCACTTCCGGCCACTTTGTGAACTTGTCGATTGCGACGTACAAGTACTCAAAGCCCCTGACAGCTCGGGGGAAAGGGCCGAGGATATCGAGCCCCCAGACCGAAAATGGCCAGGATAAAGGGATCGTCTGGAGAGTTTGAGCTGGCTGGTGTATCTGTTTGGAGTGGAACTAGCACGCTTCACACTTGGTTACTTGTGCAGTTGCATCCTGGAGGGCTGTCGGCCAAAAGAAACCTTGCCGGAAAGCTTTGCCGGCAAGTGCTCTTGCACCAACGTGGTGGCCACATATGCCTCCATGTATCTCTGCCAACAGCTTTTGTCCATCTTCCCGGCAAATACACTTCAATTTCACACCGTTGAGTCTCCTTCTGTACAGTATGCTATCGACAAACTGGTACATACTTGACTGCCGGGCTACTTTTTCCGCTTCTTCTTGCTCTTCGGGAAGTTCTCCTGTCTGAAGGAAATGGACAATCTGCTGTGCCCATGCTGGAGCTTGTGGCTCGACAACAAGGACTAAAGGCACATCTGCTGCTGCGGGAACATCCACTTCTACGGCAAGGACTTGCGGCCCTGCCGGAGCTTGATGTTCCCCGGCAAGCTTGCCGGAGCAAAACTTGTCGGGAGCGTCTGCTTCAACGGAACAAACCATAAGGCTTGCCGGAGCAGACTGCCCCTCAGCATCCTTGGTGTTGATCTTGGGGACTTTCTTGGCGGCGGCTTCGGGGAGCTCTGCCGGAAAGTAGTCACCAGAAACCAACTTCCTCTTCTTGCTTTGTCCACTTGATGGTGTTACGGATGGTTGAGTCAACTTGAGCACGAAGATCCCTGGTTCCACATGTAACTTTAGTGCGGCGCACTTTGACAGGCCATCAGCAATGTCATTCTGAGCTCTTGGGACATGCTCCATCTGTAGGCCGTCAAAGTGCTCTTCTAGCTTCCTCACTTCATCAATATATGCTTCCATCAATGGACTCTGGTAGTTCTTGTTCACTTGGCGGACGACAAGCTGTGAGTCACCCCTGACAATGAGCTTCTTGATCCCAAGGTCTGCTGCGATTCTGAGACCGGCAAGCAATCCTTCATACTCTGCAGTATTGTTGGTTGCTTGCTCCTTGGGAAAGTGCATCTGGACTACGTACTTGAGGTGCTCTCCGGTGGGCGCGACAAGCAGCACGCCCGCACCGGCGCCTTGCAGCGAGAAGGCACCATCAAAGTACATCAGCCACTCTTTGCTTGCGTCTTTGACGGGGATGCTCATCTCTGGAATTTCTTCATCTGGTGTTGGCGTCCATTCTGCTATGAACTCTGCCAATGCTCTGCTTTGGATAGTCGAAGTGCTCTCAAACTTGAGGCCAAAGCTTGACAGTTCCAGCGCCCACTCGACAATCCTGCCTGTCGCTTCTTGATTTTGCAGTATCCTCTTCAGCGGAAAGCGAGTGACGACTGTGATCTCATGTGCTTGGAAGTAATGGCGCAGCTTTCTCGAGGCCATGAGGAGGCCGAAAAGCAACTTCTGCACACCAGAGTACCTTGATCTAGCCCCCTGTAGAAGGGAACTAACAAAGTAAACTGGACGCTGCACCATTCTCTTCTGCATCTTATCATGCTCCTGCACGGATCCATCTCTGTCGGGACCAGAGCTTGTCGGCAAAGCCCCTTGCTTGTCGCTGGATGTATCTGCCGTGGTTGCTGGCTCATCATCTGCCTCCCTTTCCGCCACTAACGCAGCACTAACCACTTGATTGGTTGCCGCTATATACAGCAGCAACTTCTCTTGTGGCTTAGGTGCGACAAGTGTTGGAGTGGAGGACAGGTATCTCTTCAAGTCCTGCAGCGCAGCCTCCGCCTCCGGAGTCCATTTTATTGGACCTGCCTTTTTCAAAATTTTGAAAAATGGCAGGGCGTGCTCAGCAAATCTAGAGATAAACCTGCTGAGAGCAACCACGCAACCGGCAAGCCTTCGTACATCCTTGACGCGCTTTGGTGCTTCGATCTGCTCAATGGCCTTGATCTTGTCGGGATTGGCTTCAATTCCCCGCTGAGACACGAAGAACCCGAGAAGCTTGCCGGAAGGGACTCCAAACACGCACTTCTCGGGGTTAAGCTTGAGGTTGATCTTGCGCAGATTTGCAAATGTCTCGTCTAAATCTTGAATCAAGGTCGCCCTGTTCTTGCTCTTGACCAGTATGTCATCCATGTAGGCTTCCACATTTCTGTGCATCTGCGGCTCAAAAGCGTGGTGGACTACCCTTGCGAATGTTGAACCAGCATTCTTCAAACCGAAAGGCATCCGTACGAAGCAGTACGTGCCACACGGGGTGATAAATGCGGTTTTCTCTTCATCCTCTTCTGCCATGAAGATCTGATGGTATCCAGAGTATGCATCAAGAAATGAAAGCAAATCACATCCGGCTGTGGAGTCAACAATTTGGTCAATGCGCGGCAAGGGAAATGGGTCTTTGGGACAAGCTTTATTAACATCAGTGAAGTCAATACAAAGCCTCCATTTCCCGTTAGCCTTGCGCACGACAACATGATTGGCCAACCACGTGGGATGGAGCACTCCTATGACAAGGTCTGTTGCTTCCAACTTCTTGATTTCTTCTGCGATGAATTCTTGGCGCTCCACTGCCTGTTTCCTGACTTTCTGCTTGACGGGCTGCGCATGAGGACAGACGGCAAGGTGGTGCTCAATTACTTTCCTGGGAACACCGGGGATATCAGACGGTTGCCACGCAAACACGTCGACATTCGCCCGCAGGAAAGCAACGAGCGCGCTTTCCTATTTGGGGTCAAGAGTGGCGCTGATGGTGAAGGTACCACCAGTGCCGTCCTCCTTGGCGGACACCTTCTTGGTCTCAGGTGGAGCTGTCATTGCCTTCTTACACTTGACGGTGGAGCTCGATGGTGCGTCCTCGACGGTAGCGCAGCACTCCGAAGAGGTGCGCTTGCCGGAGTAGGCATCAGAGCTCTTTCTGGACTTGGTCTTCTTCCTCCCCCTGGGAGCTTCAGCGGCAAGTGTCTTGCGTTCTGCTGCGGCTGCCGCTTCCCGGTAGATCTTGTCGGCACAGATAAGAGCATCCTTCTTGTCGCCAGGGACAGAGATGACACTTATCGGGCCTGGCATTTTCAGTACGTTGTACGCATAGTGAGAGGCTGCCATGAACTTGGCGAGTGCCGGACGGCCAAGGATTCCATTGTAAGGTAATGGAAAGTCAGCAACATCAAACGTGACCCTCTTAGTCCTGAAGTTTAGCTCACTGCCAAATGTTACCGGCAATGGGATCTTTCCCTTCGGCTTGCTCCTTTCCGGGTTGATTCCTTGAAATGTACCGGTCTCTTCGAGCTCGCTGTCAGGGATCTGGAGTTTCTGGAGCACCGTGGAGGAGATCAGGTTCAAGCCGGCCCCGCCGTCAACTAGCATCTTAGTAACCTTGAGGTTGCGGATTGTTGGTGACACCAACATCGGCAAGCACCCGACCGCAGTTATGCGATCAGGGTGGTCCTCAATATCAAAGATGATAGGCGTGCTGGACCATTTCAGAGGCTTGCATGACTCGACGGGTGGTTCTGCTGCATTAACTTCCCGCACCCACTGCTTGAGCTGATGGTGCGAGGTATGCAGAGAAGCACCACCGTCAACGCACAGGACCTCTGTGGGTTTCTGGAACTCCTGCTCATCAGTCTCCTCATCATCCATGTCTTCATTGTCGTCATCATCTTCATCCTTGTCGCGGCCGCGAGGAGGTCTGTCTCCTTGCCGCTGCTTGGCCTTGGCGCGGCGTCCTCCTCGGTCGGGACGTTTCTTGCCGGATCCCCCAGCACCTTCCTGGGCCTTCTCCTTGTCGCGCCGCTCGTATTCAGCTTTCTGTTGCTCAACAACCTGCTCGACTTTTTTGCAGCTCTGGAGATCATGGCCCTTGGTACGGTGGATCTTGCAATACTGCTTGTTGGTGTCGTCCTGCTTGTCGGCGACCGCCACCTCCACGGCAACCTCCTTGCCGGAGTCACCAGCTTTGGCTTTGTTGGTGCCACCACCGTTGCCGGACTGCTCAACAACTAGCACCTCTTTGCCTTTCCTCTTCCTGTTGTTCCGCCGCCGGTTTTTCCTTGCCGGGGCAGCATCTTCACTGTCAGATCCTCCCGCTCCTACATTCTCTCCGGGGAGTCTCCTCCCTTCCCCAGCACGTGCACACTTGTCGGCCAGTGCATATAACTCACTGACGTCCCTGATCTTGCACATCGCCATTTCCTCCCGCATCCTGCGGTTTCGCATGTTCTGATGGAACGCGCTGATCACCGCGGCAGGGTAGACGTCTGGGATGTTGTGCTGCACACTGCTGAATCTCTGAATGTACTTCCGCAGGGGCTCTCCTTCCTTCTGGGCGAGCAGATGAAGATCACTCTCCTAGCCATGAGGCTTGTGTCCGCCTGTGAAGGCGCCGACAAACTGATGGCACAGATCAGCCCAAGAGGATATGGAGTTGTCCGGCAAGTGCATGAGCCAGGATCTGACGTTGGGCTTGAGCACCAGCGGGAAGTAGTTGGCAAGGATCTTGTCATCCCGTCCCCCGGCAGCCTGCACCGCAATGGTGTAGATGCTGAGGAACTCCGACGGATGCGTCTTGCCGTCGTACTTCTCTGGTACGTCTGGATTGAAGTTCTTCGTGCTGGGCCACTGGACTTGCCGCAGCTCACGAGTGAACGCAGGGCAACCTACCGCGTACGGCAGATCGCCTAGTTCCCCTAGCGCATGCATGTCAACAGAGGGCCCAACACGCTTGTCGGATTGACATCGCGCTTCTCTTCGGCGCTCGATGCGAGTTCGAGCGTCTTCTTGTTGTCGATCATGAAGAACTTGGCGCCGATTGCGACGAGCTCGTGGATCCGACGATGCGGTGGAGTCGCTGTCGAGGTGGATCCGGCGAGTCGGCGATCTTGGCCTTCGGGGCGGTGATTGCATGCTAGTTGCACCTCCACCCGTTTCGTCGCCACCGGCTCACGCCCGGCAACCCTGCCGCGGCGGCGACGCGCTCGGCCGCCGTGGAGTGTCGCCGTTGGCGTAGCCGATGAGACTCTGAATGGTGGCCCTCCATTCGTCGATCTTGTCCGACGTCGGGGGGTAATCTAGGAGCAGTTGAGCTCGCGCCAAAGCTTCTGCTGGAGTGGTGGGTGGCAGTGGTGGACGGCGCGAGGAGCGGGACATGCTCGGACTTCTAACTATGTTAGAAGGAGCAGTATCCCGTCCAGGCGACCGTGCCCCACTCGTGCCAGCACGCTGGCGTGCATGCTGGTCTTGAGCGCCCCGAGATCGACCAGCTTGGTCTTGGCCTATCATGCGTATGGCACTTCAAGTGCCATGACGTTGTTGGTCTTGCGCCTCCTGAGAGTGGCGCGGAACATGTACAGTCGCCGAGGTTTGTGCAGCCTTGTCCTTGGACCTGGCAGCATCATAAGCTTCCTCGTCGATGTCCATTCTTCCGCCGGCGTCCATTCCACCACCCGTTTGCTCCAACGGTGGCGGAAGTGACGTGGACGGAGTGGCTGCCGCCGAAGTCTTCTTCTTCGGTGGCATGTTGATGAAGGGAATGAAGATCTAGCTCGTGTGAACGCCGGATCAGGTTCACACAATCTCGACGCCCCCTACCTGGCGCGCCAAAGATGTCGGGGAAATTGATCCACGAACACCTATGGGGCCAGCGGACCGAGCCCCTTTCGGTTCGGCGGGGGGCGGAGATCGCACGAAGAGCAGATCGAGGCGAAGCACACGAGCAGTTTACCCAGCTTCGGAGCTCTCCGGAGATATAACACTCCTACTGCTGCTTGTTTGATTATCTTGTGTTCTTGCTCTAGAGAGTGAGCGTAATGTTCTTCTGGGTTCTCAACCAATCGAACCTCGCGAACCCCCTCTATTGCGCATGGGCCTCCTTTTATACGCTAAAGGGGTCACCGACAGGTGGCAACGCAGAGAAGGGTACAAATGTAAAAAGTGAGGTGGTTGGTACAGTTACTTGTACAGTGCACCCTACCTAACCCTGACGGTAGGGGACAAGGGCATTAAATGCCCGTCCGAGTCGCCTAAACAGTGCAGAAAAGGACCGTTAGGGGCGCCACCGTTCGCCATGATGGCGATCTTGTCAGCTTCGCATGCCACTGCGCACTGCTGGCTGCACAGCCTCCCGCCACGCGTGCCTGGAGAGGCCCCTAGAGCGACACGTTGGTGGATGCGCTGGAGCGTGGGCACAGAGTGGCCGCTTGCCGCGGCAAGCGCCTTGCCGCTGCTGTTATCTTGTCGGGTACGGAAGCTTGTCGCTCACCGGGCCTCGAGGTACCTTGGTTGGTCTTCCCGGCAAGCTCCTCTTGCCGGGGCCTTGTTGCCTTGCCGGAGCGCGTGGCGCGTCGCGGCAAGTTCCTTGAAGTGCCTTGGTTGGCCTTCCCGGCAAGCTCCTCTTGCCGGGGCCTTGTCTCTTGAGCTTAAATACTTTGTTCTTGAATGGCTCCAAGGGAACCACGGAGGATCTTGGCATTCGCCCGGCAAGCCTTGCCACGGGGTGCTGCAACTGCCCGTGCACAAGTTCGGGGTACTAGGGTACCCCTATTCTAGTACACCGACAATAATGTTGCCTCCTTAAAAACTAAGGGGGAAATGATTTTTAAAGCTCTTCATAAAAATAAAATTGCTCGTTCCAACTTCATGGAAATAATGTCCATTGCCATTGATGGCAAGAAATACATTGAGGAGTTGGAATCTCATCTAGAGGAGCATGAGGCCACCATTGTTAAAATGGAATGTCATGGGCGTGATTACGCTAATGAGATTGCGGACCTCTCTCAAGCTCTTGAACTTGAAAAAACCACCAAGGAATCTCTTGAGGAGACTTTTGCTCTAGAATTGTCTAAAGTGAAGGAATCTACTGATAGAGCTCTTAAGGTGGCCAATGTTTTTGAAACTAAAAATGCTAAGCTTGAAGTTGCTCATGCTAGACTCCTTGAGGATTTTGAGCACCTCGAAAATGGCTCAAGGGTCATCAAGGGTGAGCTCATCAAACTCACCGAGTCTCATGCTCAACTTGAAGCTTCTTATTTAAAAGAGCTTGCCAAGTTGCCTTATCCTCTTGTTGTTAATGATGATGCTTGTGCTACTAATTCTATTACTTGTGAAGCATCCATTTTGAAGGAGAATGTTGAGCTACGGGCTCAACTTGAGGTGCTATCTTGCAATTATGGGAAATTGGAAGAAAGTCATGAAAAGCTCTCAAGCTCTCATGATGATCTTCTAGTATCCCATAGTGTGCAAAATATAGCTCATGAGGCCATGATTGCTAAGGTAACATCTAGTGAGCCTCATGTGGATACTAGCTCTACTTCTAGTCAAAATAGTATATTGCCATGTGCTAGTCCTTGTAATTCATCTACTCACAATGTTGGTACATCTTGTGATGAATTGCTTTCCTTGCCTTGTTGCTCTAACGATGAAGCCTATACTTCCTCTAGTACTTGTGTTGAGACTAACCATGTAGAGGAAATCAAAGAGCTCAAGGCCCAAGTCACTTCTTTGAAGAAAGACTTGGAAAAGTGTCATGAAGGGAAGGCCACACTCAACAATATCTTGAGTGTGCAAAAATCTCCCAATGACAAAGGTGGACTTGTATTCAACTCCAACAAGAAGAAGAAGTCCAAGTTGAACAAGAAGAAGGGCCAAGAACAAGTCAAGAATTCGGCCAAGATTGTTTGCTTCAAGTGCAGAGTTGAAGGGCATCATGTTAGATCTTGCCCATTGAAGAAGAAGGCCATTAGTGTCAAGCAACAAGGGAAGAGGGCACAAGTTCAATCTCATGCTCAACATCAAGTTGAAGAAAGGCCTCTTCCCAAGAAGACTCAAGTTAATGCTTCTCAAATTGAGAAATCAAGTGAGAAGAAAGTGAAGAGTCGACGTTGCTACTTATGTCGTGAGAAAGGTCACGTCGCTTCTTCATGCACTAGTGGTAACTTATCCAACCCAATTATTATTGATGATATCTATTCTCTTGGTAAGGATAAGGTTGGCAATGTGTTTGCCAAGTTTGTTGGTACTCAAAGTGGTGTCAAGCAAAGAACCATTTGGGTAGCCAAACCTATTGTGACTAACCTCTTAGGACCCAACTTGGTTGGGGACCAACAAGCTCAAACTTGATCAATAGGTGTTGTTGGAGGGCATTGGAGACTTGGCTACATTATGAAGAATTAAGGGGACTTCATCATTCTCTTTGTCTCAAGCCAAGTCAATTAGATTATTAAGTTTCTATCTTATATCCAATGTGCCTCCTTGCGGTAACTTGTACTTAAATTGTTTACATTGAAATTTACTTGCCCCCTTGCATGTTTTGGTTTTGTTCCTTGCATGTGTTTGTATATGTTGCGCTTCCAACTTGCTTATCTTGAGCAATCAAGTATGTGTGTGTTGGTTTGCACATCATGTACGTGTGCGTCGTGCGTTGAGCCTTTTTGCTTCCTGTTTGTATCCTAGTTGGCTCATGTGAGAGATCAATGGAACATCCCATTTTGGGGGAGTGATGTGCTTTGTGCACCTCACAATCCTATAAATGTGTGTACATGAGGAATACCATCTAGTATTGATATTACAAGATTATCTAGTCGCTAGGTGGTATATCTCTCATGAGAAATTCAAATTCTAAAAATTCCATTGATTATCTCGTGTTGGATCCTCTTATTGCCTCTTGTTTAGTTCTTATTGGTATCACATTATGGGGGAGTAATATGCTAAGTGCATATTACAAGCCTAGAAAATGTGTACATTTGAGATATTTTCACCTAGAATTGATATTGTAAATTATCTTGTTCCTAGGTGGCATGTTAGCTCTACAAGTTGCAATTTGCTTTTTGTTTGGAGTGAAGATGATGTCGGATATCCTTGCTATCTACCACCGGGAATTATTTCCAAATACTTCTTTTCTTTTGACAATTGGTAGTCACTTATGTGTGGTAGAATTTAATTGATCATCTTTACATTGGCTTTTGTTTATTTGCCTTTTTCTCTTGCCAAGGTTTGTGTCAACTCCCTTTGTCTTCCCTACCACTTGTGGATCTTGTTTATTTCTTGTTCTTGTCTAGTGTTTTCTAGATATAGTGAAAGTGGTGATCCCACCTTGTGCATTTTGTATTCAAATGCAAATCCTGTATAATGCACAACTCGTGGGGGAGCTATCCTATTTTCTTTAGAACACTCTTCTTGTGATCCTTATCAAGTGTGTTTTGGTGGAAGGCAAGCCATTTCTTTTTGGTACTTTGTGCCATCATGAAACTTTGTTGAGAGCCTGGTTTGTTTGGAACCACCCTCTCTTTGAGAGTTTGACATCTTTAGTTTAGTGTGTATCAATGGATATCTCATTCCTTGATGTATCTTTAATGATATCTTCCAAGTGATGATTTCTCCATTTGGTATCATTTTCACTTGGCATTTCTTTGTTTTTGGTTTTGGGTTTTGAAAGTCTTGAGCATGCATGTTTACTTCATGTATTTCATTTGGCATGCTTTCTTTCTTTGACTCAATATATAGGGGAAACTCCACCTAGTCTCAATTTGGATGAGATGTGCATGAAATTCATTTTCATATCTATATGCACATATTTATGTGGAGTTTGTGCTATGTATTGGTGTTTCTAACTATTTGGTCCCGATGAGTTTGGGTACCGTTTAGTTTGTGTTGTTCTTCTAGGAACATTTGAAGATGCATTGGATGCTCGGCTCACTCACAAGGAAGGTGTTGTCACCATGTGCATATTGGAGTCAAGCTAGGATGATCAATGAACTACTATCTACCTTCAATTGGTATCTACTACATCCTTCTAATGATATCTCGGGAACAAGTATCTATTCATGCTTTCTCCTCTTGCATTCAACCTTGTGTAGGTTGCATCTTGGCATGATTTTCATTTCATATCTTGTGATACTTGTTTCCTTTCTCAAAGCATCCCAACGATGATCTCTTGTTGCTAGTTGTGATGCCTTTGATGGATGTGTGTTTGGACTTCATTTATATACAATAAGACCATATCTAGCCAAGCGCTATGCTTTCAAGCAAATATCTTATTGGTAATATTTATGACTTCCTTGTGGATATCTTGTTCCTTCGTGTTGTAACTATTTCGGGTGTACATCCTTCTTTGTAGATATATATTTCATCATAATTTCGTCTACATAGAACCTTATACACTTGAGAGAAATTACATCTCTAGTTGATATCTTTTCTTTCACGTCCACCTTGTCTTTCTTATGTTATTTCTTTGGTGGCTCCGTGAAAGCTTTTGCCTTGAGTGCGTGTCCTCTATCGTTGCATCTTGTTGCACTCTTGTGTGGTGAAGATTATTTTCCTCTTGCTTATCTTTACGAGGTTTTTGCCATCTTAATTGGTATCCCTCGTCTTGATGAGCCTCCCCTCGTCTATCTTCACCACGGGTTGTCACAAGCATAGGTTCTCTTTTGCTTATTAGTAAGCTTGTGAACCCATTTGCGAGTTGTGTGTGGGAATGATAGGCCTTGCATCGTGTGCCTCATTCTTTCAAGACTATGTTGATGCTTAATTCTCATCCTAATCTTAGTCTTCTCAAGTGCTTCGCCATGACTCACACACATCATTTTGGTTGAGCCTATTCTTAAGTTGCCTCTTTTACATGTTGCTCAACCATGTGCTTGTTGCAAGCGCTAGGCTTTGTTTCCTATATGCTCACTTGCACTGGATGTGAGTTTCTATTGATTTTGGGGGAGCTATGATCCTATTTTGTGCACTTTGTATTCAAATAGAAAAATTCTTATGTGTGCACAAATCTTGGGGAGCTTCTCTAGTTTCTTTAGAACACTCCTTTGCGCTTTTCATAATATCCTTATTCTTGTGGCATGTAGGATCATTAGTCTAGTTGGTTCAATTGATATCCGTTGATTGCTTGCTTCAATTGGTATCTTCTGATTGCTTGTGTCTCTCTTTGGTATGTCTTTGTGGCATATCTTTTTGTTGCAATCTTTGGGCATCAATATAGTTTGTCTTCCTCCAAGTATTGGCAGTTGGGTATGTGTATTGCATTCCACTCTCTTGTTGAGAAATACACAATTTATGGAGGACCACAATTTATATTGGCCTTCTTAGATTTTCGCCCATTTTGGCAATCGATGCCAATGGGGGAGAAGTTTCAGAGAGTTTTGTGGAGAAGTTTAGAGAGTTATCTCTTCTTGCTTTGTTTTTGTTCCTTAGCATTTGCATCTCATTCGCATGCACTATTAGTTGTTGCATTGCATTGTGATGCATAATTCCTTATATAAACTCTCTTGAAAGTGATTGTCATCAATTACCAAAATGGGGGAGATTGAAAGAACATGCGGTGCCCCCATGTTTGGTTTTGGTAATTGATGACAATCTCTATGGACTAATGGTTTTCTTGAGTTGTATTTGAAGGATTTGTCCATAGGCTTTTCTTGAAGTCCATGTGTTGGTTTCAAGGAGTTTTTGAGTTGACCAAGGTGCTATTAAGGAATTATCCAAAGATTGGTCATGCAAGTGTTGAGCTTATCGCAAGCATGTCTTGAAGAAGAAGGTTGTGTGATCATTCATGTTTACCTTCAAGACATCATCCAAATGAAGAGAGTTGCAAAGATTCAAGGTTGATCAAGACTAAGTCAAGAGTGAATCAAGTTGATCAACTCACAAAGTGTAGAAGATGTACCGAGAGGGATCAAGTGATCCCATGGTATGGTAAGCATTGTCCATTACACTTTATGTACTAACCCATGGTCTATGTGAGAGTTGTATGTGGGGTTAGGTACGTATCCATGGGCTTGCGTCAAGAGGAAGATATCATACAACCCATGGAAAGGATGACATCAAGTGGTGATCGTCATCAAGTTGCCGTGTGCAAGTTCAAGTGGAGCATCACGAAGAAATCAAGTGCTTGAATCTTACCATCCATTGTGGTGCCAATGGACTTGTGAAGATGTGCCGAAGAGTGGCTCACCCATAGTGAACTATGGGGGAGCAATCTTCTAGTCTTCATCGAGCCAACGCAATCAAGAAAGGTGGTCCAACTTGAGGGAGTCAAGATCGTCTTCATCTAGCTCAAGTGGACCATGTGCAAGGCAAAGGTTTTCCCTTGATAGGTTTTCTATTTTACCGGTCTTGTGGTGGTAGTTGGGAGACCGAGTTATAGGATCGTTTGCCGTACTATCAAGGGGGTCTCTCAAGTTGGTAGCTTGATCGTATCATTAGTAGAGAGCTCAAACCATTGCATCCTTGCATCATGTTTCTTGGTTCTTGTTTGGTTATCTTTGTGAGTCTTAGAGCTTATGGTCATCTTGATGACAAGCTTGAGTTCATCGAAAACGGAGTTCGCATGCGTCTTCTATGATGTTTTCGGTGTTGGAGGTTTTACCGGTCTTATCCGATGAAGGGTTCTCACCATTTTCTTATGGGACTTTTCTCATTTGCTTATTCTTTATATTTCTATCAATATTGTGTTAGCCCATGTCGTTAGCTTTCCAACAAACTTGGTTTCGTTGAATTCGGAGTCCGTTTGCAAAAGTTGTGGCTGTTTTGGTAAAGGCTGCAGCGGTACTACCGCGACTAGAGCGGATGTAATTTTTTACTACCGCTCCAGAGCGGTACTACCGCTGCTCCTGAGCGGTAGTTCCGCTCCAGAGCAGTACTACCGTGGCTCCTAAGCGGTAGTACCGCCCCGGACCAAAATCTCGTGTTTTCTCTCTCGTTTGGGCTGTTTTGACCGTGCTAAGCGGTAGTACCGCTCCTCCAAGCGGTAGTACCGCTTGTGCACGACCTGAGCACATAACGGTTGGATTCGGGAGGTCCTATAAAAGGGGGTCTTCTTCCCCAATGAACCTAATCCTTTGAGCTCGTGTTCTTCCCCCATTGTTGACCTTCTTCGAGCTTGCTAACTCTCAATCCCTCCATGGATTCTTGCTAGTTTTTGAGGGAAAAGAGAGAGGAGATATAGATCCACATTTCCACCAATCACTTTATCCTCTATGTGAGGGGAACCCCTTGGATCTAGTTCTTGGAGTTCTTGGTGTTCTCCTTCTTGTTCTTCCTCTCATTTTCCTCCCTAGCATTAGTTGCTTCGGTGGGATTTGAGAGAGAAGGACTTGGGCACTCCGTGTGCCCTTGCCATTGCATTTGGTGCATTGGTTTGAGTTCTCCACGGTGATACGTGGAAGTTACAAGTTGAGAAGCTTATTACTCTTGGGTGCTTGGTGCCCTTGAGCTTGCTCCTCTTGGGTGCTTGGGCGCCCTAGACGGTTGGTGGTGTTTGGAGCTCAATCATTGTGGTGTAAAGCTCCGGGCAAGCGTCGGGGTCTCCAATTAGGTTGTGGAGATCGCCCCGAGCAATTTGACGGGTTCCGGTGACCGCCCCCAAGGGTTGCCAAAGTGTACGGGTTCGGTGACCGCCCCCAAGGGTTGCCATTTGTACGGGTTCGGTGACCGCCCTCAAGGGTCCCTTAGTGGAATCACGGCATCTTGCATTGTGCGAGGGCGTGAGGAGATTACGGTGGCCCTAGTGGCTTCTTGGGGAGCATTGTGCCTCCACACCGCTCCAAACGGAGATTAGCATCCGCAAGGGTGTGAACTTCGGGATACATCGTCGTCTCCGCGTGCCTCAGTTATCTCTTACCCGAGCCCTTTACTTATGCACTTTACTTTGTGATAGTCATATTGTTCTTGTCATATATCTTGCTATCACATAGTTGCTTATCTTGCTTAGCATAAGTTGTTGGTGCACATAGGTGAGCCTAGTTGTTGTAGGTTTTGTGCTTGGCAAATTAACCGTTAGGTTTATTCCGCATTTGTTCAAGCCTAAACTGTAAATATTTTAAAACGCCTATTCACCCCCCTCTAGGCGACATCCACGATCTTTCACCCTCCCTGGAGAGAACCCGCCTGAGCACGAGGTCCCCTACCTCAAGAGTCCTGAGGCGGATGTTGCGGCAGTGGTATCGCCGCAACGCTTGTTGGTATCTTGCTGCTCGGAGCGCAGCTTCACGACGACGCTCCTCCCCCAGCACGAGGTCCGTCCCCCGCATGGTGTCCTGCTGCGCCTCGTCGAACGCCAGGACCCGTGCGGAACAACGTCTGACCTCATGAGGGAGGACCGCTTTAGCTCTATAGACCAGGAAGAATGGGGTCTCGCCAGTTGGCTTGGTCGGGGTCGTGCGGATGGACCACAACACGGACTGAATCTCGTCGTACCAACCTCGGCCGCAGGCCTCCAACTTCTTCTTGAATGTCCTGGTCTTGAGGCCTCTCAGGACCTCCGCGCTGGCCCGCTCGGCCTGACCGTTGCTCCGGGGGTGCGCCACTGAAGCGTAGCATATCTGCATTCCAAGGTTAGCACAATATGTTTTGAAGAGGTTACTGGTGAACTGTGAACCGTTGTCGGTGATGATGCGGTTCGGCACCCCGAACCGGCTCATGATGCCCTTGATGAACTTGACCGCAGAACCTGCGGGGATGGTGCGGACGGCTTCCACTTCAGCCCACTTGGTGAACTTGTCCATGGCGACATAGAGGTAGCGATAGCCCCCTAGCGCCCGAGGGAATGGGCCCAGGATATCCAGCCCCCAGACTGTGAATGGCCACGAGAGGGGTATAGTTTGCAGACCTCCCGCCGACTGATGGATCTGCTTGGCATGGAACTGGCAGGCCTCGCAAGCCTTCACTAGTTCCATGACATCATTGAGCGCAGTGGGCCAATAGAATCCGCTGCGGAACGCCTTGCCAACGAGGGTCCTGACGATGAATGATGCCCATAGTCTCCACCGTGTATATCCGCCAGAAGGTCCTTCCCTTGCTCCCTGGAGATGCAGCATAGGGACACATCATTCGGTCGCCTCCGGTAGAGCTCTCCATCCCTAATGCAGTATGCTGTGGCTTGCCGTGCCACGCGCTCCGCTTCCTCCTCCTTCTCTGGCAAGGTCCCTTGCGTTAAGTAGCTCCGGAGCTCCGTGATCCAGCACCCCTCCTGAGGCTCCATCAGCAAGAGCAGGCGCGCTCCTGAGGCTGGGCCACAGACCGGGGCTCCCGATGCTGGCGGCTGGGGGAGCTCCTCCCGAGGCTGCACCGCGCTTGACAGTGATGGCGTGGCCGAGGGCTTGAAGAGCCGCTCCTCGAAGACGCCAGGCTCCTGAGGTAGCCGCCTGGATGCTCGTTTGGCGATGTCGTCGGCCTCCTGATTGGTGCCATGGGGCACATGCTGCAAACTCTAGTCCCTAGAACTGCTTCTCCATCCTGCGGACCTCCGCAAGGTAGGCTTCCATGTGCTCA
The DNA here is from genome assembly GCF_002162155.2 of Triticum dicoccoides. NCBI lineage: Eukaryota > Viridiplantae > Streptophyta > Magnoliopsida > Poales > Poaceae > Triticum > Triticum dicoccoides. The sequence goes on from NC_041391.1 coordinate 220,104,412, forward strand.
TCCCTCGGCTCGTATACTTTGTTGGAGAAGTTGACGAGGAGTTGTGAATCGCCCTTGATGGTAAGGCGCTTCACTCCTAGGGCAGCCGCGACCTTCAGGCCTGCTATTAGGCCTTCATATTCTGCTATGTTGTTGGAGACCTTTTCTCTGTGCTGGAAAGAGAGCTGCACGACGTAGTAGAGCTTGTCGTGAGTAGGAGATATAAGCACCGCACCAGCCCCCGCGCCGAGCCTGGAGAACGCTCCGTCGAAGTACATGACCCAACCGTCCGGTGCCTCGCTTCCCGGGGAGAGGGATCGATCCTCATCAGCCTTGAGGCCCGGCGCCTCCGTCCATTCTGCCATGAAATCTGCCAAGGCGGCCCCCTTGATGACTCTGGTTGTGCTGAATTCGAGCTGAAACACTTGCAGTTCAATGTTCCACTCAGCGACTCTTCCAGCTGAGTTAGGGCTCTTGAGCACCCTTTCCAAAGGGTACGCTGAGACAACCTTGATGGGGTGGCCCTGAAAATAATGCCGCAGCTTGCGCGAGGCCACAAATAGCGCGAGGAGGAGTTTCTCAGGCATGGGGTACCGCGCCCTCGCGTCGCGCAACACTGTGCTGACGAAGTACACAGGGTGTTCAACGAGGTTGGGAATGCTGGTGTTGATGGCGCCTCCGGAGACCGTGGCGCCTCCCGAGATAGGGGAGCCTCAAGCGGCTGGTCGCTAGGGGGAGGGGTCTCCGCCGTCCCGAGTGTGCTCCCCTGCGGCGGCTGATCCTTCTTGGATGTGGTAGTGGTCTCTGTGGGTCTTCCTTGATCATGCTTCGCCTCAACCCGGGCAGCCGCCGCGGCTTTGGTCCGACGCTCCTCCCTAACCGCCACCAGGGCTGCGCTGGCGGAGTAGGGAGTGACTGCAAGGTAGAGCACCAGGGGTTCCTGAGGGCGCGGGGCCACCATTACCGGAGGGCTGGTTAGGTACCTCTTAAGATCTTGGAACGCCTTGTCGGCCTCTTCAGTCCATTCAAAGGGTCCCTTTTTCTTCATCAGCTGGAAGAAAGGCAGCGCTCGCTCCCCCAACTTGGAGATGAAGCATCCTAGTGTTGTCACGCGCCCAGTGAGCTTCTGCATTTCTCTAAGGGTCTTTGGCGGGCTCATGTCCTCGACCGCCTTAACCTTTTCTGGGTTAGCTTTGATGCCCCAGTGGGACACGAGGAAGCCCAAGAGCTTGCCTGAGGGGACCCCAAACACACACTTCTTTGGGTTGAGCCGCAGGCTCACAGCGTTGAGGCTTGCAAAGGTTTCCTCCAGGTCTTGTATCAGGGTCTTGGCCTCATGAGACTTCACCACAATATCATCAACGTAAGCCTCAACATTCTTCCCGAGCTGCGGGCCCAAGGTGATGTGCATCAGCCACTGAAAGGACGCCCCTGCGTTGCGCAGCCCGAATGACATGCATGTATAGCAGTACACCCCACACGGGGTTAGGAAAGCCGTTTTTCCACATCTTCTACCGCCATCTTGATCTGGTGATACCCAGAGAAGGCATCCAAGAAACATAACAGGTCGCACTCGACGGTGGAATCAATGATCTGATCGATGCGGGGGAGCGGAAACGGATCTTGCGAGCAGGCTTTGTTAAGGTTGGTGAAGTCGACACACATACGTTCCTTCCCCCCTTTCTTTGGCACGACGACTGGGTTGGCCAACCAATCCGGGTATCGGACCTCGCGAATGACCCCTGCAGCTTCCAACTTGTGGGTCTCTTGGACGATGAAAGCCTGCTTCTCTGTGGACTGCCGGCTTGCCTTCTGCTTCACGGGGCAGACATTGGGGCACACGTTGAGGTGGTGCTCGATTACGCCTCTAGGGATCCCCGCCAGCTGATCTGGCTCCCATGTGAATACCTTCTAGTTTGCGTGCAGTAACCTGACCAGGGCCTCCTCCTGCTCGGGCTTGAGGTTGGCGCCTATGGTGAAGGTGGCGTCAGTGAATCCGTCCTCGTCGACCAGTATCTGCTTAGTTTCTGCCTTGTCTTGGGTGAACAACTACTTCTTCTTGGCCGGCGCAGCCCCCTTGGGCTCAGGGGCGTCCGAGTCGGCAGGGTGCACCACTGCCGCCGCCTTGAAGGCGAGCTTGAGCACTTGCAACGCATCTCGGTGTCTCCGGACACGGTGAGGACGCCGCCGCTCCCGGGCATTTTCATGAGGTTGTACGCTGGGTGAGTCGCGGCCATGAATCGGGCCAGTGTTGGGTAGCCGAGGATGGTGTTGTATGGGAGGCCGATGGGGGCGATGTCGAAGTCGATTAGCTCCGTGCGGAAGTTGTCGTAGGTGCCGAAAGTTACCGAGAGACGGATCTGCCCCAGGGAGCTGGATGACCCGCCCCCGACGCCCAAGAAGGGCCGGCTGGGCTGAAGCCGCTCCTGTGGTATGTGAAGGAGGCTGAAGGCTTCAATCGAGAGCACGCTGAGGCCCGCGCCGCCGTTGATGAGAGTCCTGGTGACGGCCACCTGGCAGATGGTGGGGTGCACAGCATCGGGAGCGCGCCCGAGCAGGCTGAGTTGGAGGGGTGGTCCTCTGAGCTGAAGGCCAGATCGGCCTTGGGCGCCGACCGACCTGAGGGAGCCCCCTGCCGCGTGGAGGCAGCGCCGACCTGGCGGACGAATGGCTTGACGCGGCGGCCTAAAGGTGGCGCCTGTGAGCCGCGCAGGAGAGCCGCGACGATCGGGGGTGCCAGCGCAGTGTGCTGGGCGAGGAAGAGGTTGCGCAGCTCCTCCCAAGGGGCCACGGAAGCCGCCGGCAGGTGGAGCAGCCACATGCGTGGGGCGTCGGTGAGGGCCATGGGAAGCCAGTTGGCCATGGCCCCGTCGTCGCCTCCTGCTTCGAGGATGGCCTCCTCGTACGCCAGCAGGAAGGCCAGCGGATCAGTTGTGCCGTTGTAGCGCGGCGGCGCCGCCGGCTTGAACTTGTCCGGCCACCGCGCTTGTCGCAAGGCTAGGGCCAAGGCTCGGAGCCCCCTGGCCCCCGTGCTAGCGCTGGCGACCGGAGCGGGCGGCGCGCTGCTCATCGCAGGGCGAGTCGTGGTGTCGGCGGAGAGCGGGTCGGCGGAAGGGAAAGCTCCGGCGCACCCCTACATGGTGCGCCAAATGTCGGATTTCGGGTTCCGGCAGACCCTCTAGGTTCGAACACTGGGGTACGCGCGGAGATCTCACCCTCTACCTACCTGCACCTCACCGCCTCGCTAGGATCTAAGCTATGAAAGGAACAACACAAGAGACACAGGGTTTATACTAGTTCGGGCCACCATTGTGGTGTAATACCCTACTCTAGTTTGTGGTGTGGTGGATTGCCTCTTGGGATGATGATGATCAATACAAGGAAGAACAACCTCGCGAGGGTCTGTTCTTGGCTGGTGTGATGAACTGCTAGGGGCGTTCAGTCGCTCTTCCTACTGGTTTTCTGATGATGATCCTCCTCCCTCTACCTTGTGGGTGGCTAGTCCTATTTATAGGCGAAGGCCCTAGGCCTCTTCCCGAATATTGAGCGGGAAGGGCGCCAACAATTGGCCATTTTGAAGGGGAACATCCAGTACACTTATCCTGACTAAAGTTGGTCCTCGCCTATCAAAGGCTCTGGTGGTGATGCCGGCTTGGGCTCCACAATGACTTCCTTCCTGCCGTTGCGACGGTCTTGATCTTGTTGCACCAAAACGGATGCCTTTGCTTGATGCTCTCGCCTGTGCTTGCTTCTTTGCACCAAAGAGGCAAGGAGGACACTGCGCGGGCTGGCGCCTGCCTGGCGCCCTTGGTCGTCATGGCTTGCGTCATGGGCACCTCGTGAGGTACCCCGCTGAGGGAGTCCTGGATTAGGGGGTGTCCGGATAGCCGGACTACCATCATCAGCCGAACTATCATCGGCCGGACTATCATCATCGACCGGACTCCAAGACTATGAAGATACAAGATTGAAGACTTCGTCCCGTGTCCGGATGGGACTTTCCTTGGCGTGGAAGGCAAGCTTGGCGATACGGATACGTAGATCTCCTACCATTGTAACCGACTCTATGTAACCCTAGCCCTCTCCGGTGTCTATATAAACCGGATGGCTCTAGTCCGTACGACACAACAACAACCATTACAATCATACCATAGGCTAGCTTCTAGGGTTTAGCCTCCTTGATCTCGTGGTAGATCCACTCTTGTAAACATCCACAATATCAATATCAATCAAGCAGGACGTAGGGTTTTACCTCCATCAAGAGGGCCCGAACCTGGGTAAAACATCGTGTCCCTTGTCTCCTGTTACCATCCGCCTAGACGCACAGTTCGGGACCCCCTACCCGAGATCCGCCGGTTTTGACACCGACATTGGTGCTTTCATTGAGAGTTCCTCTGTGTCGTCACCGATAGGCTTGATGGCCTCTTCAATCGACAATGACGCAGTCCTGGGTGAGACTTTTCTCCCCGGACAGATCTTCGTATTCGGCGGCTTCGCACTGCGGGCCAACTCACTTGGCCATCTGGAGCAGATCGAAAGCTACGCCCCTGGCCGTCAGGTCAGGTTTGAAAGCCTAAACTTCACGGCCGATATCCGCGGGGACTTGATCTTCGATGGATCTGAGCCACAGCCGAGCGTGCCGCGCTGTCACGATGGGCACGACCTAACTCTGCCGCCGGACAGCACCTTGGAGGCCGCACACGAATCCGCCCCGACCCATAGTCCGGAGCCGATCGCTCAGATCGAGGACGGATGGCTGGACACCGCCTCGGGAGCTGCAACTTCTACGGTGATGGAGCCGAACACTTACCTTGTCCCGCATAAAGCTCATGACTCCGAGGTGCCGGACTCTCTGCCGGACTCCGAACCTCCTGCGCCCCTGCCGGTCGAATCCGACTGGGTGCCGATCATGGAATTCACCGCTGTGGACATCTTTCAGCACTCACCCTTCGGCGATATCTTAAATTCGCTGAAGCATCTCTCGCTATCCGAAGAGCCCTGGCCGAACTACGGCTAGGATGGTTGGGATGCGGACGACGAAGAAATTCAGGGCCCACCCACCACCCACTTCGTAGCCACCGTCGACGATCTAACCGACGTACTCGACTACGACTCCAAAGACATCGACGGTATGGACGACGATGCCGGAGACTATCAAGAACCAGTGCCTACAGGACACTGGAAGACCACCTCGTCATACGACATATATATGGTGGACACCCCAAAAGATGGGGACGTCGAAGAAGCAACGGAGGCCGATTCCTTAAAGAAACAGCCCAAGCGCTGGCATTAGTGGCGCCGCTATAAATCCCGCCACAGCAAGAATAGAGATTCTAGCACAGGAGATAATAACACCCCAGTAAGTGCCGAAGACAACCCCCTCCAGCACGATCCAGCGCAGGAGGAGGCAGAAGCAAGCCCTCACGAGAGGGCGGCAGACGAAGAGGTCGAGGATGATAATTACTTACCTCCCTCCGGAGACGAGGCAAGCCTCGACGATGACGAATTCGTCGTGCCTGAGGATCCCGTCGAACAAGAGCGTTTCAGACGCAGGCTAATGGCCACGGCAAACAGCCTAAAGAAAAAGCAGCAACAGCTTCAAGCTGATCAAGACCTACTGGCCGACAGATGGACCGAGGTCCTCGCGGCCGAAGAGTATGAACTCGAACGCCCCTCCAAAAGTTACCCAAAACGCAAGTTGCTCCCCCGACTAGAGGAGGAAGCGTACAAACCTGCATCACCAGCGCACAATACGGCAGACCGACCACCTCGTGGCCGCGACAGAGAGGCATGCAAGCCCTCCACCAAAACTGTACCCCGGCATCGCTCAAAAAGCATGAAGCCACGGGGGAACGCGCCGGACTTGCAAGATATATTGGAGGACAAGGCAAGACAATCCAGATCTATCTATGGATCACGTGGGCGCCCCAAGACCCACGACGAATACCGTCGCGCCGGATACAACTACTCCGGCCGGGCCGAACACAGCAGACAACGCTCTCTCGAGCTACGTCGCGATATTGCTCAATACAGAGGCGCCGCACACCCACTATGCTTCAATGACGAAGTAATGGATCATCAAATCCCTGAAGGATTTAAACCCGTTAATATCGAATCCTACGATGGCACAACAGACCCCACGGTTTGGATTGAGGATTATCTCCTCCATATACATATGGCCCGCAGCGACGACCTTCACGCCAACAAATATCTCCCGCTCAACCTTAAAGGACCAGCTCGGCATTGGCTTAACAGCCTGCCCGCAGAGTCAATTGGATGCTGGGAAGACCTGGAAGCCGCATTCCTCGACAACTTCCAGGGCACGTATGTGCGACCACCGGACGCAGATGACCTAAGCCACATAATCCAGCAGCCAGACGAATCGGCCAGGCAATTCTGGACACGGTTCCTAACATGGAAAAATCAAATCGTCGACTGTCCGGATGCAGAGGCCCTCGCTGCCTTCAAACATAACATCCGCGACGAGTGGCTGGCCCGGCACCTAGGACAGGAAAAGCCGAAATCCATGGCAGCCCTCATATCACTCATGACCTGCTTTTGTGCGGGAGAGGATAGCTGGCTAGCTCGCAGCAACAACCTCAGCAAAAGAACCGCAGCAGCCAGATTCCGAGGCTCCAAGCCCGGTCAACGGAAGAAGCCATTCAAAAGAACCACTCCGGGCCCGTCCAATTTGGACCGAATACTCGACCGCTCCTGTCAAATACATGGAACCCCCGAAAAGCCATCTAACCACACCAACAGAGATTGTTGGGTATTCAAGCAGGCAGGCAAATTAATCGCCGAATACAATGACAAGGGGCTACACAGCGATGACGAGGAAGAGACCCGGCCGCCGAACAACAGAGGACAAAAGGGATTCCCCCCTCAAGTTCGGACGGTAAACATGATATACGCAACGCATATACCCAAGAGGGAGCGGAAGCGTGCACTAAGGGACGTATACGCGATGGAGCCAGTCGCCCCAAAATTCAACCCATGGTCCTCTTGCCCGATCACTTTCGATCGAAGAGACCATCCGACCAGTATCCGCCATGGCAGATTTGCCGCATTGGTTTTAGACCCAATCGTCGATGGATTTCACCTCACGAGAGTCCTGATGGACGGTGGCAGTAGCCTGAACCTGCTTTATCAGGATACAGTGCGCAAGATGGGCATAGACCCTTCAAGGATTAAACCTACAAAGACAACCTTCAAAGGCGTCATACCAGGTGTCGAGGCCAGTTGTACAGGCTCAGTCACACTGGAAGTGGTCTTCGGATCCCCGGATAATTTCCGAAGCGAGGAGTTAATCTTCGACATAGTCCCATTCCGCAGTGGCTATCACGCTCTGCTCGGACGAACCGCATTCACAAAATTCAACGCGGTGCCGCATTATGCATACCTTAAGCTCAAGATGCCAGGCCCTCATGGAGTCATCACGGTCAATGGAAACACGGAACGCTCCCTCCGAACGGAGGAACATATAGCGGCTCTCGCGGCAGAAGTACAGAGCAGCCTTTTAAGGCAATTTTCGAGTCCGGCCGTTAAACGACCGGACACGGCCAAACGCGCCCGGAGCAACATCAACCAAGACCACCTGGCACGTTCCGAGCACGCGTAGCAATGCGGCCTCAACCCCAGCCCTCGCACAATTGTAAGACGAACTCTCCGCGTACATAATTACGCCCTGGAGATACCATGGGCATAGGGGGAGAGGCACAACCACAACAGACCCAGAGTGCGGTTCGACCACACCAGGGGTTCCCACGTGTGTCGCTCTTTTTATCTTTTATTTCTCTCTTTTTTATACAGAACTCTGTCCGGCGGCGAACCTGCCGAACTCATGATGCAACAGCCAGGGAGGGACAAAGGCCGCGACGAACACTCAGGTGGTCTCCATTACGAGCATTAAATTTGTTAAATACACCATTCCGCGGCCTACCCCTGGAGGGAGACGCCTTTAATTCGTCCAATCCCTTGCTTTCCGCACTATTTGTATCATTCCGCACTCAGCAGCTCTTCTCGAATAAAATGCAGCACTTTTTGCCCATAATTGCATTACCTTATATATATATATGTTCATTTACGACATGTTGCATCCGTACATTTTGGTACGGCCAAATACACCAGGGGCTTATGTTCCCCGCATTATGGTGTGATAAAGTCCGAACACTTTCACAAGTGCGGCACCCCGAACTTATAGCATTATATGAATCGGCTCCGAATCATGTCTTGGGTCAATAGTTGGGTTTGCCCGACTCCCATGTTTGGCACCTTACGTTCCGTTCTATCGGCTAAGGTAGCACTGGGAGAACCACTGCGATTGCGCCCCGGTTGAGCCGGGTTAACGCCTCAGTGGAGAAAGCTAAAACTGACTGTCATGATAAGGCGAGAGACTGGTCGCTGTTCGAGAGGTCCTTTCGGGTCCTTAAAGACCTACGCCGCTTCGAGCGAAGTTCCGGATAATGTCCGACAAAGGCGTGGATAGCGCCCCGAATTCGGTCTTCCGAATACTAGGGGCTTCGCCGAAATTTAAAATTATAGAATTCTATGGCTAAGTGAGAGTGTTCAAGCACTATAAGTCCGGTTGCCTTGTTCGTTGTGCTGAGCGCCTCCCTAGATGGACCCAAAAATGGGAACAAGAGCGCTCAAGTTTATCCCGAACACCCCAGCACTCGTGGCATGGGGGCTGAAGCCGACGACTTGCCATCTCTTAGGTTTAATAAACGGCCGCACAGAAGGTAATATTTTAAATTAACAAGCGTTGCTTAGCGCATATGAACAAAGTTTTTAGTGCACAGGATAACACATTGCGAATTTACTCAATAATTACATCTCTGGGGCACTCATCCGCAATTTTGCGGGCACCCTTCAGGACAGTCTTATAGTACATCTCAGGCATACGATATTCCTTGCCCGCTGGTGGCGCGTCAGTGATTAGCTTATCCGCATCCAGCTTGCCCCAATGCACCTTTGCGTGGGCAAGGGCCAGACGAGCACCTTCAATACTGGCGGAGTGCTTGATAACCTCCACCCAGGGGCACGCATCCACCAACCGTCGCACGAGACCGAAGTAGCTCCCAGGCATGGCCTCTCCAGGCAACAGCCGGACTATGAGCCCTTCATGGCCTACTCGGCCACCTTGTGGAGCTCGACCAGCTGCTCCAGCTGGTCGCTAGGGGGCACCGGATGGCCGGCCTCAGCATACTGAGACCAGAAGACCTTCTCCGTTGAGCTCCCCTCCTCGGCTCGGTAGAATGCGGCGGCATCAGACACGCTGCGAGGCAGATCTGCAAACGCCCCTGGAGAGCTCCGAATTCGGGTAAGTAACACGTAATTTACATTCACATGCTTGCTTTGCATGAAAAATGCCTTACCCGCCGCTATCTTCCTCACCAACTCAATCTCCTGAAGGGACTTATGGGCATCGGCCTTGTCAGTCTTGGCACTTTCGAGAGCCGAGGCAAGCTCGGACTCTCGAGTCTTTGAGTCACGCTCCAAACTCTCATGCTTTTCCATGAGAGCCTGGAGCTCTTGCTGAACCACCGCCACCCGCGCCTCCTGCTTTTCTCGCTCTGCTCGTTCCACGTCCGCATTGTGTTCGGCCGCAGACACGGCCTCCTTCAGGGTCGCCACCTCGTTCGTGGCCCCTGCAGTACCCATGTTATCCTTGTTATTTTTTGTTGCAACCTAAATCCTTTTCTGTAAGGTACAAGTTCAAAGTGGTGTTACTCACCTTCTTTGTCCTGGAGCTGCTTCTTGGCGCGGTCGAGCTCTTTCTCGGACCACTCGAGCTCCTGCTTCAAAGCACCGACCTCCGCAGTCAGTGCGGCAGAGGTCAGCAGCGCAGCCTGCAACCCATATTGACATAATTTTTTAGCAACCCTGCGTATATCTTTTTTTTTCCAGATCCTCTGTCCGGCTTTTCTTTTCGAACACCGAACCGAGCATCAGGGGCTACTGTCTATGCGGTATTACATTGCATATTTTTGAACTTCTTACCTCAAAGCCTGATAGAAGGCTACTGCAGGCTTCGGTCAGCCCGCTCTTGGCAAGCTGTACCTTCTGAATCACCGCACTCATAATAGTGCGGTGTTCTTCCTCGATGGAAGTGCTCTGCAGCGCCTCCAACAAATTGTCCGGCGCCTCCGGTTGGACGGAAGCCGCCGGCGTCACGGTCTTGCCCTTCCTGCGAAGGGGCCGCCGGCCGGACTCCGGAACCACTGCAGGTTCTGATATGGAGTCCGGCGCAAAGTCCGGGAGGACGCATTGTGGCGCCTCCAGAGCCTCCCCCTGATGGGTCCCTTCTTGGGATCCCACCTCGGCGTCCTCGGTGTCGCAAGGGGTGGAGGCGGTCGGGATGGAGTCTACATCCGACGGAGCCAACGACCCGCTCGATGAAGCGGGGAGATCATCATTGGCCGGACTACAGGCAGCATGCGGCATCAGAATGACACTATGTGACACAGAAAAAGAAATTATAAAACACTCAGGAATCCGGATACTTACGATCTTGCTGGAGGCCTGGCCCTTGAAGGCCATTCTTCCTTGCCAACATTGTTGTTGGCGGAGCTGTCCGGGGGAATAGTCCTTCCCCTCTTGGACCCTTCGGCCTCCCTTGTTGGGGAAGCCTTCCTCTTCCTCTCTCCCTCCTCTGGGAGAGAGTCCTCTTTCTCCTCCTCGTTTTCGGGGAAGGAGTCCGCCCCGGAGTCGTCGGACACCTGAAAATGGGAACTCTTTCGAGCACCCGTGGCCTCCTTCTTGGCCTTCTTCTCCGGCACCACGTGCGGTGCCGGAACCAGCAGCCTCGCTAGATGGGCGTCTACTGGGTTTTCTGGCATGGGAGCCGGGCAGATAATCTGCTCCGCCTTCCTCATCCAGTCCTGTCAAAGGAAAAGGGGAAATTAAAACCTGCATAGAGTCAAACTATGAAAAGCAAGTGTCCCGTAAAGGGGTAGAATCACTTACCTCGTCGGCTTGGCACTGCGAGCGAAATCCGCGATCTTCAGTCGCGGATGCGGGGGCTTCGGCGCCCTTAAACAGCACCCTCCAGGCGCCTTCGTACATCATGTCGAAGAGCCCGCTCAGCGCCTGGTGCTGTTCCGGATTGAACTCCCACAGATTGAATGCCCGCTCTTGGCATGGGAGAATCCGGCGGACGAGCATGACTTGGATCATGTTAACCAGCCTGAGCTTCTTCACCAGCTTCTGGATACAGGCTTGGAGTCCCGTCAGCTCCTCCGAACTACCCCACAGCAAGCTCTTCTCTTTCCAGGAGGTGAGCTGTGTGGGGATACCAGATCTGAACTCGGGGGCCGCCGCCCACTTAGGGTCGCGCGGCTCGGTGATATAGAACCACCCCGATTGCCACCCCTTGACGGATTCCACGAAGGCCCCTTCGAACCAAAGGACATTGGGCATCTTGCCCAACATGGCGCCTCCGCACTCCGCTTGAGTGCCCTTCACTACCTTCGGCTTGACATTGAAAGTCTTGAGCCACAAGCCGAAGTGGGGCTGGATGCAGAGCAAGGCCTCGCACACGACGATAAACGCCGAGATATTGAGGATGAAGTTCGGCGCCAGATATTGGAAATCCAGGACGTAGTAGAACATGAGCCCCCGGACAAAGGGGTGAAGTGGAAAACCCAGTCCGCGGAGGAAGTGGGGAAGAAAAACGACCCTCTCATGGGGCCTAGGGGTGGGGATGAGCTGCCCCTCGTCGGGCAGCCGGTCGCGATGTCGCCGGACAGGTAGCCGACGCTGCGCAGTCTTTCGATGTGCTCCTCCGTAACGGAGGAGGTCATCCACTTGCCTCCCGCTCCGGACATAACCGGGGAAGGTTGAGACGAGATGTGCGGGCTTGGGCGCTGGAGCTCGAGTGCGCGGAGATGGATAAGCAAAGGAGGAAGAAGGCGTAGGTGAAAAGGTGAATCCTTATCCCTTATATGGGCAGGCGAGGTCTACGCGTCCCCTGCCGGCCTGGTAAAACTCGCTTATCCCCCAAGCGTCACCATCAGTGGCGCGGTTGGGTTACCCACGTCCATATTGATGAGAATCCCGGATTAAGGGGGAACACGATCTCTGCTTTGACAAGACGTGCCAAGGAAACCGCTTCGCTAAATGCGCTGAGGTGGTAGAATAAAAAATGATTCAAGTAATGGCTTGGTAGTGGCGTGATGTCATGCTGCAAAAAACGTCAGCAGATTGAACTTGTGTATATATTATTCTCTCTACGGTTGAATGTGGAATTTATTTTGCAGAGCCGGGCACTATCCTGGTGTTCACAATCTTCTATCATTCGGAGGAGGAACCCGCCTTGCAATGCCAAGCAATATACGCGCCGGACTTATCGTCATTGAAGCCTGGTTCAGGGGCTACTGAGGGAGTCCTGGATTAGGGGGTGTCCGGATAGCCGGACTACCATCATCAGCCGAACTATCATCGGCCGGACTATCATCATCGACCGGACTCCAAGACTATGAAGATACAAGATTGAAGACTTCGTCCCGTGTCCGGATGGGACTTTCCTTGGCGTGGAAGGCAAGCTTGGCGATACGGATACGTAGATCTCCTACCATTGTAACCGACTCTATGTAACCCTAGCCCTCTCCGGTGTCTATATAAACCGGATGCCTCTAGTCCGTAGGACACAACAACAACCATTACAATCATACCATAGGCAAGCTTCTAGGGTTTAGCCTCCTTGATCTCGTGGTAGATCCACTCTTGTAAACATCCACAATATCAATATCAATCAAGCAGGACGTAGGGTTTTACCTCCATCAAGAGGGCCCGAACCTGGGTAAAACATCGTGTCCCTTGTCTCCTGTTACCATCCGCCTAGACGCATAGTTCGGGACCCCCTACCCGAGATCCGCCGGTTTTGACACCGACACCCGCCTTGATCTCTCCGCCTCCTCGCGAGCCAGCCTGACGAGGCCGTGCCCGAGGAAGCTTCCTGTCCTCCACCCCGCGAGGATTGGCCCCTCGCGAGGGTCTTGAGATCGAGTTGATGAAGATGGGCCGTGCTGGGCCGCCCCTTGAGCCGCGCCGCAGGCTGCAGGCAGGCAAGTCTGGGGACCCCCGTTCCCAGAACGCCGACAGCAGATGATCCTTCTGCGCCATGGCATTGGTGGAGGTCTGCGGGAGGGAGGGGAATGGGAGGCAAATAGTAAGGCCGCCCGTATTAAGCAGCGGCTCGGGTGCCATTAATGGAGAGGAAGGCGGGCGGCCAGGGAAGTCAAAGGGCTCGATTCCTAGTGAGCCTGCGCAGCGTACATCTTGCATGCTTCTCGGTGAGCCTGCGCATTGGAGGATAGCTTGCACACCTCTCGGTCAGCCCGCGCACCGGACTGTGCTCGCACGCCTCCCATTCGGTTAAGCAGCTATCCGCACGACACCTCCTATAGCCATTAAAACCAAGACACGTGGTGTCATGTGAATGGTTAACATAACACACACGGGTTGAATTATACATACGTTTGCGATGTTAGAGTGGCAGCTATTTGTTTGAAAATGCCTTTGTTGGCTGTTATTCGAGTGCTTCTTCTCTCAAAATGGACACGAAAAAATACCACAACATGTCAGGTGCCATTCGATGATAGCATGCCAGGTTTCATGAATTTCAAACGAGTTTTGGATTTGCTAGAATTTAAAAACAAAGTATCTCAACATTTTGCCAGCAATCAACATTGCCCTAGTGTTTGAAATTCATTCCCATTTCTTGCATGGGACCTAAGCATGCACCCAAGGACAAAGATTCGATTTTCAACCAATTTATATGCACTAGAGCATGTGCATGTAGTTCAAATTTGAATTATGCACATAAAATGCCTAGAAAACCCAGTTAATGTATAAAAATGTCCAAACGAACCCCGAACAGTTGAAAAATTTATCACAACACTCCTGTTGTTCTATGTTGACACTAGAAAAAATTTGAAAGCAATAAGAGGCAGCGGATATCATTTCGTCCCCAAAGGTGGGACATTCCCTACTGAAACCATCAGGCTTGTTGTGAGAAACTTATACCCAAACCTGCCCCAAATGGGACAAAAAATTACCACGACATGTTGATGCTGCTCCATGATAGCATGCCAAGTTTCATGAATTTCAGACGAGTTTTGGATTACTAGAATTTAAAAACAAGGAATCTCAATGTTTGCGGCCGAGTGATGGTGGCAGGGTGTTTGACATTCATTCCCATTTCTTGCATGGGACCTAAGCATGCAACCAAGGACACATATTTGAATTTTCAACCAATTTATATGCATTAGAGCATGTGCATGTAGTTCAAATTTGAATTATGCTCATAAATGCATGGAGAACTCAATTAATGCATAAAAATGTCAAAACGAACCCCTAAAAATCCCAAAAATTGACACAACACTCCTGTTGTTCTATGTTGACACGAGAATTTTTTGAAAGCAATAAGAGGCAATGGATATCATTTCGTCCCCAAAGGTGGGACGCTCCCTACGAAACCATCAGACTTGTTGTGAGAACCTCTGGTTTGTGAGAAACATATCCCCAAACCTGCCCCAAATGGGACAAAAAATTTACCACAACATGTTGATGCCGCTCCATGATAGCATGCCAAGTTTCATGAATTTCAAATGAGTTTTGGATTTACTAGAATTTAAAAACCGGGAATCTCAGCGTTTGCGGCCGAGTGACGGTGGCAGGATGTTTGACATTCATTCCCATTTCTTGCATGGGACCTAAGCATGCAAGCAAGGATACAAATTTGAATTCCCAACCAATTTATATGCATTTGAGCATGTGCATGTAGTTCAAATTTGAATTATGCACATAAATGCATCGAAAACTCAATTAAAGCATAAAAATGTCCAAACGAACCCCGAAAAATCACAAAAATTTACACAACACTCCTGTTGTTCTATGTTGACACTAGAAAAAAAATTGGAAGCAATAAGAGGCAGCGGATATCATTTCGTCCCCAAAGGTGGGACATTCCCTACCGAAACCATCAGGCTTGTTGTGAGAACCTTTGGTTTGTGAGAAGCATATCCCCAAACCTGCCCCAAATGGGATAAAAAATTTACCACATCATGTTGATGCCGCTCCATGATAACATGCCAAGTTTCATGAATTTCAGACGAGTTTTGGATTTACTAGAATTTAAAACCAGGAATCTCAATGTTTGCGGCCGAGTGACGGTAGCAGGGTGTTTGACATTCATTCCCATTTCTTGCATGGGACCTAAGCATGCAACCAAGGACACATATTTGAATTTTCAACCAATTTATATGCATTCGAGCATGTGCATGTAGTTCAAATTTGAATTATGCTCATAAATGCATTGAAAACTCAATTAATGCATAAAAATGTCAAAACGAGCCCCGAAAAATCCAAAAATTGACACAACACTCCTGTCGTTCTATTTTGACATGAGAAATTTTGTGAAAGCAATAAGAGGCAATGGATATGTCTCGTCCCCAAAGGTGGGACGTTCCCTACCGAAACCATCAGGCTTGTTGTGAGAACCTCTGGTTTGTGAGAAGCATGTCCCCAAACCTACCCCAAATGGGACAAAAAATTTACTACGACATGTTGATGCCGCTCCATGATAGCATGCCAAGTTTCGTGTATTTCAGATGAGTTTTGGATTTACTAGAATTTAAAAACCAGGTATCTCAATGTTTGCGGCCAAGTGACAGTGGCAGGGTGTTTGACATTCATTCACATTTCTTGCATGAGATCTAAGCATGCAACCAAGGACACATATTTGAATTTTCAACTCTTTTATATGCATTAGAGCATGTGCCTGTAGTTCAAATTTGAATTATGCACATGAATGCATAGAAAACTCAGTTAATGTATAAAAATGTCCAAGCGAACCCCGAAAACCCCCAAAATTGACACACCACTCGTGTTGTTCTATGTTGACACGAGAAACATTTTGAAAGTAAGAAGAGGCAACATATATCGTTTCGTCCCACAAGGTGGCACGTACCTACTGAAACCATCCGGCTTGTTCTGAGAGAAGCTCTGGTTTGCGAGAAGCTTATACCCACACCTGCCCCAAATGGGACAATATTTTTACCACGGCATGTCGCTGCCGTTCCATGATTTCATGTCAAGTTTCATGAATTTTAGATGAGTTTTCGATTTACTAGAATGTTAAAAGCATGTGTTAGCGGCTGAGCGACAGTGTCAAGGTGTTTGACATTCATTCTCGTTTCTTGCATGTGACCTAAGCTTGCAACCAAGGACAAACATTTGATTTTGCAACCTGTTTTTATGGACAGGAGCATGTGCTTCAATTTTGAATTGTGCACCTGAAATGGCTAGAAAACCAATTTATTGTATAAAATTTCCAAACAAACCCTGAATAATTCCAATTTTTTTATGACACACATATAGTTGCATGGTCACTGCAGATAAAAGGTCTAGCAATTCAAACACCGTCCATTGCCGCTGTGACCCCATTATGTAATTCAAATCAAAATGAAAAATCAAGTAGATCCCACACAGTTTATTATCACCAACCATGTGAGATGCAGTACGAAATATCCTGGAGCACCATCGGTGTATAGTACGCCTATGGATTACGCGAGAAGGTGCGTCGGTTACAGTCCACAGTCGGTGTGTCAAGCACACTAGCTCGCTCCCCAAATATCATTTCACTATTCAACCGTCGCCGGTGAAAGATGGGGACGTGGACCCGCGTCGTGAGGGCAACTTTGGCGGCCCACTCCTGCGAGAGCGCGACCGCAGCCGCCATACGCATGCTAATAAGGTGGATGAGCGTGGCCGCAATCTACGACCGAGCGGCCAATGCAACCCAAACGACCGCTGTTGCTTCTTAGGTGGTGGCAGCAACATCTGCCTCGGGGATAGTAGTTGGCGAGAGCGGCACAACAGCTGTCCGTTCCCTAACGGCGACCTTAGCCCTGATGGAGGCCACCCACGACCATGTCGAGACCGCCAACACCTAGCTTGTGGCGGTCACCGCACAAATCGAACGAAGCTACCCCGACAATGGTCGGCAACCCACGGCCGAAGAGTTGGCAATCGCCGAGAGCGTTCAAGCAGCCATCCGTTCCTCCGCCGCATACCTTGCAACGACGGAGCCCTTCCGAGCCCAGATCGTGGCCACCCATGCCCAGCTCGTAGCGGCCTTTTCCAAAGAGATGGCGGACGCGGATGGCGAGATGCTTGCCAGATATAGTGCGATGGATGCCATGGAGCTCCTTCCCCAGGAGACCGTCGGGCGTGAGCTGGACATGGAGGAGGCGGCGGAGATCAACAAGCACCAGCCATAGTAGTACTCTTTCTTTTGTTTAATTAAGAGCACTGGTCTTTAATTTTTTAGAGTAATGTTTAGGCCATCTAGCTCTGTTTAATTGCTGAACTTGCTCGATTAAGAAGTGTGGGTGTGCTGTAGTCTCCTTTGTGTACCCAAATTATGCAATGATGTGGATGAGCACTGTAACCAGGGAAATTGGAACAAAAAAAATTGACGTTCTAACTCATCACACACGGGTTAAGCTATCTGAATCGTTTGTGATGTTCACACATCGTACACAATTCTGAATAAGGGACCGTGTCTGATGACACTTTGCGCGCCAATTTTCGCTGAACCGATTCAAAATTTTTGGCTTCCACGGAAATATCTACCTCCCTGCCCCCTTTCCCTTACCAAAAGACACATTTCCCCTATTTCTGCCTTGCTTTCCAAGTTGAAACCTTCACTCCTTGCTTGCAGCACCGCCCCCCTCGCTGGCGACCCTCCTTCATGCTACTCGGCCTCGTCTATCTAGGCAGGTAATCCACACCAGACCCCCATCCTCCTCCTCCTTCCACATCCCACATGCCCCGACCGCCGGCATGACACCTTCCACCCAAATCACCGACCCCTCCACCAAATAAGCGCCACCCTAAGCCATGGTGGACGTAGTATAGACATGAGCTCAAGCAGCATTTGGCAACGGAGAAGCAAATCGTGGCCGCACGCGTGGATGAGGTCGCGATGGCTACCATTCGTGCCGACGCCCAGATCTTGGAGGAGTGATACGTCTCCAACGTATCTATAATTTTTGATTGTTCCATGCTATTATATTACATGTTTTGGATGTTTATGGGCTTTACTAAACACTTTTATATCATTTTTGGGACTAACCTATTAACCGGAGGCCCATCCCAAATTGTTGTTTTTTCGCCTGTTTCAGTGTTTCGCAGAAAAGGAATATCAATCAGAGTCCAAACGGAATGAAACCTTCGAGAGAGTTATTTTTGGAACAAACGCAATCGAGGAGACTTGGAGTGGACATCAAGAACCAAACGAGGCGGCCAAGAGGGTCCAGGGCATGCCCCCCACCCTCGTGGGCCCCTCGTGGGCCCCTTGTGGCTCCCCTCACTGACTTCCTTCACCTATATATATCTATGTACCACGAAAACATCCAGGAGCACCACGAAACCCTATTTGCACCGCCGCAACCTTCTGTACCCGTGAGATCCCATCTTGGAGCCTTTTCTGGCGCTTTGCCGGAGGGGGAATCGATCATGGAGGGCTTCTACATCAACAGCATAGCCTCTCTAATGAGTTGTGAGTAGTTTACCATAGACCTTCAGGTCCATAGTTATTAGCTAGATGGCTTCTTCTCTCTCTGTGAATCTCAATACAATGTTCTCCTCGATCTTCTTGGAGATCTATTCGATGTAACTCTTTTTGCGGTGTGCTTATCGAGATCCGATGAATTGTGGGTTTGTGATCAAGTTTATCTATGAGAAATATTTGAATGCCCTCTGAATTCTTTTATGTATGATTGGTTATCTTTGCAAGTCTCTTTGAATTATCAGTTTGGTTTTTCCTACTAGATTGATCTTTCTTGCAATGGGAGAAGTGCTTAGCTTTGGGTTCAATCTTGCGGTGTCCTTTCCCAGTGACAGCAGGGGCAACAAGGCACATATTGTATTGTTGCCATCGAGGATAAAAAGATGGGGTTTATATCATATTGCTTGAGTTTATCCTTCTACATCATGTCATCTTGCCTAATGCGTTACTCTGTTATTATGAACTTAATACTCTAGATGCATGCTGGATAGCGGTCAATGTGTGGAGTAATAGTAGTATATGCAGGCAGGAGTCGATCTACTTATTGCGGACATGATGCCTATATACATGATCATGCCTAGATATTCTCATAACTATGCACTTTTCTATCAATTGCTTCACAGTAATTTGTTCACCCACAATAATACTTATGCTATCTTGAGAGAAGCCACTAGTGAAACCAATGGCCCCCGGGTCTATTTTCCATCATATAAGTTTTCTATCTACTTTATTTTTCATTCCTTACTCTCCAATCTACATCATAAAAATACCAAAAATATTTATCTTATCTTATTATCTCTATCAGATCTCACTTTTGCAAGTGGCCGTGAAGGGATTGACAACCCCTTTATCGCGTTGGTTGCGAGGTTCTTGTTTGTTTGTGTAGGTACGAGGGACTTGGAGTGTAGCCTCCTACTGGATTGATACCTTGGTTCTCAGAACTGAGGGAAATACTTACGTTACTTTGCTGTATCACCCTTTCCTCTTCAAGGGAAAAACCAATGCATGCTCAAGAGGTAGCAACAAGGATTTCTAGCACCGTTGCCGGGGAGGTCTATGCACAAGTCAAGACATACCAAGTACCCATCACAAACTCTTCTCGCTTGCATTACATTATTTTGCATTTGCCTCTCATTTTCCTTTCGCCCACTTCACCCTTGCCGTTTTATTTGCCCTCTCTTTCCCGTTCGCCTCTTTTTCGTTTGCTCCTCGTATTTGCTACCGCTATGTCTGAAACTGGGGAGGTTATCGTTGATAAGGACAATAGTAATAACATCGGAAACTTTGATACTTTTGATCATCTTGTTGAAGAACCCACCATCTTACACACTAAAAAGTTTCGACTTGGTAGTGGTAATATTAACGGAAAAAGGGTCATTCCATATTTCTTTACTTGTGCCGGTGCTCTGCCCGCTATGGGTTGATCCATTCTTCATAGAACTAGTAGTCTTGCGGATGATATATCCTTGCTTGTAGTTGAACTTGAAAGGTAGTTTATGCATATGCACCCTTCCATACAAAGGATTTTCCTAGAATTTTCCAATATTGAGCATTCTTCTGTTAAGCGTGCAACTACTATCTTTTTGGCACATGAGTTCAGGTTTATAATGAAAGAAGCTAAAGAAATTTTTGCGCACTATAGGGTCGACGGTTGTCGTCCTCCCATAGAGGCAATCCTATTTAATCAAGAAGACATAATGTGTTTACAATCTCTAGATCATGTTGCTTTTAATGAAAACCTTAGAAAAAAGGTTCCTACCAATGTTCTAGTTGATAGAATCTCTGAACTTAATGATGATTTTGCTATTCAAAACAATGGGTTACGATTTTCTCTTGAGCAAAGGCTCATGACATTTTGCCAAAAGAATGCTTATAATGATGATTTGGTTGTGCAATATGAGGGGCCAAAGGAGGAACCCATACCTCCCGAGCTTGATCTTGGGGACTTTTGTCCCATTAAATTTAGCCCTTTTGATTACTTTTGCTTACCAAAAAGAAAACTTGCTTCTGAACGTAGAGAATATGAGATGAGTTTTCGTGATTTACCTTATCATTATGGCAATACTTAGGTCTATCCTCGCTTTTATGCCTAGCTAGGGGCGTTAAACGATAGCGCTTGTTGGGAGGCAACCCAATTTTATTTTTGTTCCTTGCTTTTTGTTCCTGTTTAGTATTAAATAATTCATCTAGCCTCTGTTTACATGTGGTTTTATGTTTTAATTAGTGTTTGTGCCAAGTAGAACCTTCGGGAAGACTTGGGTGAAGTCTATATGATCTTGCTGTAAAAAACACAAACTTTAGCCCTCACGAGATTAGCTGCCATTTTTTTACTGGAGAGTGATTTTAGGTTGATTATTTTAGAAGATGATTAATAGACAAATTCCTCACGTCCACCAATTTATTTCAGAATTTTGGAGTTACAAAAGTATTCTAAAGTTACAGATTGCTACAGACTGTTCTGTTTTTGACAGTTTCTGTTTTTCGTGTGTTGTTTGCTTATTTTCATGAATCTATGGCTAGTATTGGGGGGTATAAACCATAGAGAAGTTGGAATACAGTAGGTTTAACACCAATATAAATAAACAATTAGTTCATTACAGTACCTTAAGTAGTGGTTTTTCTTTCTTGCACTAACAGAGCTTATGAGATTTTCTGTTGAGTTTTGTGTTGTGAAGTTTTCAAGTTTTGGGTAAAGATTTGATGGACTATGGAATAAGGAGTGGCAAGAGCCTAATCTTGGGGATTCCCAAGGCACCCCAAGATAAATTCAAGGACAACCAAAAGCCTAAGCATGGGGATGCCCCAGAAGGCATCCCCTCTTTCGTCTTCGTCCATCGGTAACTTTACTTGGGACTATATTTTTATTCACCACATGATATGTGTTTTGCTTGGAGCGTCTTGTATGATATTAGTCTGTGCTTTTTAGTGTACCACAATCATCCTTGCTGTACACACCTTTTGGGAGAGACACACATGATTCGGAATTTATTAGAATACTCTATGTGCTTCACTTATATCTTTTGAGCTAGATAATTTTGCTCTAGTGCTTCACTTATATCTTTTTAGAGCACGACGGTGGTTTTATTTTGTAGAAATTATTGATCTATAATGCTTCACTTATATTATTTTGAGTGTCTTTTAGACCAGCATGGTATTTGCTTTGGTTATGAAATTAGTCCTAATATGATGGGCATCCAAGTTAGGTATAATAAAAACTATCATATAGAGTGCATTAAATACTATGATCAATTTGATACTTGATAATTGTTTTGAGATATAGAGGTGGTAATATTAGAGTCATGCTAGTTGGGTAATTACGAAATTGAGAAATACTTGTGTTGAAGTTGGAAAGTACCGTAGCATGCACGTATGGTAAAAGTTATGTAACAAATTTGTAGCATGGGGTGCTCTTTGATTGCCTTCCTTATGTGTGGAGGTCGAGATCGCGCCATGGTTAACTCCTACTAACCCTCCCCCTAGGAGCATGCGTAGTAGTACTTTGCTTCGAGGGCTAATAAACTTTTGCAATAAGTATATGAGTTCTTTATGACTAATGTGAGTCCATGGATTATACGCACTCTTACCTTTCCGCAACTTGCTAGCCTCTACGGTACCGTGCATTGCCCTTTCTCACCTTGAGAGTTGGTGCAAACTTCGCCGGTGCATCCAAACCCCGTGATATGATATGCTCTATCACACATAAACCTCCTTATATCTTCCTCAAAACAGCCACCATACCTACCTATTATGGCATTTCCATAGCCATTCCGAGATATATTGCCATGCAACTTTCCACCGTTCCGTTTATTATGACACATTCCGTTATTTTCATATTGCTTTTTCATGATCATGTAGTTGACATCGTATTTGTGGCAAAGCCACCTTCTTAATTCTTTCATACATGTCACTCTTGATTCATTGCATATCCCGGTACACCGCCAGAGGCATTCACATAGAGTCATATTTTGTTCTAAGTATTGAGTTGTAATTCTTGAGTTGTAAATAAATAAAAGTGTGATGATCTTCATTATTAGAGCATTTTCCCAAGTGAGTAAAGGATGATGGAGACTATGATTCCCCCACAAGTCAG
This sequence comes from Triticum dicoccoides, assembly GCF_002162155.2. Lineage (NCBI taxonomy): Eukaryota > Viridiplantae > Streptophyta > Magnoliopsida > Poales > Poaceae > Triticum > Triticum dicoccoides. Next base: position 220,127,058 of record NC_041391.1, read on the forward strand.
GATGAGACTTCGGACTTTACAAAAAAAAAGAGGACAAAGAAGCCCAAATAAAAAAAGAGGCCAAACAAGCCCACCAAAATAAAAAAAGAGAGAGAAAAAGAGAGAAGGGACAATGTTACTATCCTTTTACCACACTTGTGCTTCAAAGTAGCACCATGATCTTCATGATAGAGAGTCTCCTATGTTGTCACTTTCATATACTAGTGGGAATTTTTTTTTCATTATAGAACTTGGCTTGTATATTCCAATGATGGGCTTCCTCAAAATGCCCTAGGTCTTCGTGAGCAAGCAAGTAGGATGCACACCCACTTAGTTTCTTTTGTTGAGCTTTCATATATTTATAGCTCTAGTGCATCTGTTGCATGTTAATCCCTACTCCTCATGTTGACATCAATCGGTGGGCATCTCCATAGCCCATTGATTAGCCTCGTCAATGTGAGACTTTCTCCTTTTTTGTCTTCTCCACACAACCTCCATCATCATATTCTATTCCACCCATAGTGCTATATCCATGGCTTACGCTCATGTATTGCGTGAGAGTTAAAAAAAAGCTGAAGCGCGTTAAAAAGTATGAACCAATTGCTTGGCTGAAACCGGGGTTGTGCATGATGGGAGTATTTTGTGTGACGAAAATGAAGCATAGCCTAACTATATGATTTTGTAGGGATAAGCTTTCTTTGGCTATGGTATTTTGATAAGACATGATTACTTGTTAGTATTCTTGAAGTATTACTATGTTTATGTCAATATGAACTTTTATCTTGAATCATTTGCATCTGAACATTCATGCCATAATAAAGAAAATTACATTTAGAAATACCACATCAAAAATTCTGTTTTTATCATTTACCTACTCGAGGACAAGCAGGAATTAAGCTTGGGGATGCTTGATACGTCTCCAACGTATCTATAATTTTCGATTGTTCCATGCTATTATATTTCCTGTTTTGGATGTTTATGGGCTTTACTATACAATTTTATATCATTTTTGGGACTAACCTATTAACCGGAGGCCCAACCCAAATTCCTGTTTTTTGCCTGTTTCAGTGTTTCGCGGAAAAGGAATATCAAACGGAGTCCAAATGGAATGAAACCTTCGAGAGAGTTATTTTTGGAACAAACACAATCCAGGAGACTTGAAGTGGACGTCAAGAAGCAAACGAGGCGGCCACGAGGGTCCAGGGCGCGCCCTAGGGGGGTGGGCGCCCCCCACCCTCGTGGCTCCCCTGACCGACTTCCTTCCCCTATATATATCTATGTACCCCGAAAACATCCATGAGCACCACGAAACCCTATTTCCACGGCCGCAACCTTCTGTACCCGTGAGATCCCATCTTGGCGCCTTTTCCGGTGCTCTGTTGGAGGGGGAATTAATCACGGATGGCTCTACATCAACACCATAGCCTCTCCGATGAGTTGTGAGTAGTTTACCACAGACCTTCGGGTCCATAGTTATTAGCTAGATGGCTTCTTCTCTCTCTTTGAATCTCAATACAATGTTCTCCTCGATCTTCTTGGAGATCTATTCGATGTAACTCTTATTGCAGTGTGTTTGTCGAGATCTGATGAATTGTGGGTTTATGATCAAGTTTATCTATGAGAAATATTTGAATCTCCTCTGAATTCTTTTATGTATGATTGGTTATCTTTGCAAGTCTCTTTGAATTATTAGTTTGGTTTGGCCTACTAGATTGATCTTTCTTGCAATGGGAGAAGTGCTTAGCTTTGGGTGCAATCTTGCGGTGTCCTTTCCCAGTGACAGCAGGGGCAGCAAGGCACATCTTGTATTGTTGCCATCGAGGATAAAAAGATCAGGTTTATATCATATTGCTTGAGTTTATCCTTCTACATCATGTCATCTTGCCTAATGCGTTACTCTATTCTTATGAACTTAATACTCTAGATGCATGCTGGATAGCGGTCGATGTGGGGAGTAATAGTAGTAGATGCATGCAGGAGTCTATCTACTTATTGTGGACGTGATGCCTATATACATGATCATGCCTAGATATTCTCATAACTATGCACTTTTCTATCAATTGCTCGACAGTAATTTGTTCACCCACCGTAATACTTATGCTATCTTGAGAGAAGCCACTAGTGAAACCTATGCCCCCCGGGTCTATTTTCCATCATATAAGTTTTCTATCTACTTTATTTTGCATTCTTTACTTTCCAATATACATCATAAAAATACCAAAAATATTTATCTTATCTTATTATCTCTATCAGATCTCACTTTTGCAAGTGGCCGTGAAGGGATTGACAACCCTTTATCGCGTTGGTTGTGAGGTTCTTTTTGTTTGTGTAGGTACGAGGGACTTGGAGTGTAGCCTCCTACTGGATTGATACCTTGGTTCTCAAAACTGAGGGAAATACTTACACTACTTTGCTGCATCACCCTTTCCTCTTCAAGGGAAAAGCCAATGCATGCTCAAGAGGTAGCAAGGAGCACCTTGCCATTTGCTAGCTACACCGGTTAAGTATGCTCGGTTTACCCGTTGTGTGTGTTGCTCCTGCCTTTCCTTAACCAATTCTAGTGAATTGTGCTATCTAATTTTACCATGCAATCTGTTGCTCCTGTGTATATGTTCTATATGTCGTGCAGTGTGGTGCTCACTTATTAACTATTTGGTTAATTAGTTGTCATCTTCAGGTAACTGTTTGGTTCAATTCTGCAAATGTGATGTTCAATTCTTCAGGCTGCAATTTTGTATTGTCGTCCATGTGAGAAATAAATCAATCTTTACAAAATACATGACAAACGAATACAATTGCTATATTTCCAAGTTGTCAAGCATGCTTGGTTTGGTTATACATTGTGCAATGTGGTGCTCAATTAACGTTTGGTCCATTTGTGTTGTGGTGTTTAGTTAACTGTTTGGTTCAATTCTGCAATGCGATGTTCAATAGTTGTGGGTGCATTCTATTATTGTATACCACGTGAGAAGTAAATCAAATTTGGCAATACTAAATACATGAGAAACAAATACAGTTGCTATATTTCCAAGTTGTTAAGCATTCTTGGTTCAGTTAATTTTCTGATATTCTATTAGGAGTATATTATATTGTGCAATGTGGTGCTCAGTTAATGTTTGGTTCATTTGTTGTGGTGTTTAGTTAACTACTTGGTTCAATTCTGCAATGCGATGTCCAATTGTCATGGGTGGAATTTTGTATTGTTGTGCATGTGAGGAATAAATCGAATTTGGCTGCACTTAATACATGAGAAACATATACAAGTTGTCACACCCTAGCTAGTTCGTGCATTAGAGTGTTTGCATCATGTTTACTTTTATTAGAAACTTGGAAATGGGGATGAAAGAACCCCAACACCCCCTTAATCCAACTAGGGTTTACTAAAATATTTTTCAATGAACCTGAAATGCCCTTCCAAAATGTTCATCATCTTTGCCTTGGTCTTAAACCTTTGACAAAAATGGTGCACACTTTTCTAGGTCATCCTAAGGTCACTGGACTAAATCATATGTTATTTGCATTTCGGCATTTAAATGCTATAAAATATTCTAAATGTCCAAATAATCCTAAACTAAAATGTTCACTATTGGATATATTCTATAAAGTGGGCATGAGTAGTTTGGTGATTTTTGAAAGTGTCTAGGTATTTTTAGAAATGCCATAAACCTACAGAAAGAAAAGAAAAGCAAAATAAAAAGGGAAACACACTTACCTAGCAAAACCCACCAGCCGGCCCACCTGGCGGCCCAGCACTGTGCTGGCCCGCGCCAACCAGCTGCTTCGTCCCCGCCAGGCAGGCAGGGAGGCGATGCCGACACGCGAGAGCTCGCCACGGCGCCAGCTACTGGACGCCTGGGTGACCTCCACGTCGTTGCCCCAACCCCCTGGACACCTCACTTCTTCTCCAACGTCTCTCCCTCACCCTCTCCCATCATGGCCGATGCAGCCGTAGCCAACCCACCATCGTAGCTGCGGCCACCGTCGACTCTACGCCGCCTCACCGTGTCCAAGAGCTCCACAACCCTCCCCTCCATCGAGTAGACCAAGCCCCGAGCGCTTGCTCGCACCGGAGCCACTACAACGACCTCACCCGACCTTGCCATCGCCGGAGATCCCCTTTGCCGTCACCACTGCTACAGCTCATCCCCGACCTTGTCGTCTAGCTTGTCGTGAACACCGTGAGCCTCTACCCCTCCCCATCCTCTCCATTCTTGCTGCCCTCCTCTACAATGACTGCAACAAGCTCCGCCGCACCCGCCGCCACTGAGCTCGTTAATGACGTAGCTCCGGCCACCCAACGGCCACGCCACCTTGTCCACTGACCTCACCAAACCGCATAGGCCACGTAGGAGCTGGCCTCGTGCGTCCAGAACCACTATGCCGACGAGTTCGTCCTTGCCCAAACTTCGACAGCCGCAAATCTCCTCGCTGGCGTCATTTCCGGTGACCTTGAGCTCAACCACCACCACCCCTTGACGCGGCTCACTCCTGGCTTCACGTAGGTGGCCTCCGCCGTCCATTTGGTCGCCGAAGGGCGTAACCCGCAGCCTCTGCCACGTCTAGACATCACAGGCGGCTAAACACCGGTGAGTCAACCCAGTTTGACCAGGGATTTGACCCCCCTGGGTCACTGACATGTGGGCCCTACCCGTTAATCAAACCTAGCTTAGGTTTAAACTAATCCTAATTAGGTTAGTTAACTAATAGTGACACTGACCAATGGGTCCCACTAGTCAGGTTTGACCTGGACCGCCCCTGTTGACCTGATAATGCATGATACGTCTCCAACGTATCTATAATTTATGAAGCATTCATGCTATTTTATTATCTATTTTGAATGATTACGGGCTTTATTATACACTTTTATATTACTTTTGGGACTAACCTATTAACCGGAGGGCCAACCCATATTGCTGTTTTATTGCCTGTTTCAGTATTTCAAAGAAAAGGAATATCAAATGGAGTCAGAACGGAATGAAACCTTCAGGAGCGTGATTTTTGGAAAGAATATGATCTGGGAGACTTGGAGTACATGGTAGAGAAGCCTCGAGGAGGCCATGAGATAGGAGGGTGTGCCCCCCTACTGGGTGTGCCCCGTATCTCCTGGGCCCCTTGAGTACCCCCCGACCGACTTCTTCCGCCTATATAAGTCCACGTACCCTAAAAACATCGACAACAAAGATAGATTGGTAGTTCCGCCGCCGCAAGCCTCTGTAGCCACCAAAATCCAATCAGGGCCCTGTTCTGGCACCCTGCCGGAGGGGGGATCCCTCACCGGTGGCCATCTTCATCATCCCGACGCTCTCCATGATGAGGAGGGAGTAATTCACCCTCGGGGCTGAGGGTATGTACTAGTACCTATGTGTTTGATCTCTCTCTCGTGTTCTTGATTTGGCACGATCTTGATGTATCGCGAGCTTTGCTATTATAGTTGGATCTTATGATGTTTCTCCCCCTCTACTCTCTTGTAATGGATTGGGTTTTCCCTTTGAAATTATCTTATCGGATTGAGACTTTAAGGATTTGAGAACACTTGATGTATGTCTTGTCGTGCTTATCTGTGGTGACAATGGGATATTCATGTGATTCACTTGATGTATGTTTTGGTGATCAACTTGCAGGTTCAGTGACCTTGTGAACTTATGCATAGGGGTTGGCACACGTTTTCATCTTGACTCTCCGGTAGAAACTTTGAGGCACTATTTGAAGTACTTTGTGTTGGTTGAATAGATGAATCTGAGATTGTGTGATGCATATCATATAATCTTGCACACGGATACTTGAGGTGACAATGAAGTATCTAGGTGACATTAGGGTTTTGGTTGATTTGTGTCTTAAGGTGTTATTCTAGTCTGAACTCTATGATAGATTGAACGGAAAGAATAGCTTCATGTTATTTTACTACGGACTCTTGAATAGATAGATCAAAAAGGATAACTTTGAGGTGGTTTCGTACCCTACCATAATCTCTTCGTTTGTTCTTCGCCATTAGTGGCTTTGGAGTGACTCTTTGTTGCATGTTGAGGATAGTTATATGATCCAGTTATGTTATTATTGTTGAGAGAACTTGCACTAGTGAAAGTATGAACCTTAGGCCTTGTTTCCTACCATTGCAATACCGTTTACGCTCACTTTTATCATTAGTTACCTTGCTGTTTTTATAATTTCAGATTACAAATACTCATATCTACCATCCATATTGCACTTGTATCACCATCTCTTCACCGAACTAGTGCGCATATACAATTTACCATTGTATTGGGTGTGTTGGAGACACAAGAGACTCTTTGTTATTTGGTTGCAGGGTTGTTTGAGAGAGACCATCTTCATCCTACGCCTCCCACGGATTGATAAACCTTAGGTCATCCACTTGAGGGAAATTTGCTATTGTCCTACAAACCTCTGCACTTGGAGGCCCAACAACGTCTACAAGAAGAAGGTTGCATAGTAGACATCAAGCTCTTTTCTGGAGTCATTGCCAGGGAGGTGAGTGCTTGAAGGTATATCTTTAGATCTTGCAATCTAATCTTTTTGTTTCTTGTTTTATAACTAGTTTAGCTTATAAAAGAAAACTAGCAAAAAATGGGATTGAGTTTGTCTCATACGCTTCATCTTGTTATTATCTTTATTGAGAATGATGGTAAGGAAAATTGTGCTCAAGTGCTAGAAGAAGAAATCTATAAATTGTTTGTCACTAAATCTTCGAATGATGAGCATGATTGCAATGTTATTAGTATGAATTCTTTGAATACCCATGATGCTAATGATATGCAAAGCCACAAGCTTGGGGATGCTATGTTTGATGAATATGATATGTTTAGTCCCGCAAGTTTGATGAGCAAATTTATTATGATGAAAGCATGCCTCCTATTTATGATGATTATATTGATGAATGTGGGTTTGGAAGAGTGTCAACTTTAGGTAGTATTGATCCCACTATTTTGGAGGATGTTGAATCTTATTGTGATGAATATGAAAGTGGATTTGGAAGAGTGTCAACTTTATTTAGTGATGATTCCACTATTTCGGAAGAGGTTCCAATTGATTATGAGAACAAAGTTGCTATCTATGATGATTATTGTGATGACTTGTATGCTATTAAGAATAATGATAACCATGAAACTTGTCATCGTGATTTTAGTTTTCAATTGGATTATGCCTCACATGATAGTTATTTTGTTGAGTTTGCTCCCACTATTATTCATGAGAAGAAATTTGCTTATGTGGAGAGTAGTAAATTTTCTATGCAAGTAGATCATGAAAAGAATGCTTTATGTGCTGGTTATATTGTTGAATTCCTTCATGATGCTACTGAAAATTATTATGAGGGAGGAATATATGCTTGTAGGAATTGCAATAATATCACGTTTCCTCTCTATGTGCTTAAAATTTTGAAGATATGCTTGTTTTACCTTCCTATGCTAGTTGATTATTGTTCCCATAAGTTGTTTGCTCACAAAATCCCTATGCATAGGAAGTGGGCTAGACTTAAATGTGCTAGTCATATTCTTCATGATGCTCTCTTTATGTTTCAATCCTTATCTTTTATGAGCATCATTGAAATCATCATGCCTAGCTAGGGGCATTAAACGTTAGCACTTGTTGGGAGGCAACCCAACTTTATTTTTGTCCTTTGCTTTTGCTCCTGTTTAGTAATAAATAATTCATATAGCCTCTGGTTGGATGTGGTTTCATGTTTTAATTAGTGTTTGTGCCAAGTATAACCTTTGGGAAGACTTGGGTGAAGTCTTTATGATCTTGCTGTAAAAAAACAGAAACTTTAGCGCTCACGAGAATAGATGCCATTTTTTATTACTGAAAAGAGCTTTTAGGTTGATTATTTTTGCAGATGATTAATAGACAAATTCCACAGGTCCACCAATTTATTTCAGAATTTTTGGAGTTCCAGAAGTACACGTTTGATACATATTTCTACAGACTATTCTGTTTTTGACAGATTCTGTTTTCATTGTGTTGTTTGCTTATTTTGATGAATCTATGAGTAGTATCGGAGGGTATGAACCATAGAGAAGTTGGAATACAGTAGATATTACACCAATATGAATAAATAATGAGTTCATTACAGTACCTTAAAGTGGTGGTTTGTTTTCTTTCACTAACGGAGCTTACGAGTTTTGTGTTAAGTTTTGTGTGGTCGAAGTTTTCAAGTTTTGGGTAAAGATTCGATGGATTATGGAATAAGGAGTGGCAAGAGCCTAAGCTTGGGGATTCCCAAGGCACCCCAAGGTAATATTCAAGGACAACCAAGAGCCTAAGCTTGGGGATTCCCAAGGCACCCCAAGGTAATATTCAAGGACAACCAAGAGCCTAAGCTTGGGGATGCCCTCTCTTTCGTCTTCGTTCATCGGTAACTTTACTTGGAGCTATATTTTTATTCGCCACATCATATGTGTTTTGCTTTGAGCGTCATGTTATTTTATTAGTATTTGCTTTCTGTTATTTAGAATAATTTCTTTCATCTCTATTTTCAATAAAAATATCAAGGATAGCCTTTACCATGCTTATTTTGCTAGTATACATGTTGCTGTTTGAAAACAGAAAGTTTACCGCTGTTGCAAAAATTCCCTAGAAAAGTCAGAGAATGATATAATGTTCAATCCTTTTGCATGCTGAGCTCTGATAAACCTTCTACATCGTAGTATTTTTCCTATAATTTTTGGAGTTAGGTAAATATGATGAATCTTGCATTCTTTACAGACTATACTGTTTTGACAGATTGCTGTTATGTTTGCATTGTTTGCATTTGTTTGCTTGTTTAATGATTCTATTTGAGGATAGGAGTATTAAATATGTAGAGACATTTAGTATTCAATGTTGAATAATAATTTTAGTGATTTGTTACATTAGAATATGATAATGTTTTGCAGTTTTATACTAACTTATCTCACGAGTTCTTGTTGAGTTTGGTGTGGATGAAGCTTTCGAGATTTAGGAAACCGTGACATGAAAGGAATTAAGGAGACACAAAAGCTCAAGCTTGGGGATGCCCAAGGCACCCCAAGATAATATTCTAAGAAGTCTCAAGCACCTAAGCTTGGGGATGCCCCGTTAGGCATCCCACCTTTCTTCTTCAACAATTATCGGTTAGTATCGGTTGAACCTAAGTTTTTGCTTCTTCATATGAGTTGTGCTATCCTTGCAATGTCATTTTGTTTTTCTTTGATTTCTGTTTGAATACAATACCAAGATCTGAAATTCTTAAATGAGAGAGAGTCTTCATATAGTTGCATAGTTATTTAACTACTCATTGATCTTCACTTATATCTTTTAGGAGTAGTTTGTCATTTACTCGTGTGCTTCACTTATATCCTATGAGTAAATTTTGAATGAGTTGAATGTCATAAATCTGAAATTATATATGTTTCATATGCTTACCCCGTTGGGAGTAATGACTTCACATCTAAGAAGTAGAGGTTGTAAATTTATTGAAGGTTAGCAAACATTGTATTGGTCATTTGAACAATTCATGAAAGAATATTGAAGGAAGGGAGATTTCACATATAAATATACTATCTTAGACATATTTTATAATTGTGAGCACTCATTAAAGTATGACATGCTAAAGAGTTGATGTTGGACAAGGAAGACAACATAATGGGTTATGTTTTCTCACATCTCAGTTAAAGTATATTGTCATGGATCATTCAAACATGTTGAGCTTGCCTTTCCCCCTCACGCTATCCAAAATTCCTTTCACCAAGTAGAGATACTACTTGTGCTTCCAAATATCCTTAAACCTAGTTTTTGCCATGAGAGTCCACCATACCTATCTATGGATTGATTAAGATCCTTCAAGTAAGTTGTCATCGGTGCAAGCAATAAAAATTGCTCTCTAAATATGCATGACTTATTAGTGCGGAGAAAATAAGTTTTGTACGATCTTGTTATGGAAGTAATAAAAGCGACGGACTGCATAATAAAGGTCCATATACAAAAGTGGCAATATAAAGTGACGTTCTTTCACATTAAGATTTTGTGTATCCAACCCTAAAGGTGCATGACAACCTATGCTTCCCTCTGCGAAGGGCCTATCTTTTACCTTATGTCGTTTACTTTATGCAAGAGTCAAGGTGATCTTCACCTTTCCCTTTTTCATTTTATCCTTTGGCAAGCACTTTGTGTTGGGGTGATCCTGATATATATATATATATATATATATATATATATATATATATATATATATATATATATATATATATATACAGACGGTCTATTCTGCTAATATTAGCAGAATAACTATTCTGCACACCGCTTCCGCACTGCACGCTGAATGAATGTGCACTGCATCTCCTTTACGTTGGGCACTGCAATGCTTCATGGGAGAACTGCTTCATTTTCCGGTGTTTCGCCCGCGTTTTCTATGTGGAATCGGGTGTGGTGGGATGATTTAGTTTGTGTCTACATCTCATTTTAGCTTTATTCTTTCTAATTTATAGGAAAATATACTAGAGTGCTTGCAAATTGAGGGATTTGGCGGACGAGCTTTCTCTGTTTGTTCGTGTTCGCGTCAGATGCGATTTTTTATGTGCTCGAATGTTGTTATTTAGTAGGAATTCTTTGATTAAAACGCTTAATCGGTCCGTTCACTCTATAATTTGTTAATTTTTAGGAGTTAGTTTTCAATTTCTTGTTATTTTGATTGTGCGGGCGGGTGAGCTTCGTCCGCTCCTCTGTTCTTGTTGATTTTTTTGATTTTGCCCGTCCACGCGTGTTTGAATATTGTAATTACTGTTGCTGTAGGTTTGAATTCATTGTATTGCGGGTATAATTGTCATTTTTTGAATCGTGTTTTTTAGATGAAAGCTGATGTTGTTCGTCAAGTTGCCATGTCTTCCATGTAAATTTTGAGGGGTGTATTTTTCGATAGTTTAGTGGCTGTACAATTTTTAGGCGAGTTATGGGAGTGCGAGTGAAATTGACACCTCTATCAGTCTATCAAATGTCTGTAGCTTTACTGCATTAATTTTATTTGTTGTAGTTGTGGCATACCGCATACGTTGTAGTGCACTGCATTTTCTTTGGTAGTGTACTTTGTTGTAGCTGCATTACAGTGGTTATGGCTGCTTATGAGATTTCTCCTTTTCTTAAACTACATTCTGTGTTCTAAATGACTGCATAATATGCATTTCTGTACTGCATTAGTAGTGTTGTTAATGTTCTATTCTGCTATTAGAATGGATGGTCCATGATACGCTTGTGTTAGCTGAATAGTTATTATAAGAATTTTATTGAACTGCATACTATGAGAATTGTTTTTCATATGTTAACTGCAAAGTTTCGACCATTTGCATTTCCTTGTTACTGTTCAGAGGGCTGCCTTTTATTATTATTAGTACCACACTATGCGTTCGAGAGAACTGCATTACTGCCAACAACAACTTTGTCTAAAAAGGATGATAAAATGACGCAGTTGAGGTTGCGTACTTTAAATAGGCATAGTTCAAATTGTCTGATGGACATAATTTTAAAAGCATACAGCATAAGCAAATTATTAGAAATATTGGTTGCTTCATATTAGACAACCTAGAGTGCAAATATTGTAAACTTCATGGAGTCTTCTTCTTTGTAGAAAAAGACCATGGACACTTCTCCGGCCTCAAAGCCATTCTGGGAGACAAATTCTTTCCAACCAGTAGTTATGTTGATGTAGTCTTCAGAGTCGATGTGGTAGTCAGCTTGAATGTCTCCATAGCCATTCTTGTGTTCTGTCTCCAAAGTAAGCTTCCCTGAACTCGGAGCATGAAATTTTATTGTGGATGGCAGTTTCTGCATATTGGAATGGGTGGAAAAAGAATTTATAAGTAAACAGCAAATGTTTTTGTTTTATACTTAGTATGATTCGTTTATGTTTACTTAAATAGTTACATACATATGACTGTATTTTGTAAAGTAGTTGCAATGTATGAACAAACTTATATACGCAATTGACTCCTAGTTTTTACTGGGATATATATTATACTACAACACGCGTGAACTGCAATGTCAGTAACAGTGTACTTCTCCAGCATGTTAAGATAACTGCAACGCTTATCTACTGACCCTTTTTTTTGTTCATGCGTTGGGATTCTAATCTAGCTAGTGTCGATACATGGTGTGGTACTGAAGAAAGATAGGCGGAAGCATCTAGTCTTAATAGCTAACAGATCTGAACAACAATACAAATTCTGTTTTGTATTTTTGTTGATATTACTGAACAAATTGATTGAACTATATATTCAGATGTGTATTTGCAGTCTAGATCATGTCCAAAATTGTGAGGGAAAAAACATACCCAACTTTCCTATAGATCTGCGGTTGTGAGGCGATGAAGAAATGGCGCACAAAACCCCCTGTTGGGTATCATCAAGCAGCCGAGCATGTTGCGCCACTCGGTGTTGGTGAGCTCTAGACCTTCTGCATAGACGCATGTGTCTGCTACCGACGCCATCCTTGCCAAGCAGCCGCACTTACAGTCCATGGCGGGTTCACTGGAATTCCATAGAAGAGCTGTGGATGGGATGAATCCTAGATCTACGTTTTGAGGAAAATGAGGAACGGGGGGAGGAGTTGTGTTAGTCTGTAGCACGAATGGATAAGTTTTTATGCAACCAATCGAGCAATGGAAGTAATAAATGGTGTGGTTGGCATTAGGTGGTGGATTGGGTCTGATTTAGTGAACACGAATGCATTTAAGAAGCAACAAGACTGCTTAGTTGAAAATAGCGAACTGCATTGTCATGTCATGATGAACTGCGAACTCGTGGTTGTGCCTGTGTTTGTGTATGGTATGTAGCATTTTTTTTATTTTTAGTGGCCTCTTTTTTTTGTTGGCCCTGTGTTCTGGTTGTGAAGACGCAATTGGGCCCAAGTCGGCCTGTGAGCACGGCTGGTTCCCGGTGCGCTGTGTGCGGTCTAATTTTTAGTCCCACCTCGCCCGCGGAAGGCGCGCCCAACATGTTTATAAGCGGTGGCGAGGCCTCTCTGTTGAACTTTTCTTGTTACTTATTTGGGCGCTTGAACACGACGCTCACAGCTGTATGCTCTCTGACCTGTGGGCCCATGTGTGGCCGGCCACATGCACTGTGACTCAGAACGACTCGCCTTCTGTGGGTGCAGATCTATTACGAGACTGGCTGGGGCCGGTAGCACCTGGGTGGTCAATTTTTTTCTATTTAGGTGTTTTTTTCAATGTCGGGGGTGTGCACTGCATTGATCAGGGTTCTGTACTGCATGTGTACACATTGCGTACTGCATGAACATTTGCCATTTTTTTGTTACCGTCTTTTTGCTGTTATGTGATCTTTTTCCCAATGTATGGGAGTGCACTGCTTAGTAAATCATACGCGTAATGCGTTGATTATGGTTCTGTACTGCACGTTCATATATTTCTGTACTCCATCGATTATTTACGTGTTTGCCTTATGTGTTTTTTCAATGTTGGGGTGTGCACTGCATTGATCAGGGTTCTGTACTGCATGTATACGAATTCCGTACTGCATGTACAGTTCTCATTTTTTATTCCCGTGTTTTTTCTATTATATAGTCTTTTTTTCCAATGTATTTGTAGTGCACTGCTTAGTAAATCATACGCGTAATGCATTGATTATGGTTCTGTACTGCACGTTCATATATTTCTGTACTCCATTGATTATTTACGTGTTTGCGTATTTCTTTTTCTGGTTTTGCTCTTATGTATTCTTTTTTCAAATTTATGTTCGTGTACTGCTTTGTTGGGTATGTTAAGACTTCATTCGACAAATTCTGTACTGCATTCGTGCACAACTTGCACTGCATGCGTCCTGTTTGCATTCTGTACGACATTTTCATCACTAGCAAACTAAGTTGAACAGAAAGCAAACTAACATAATCAGAGTTCATCATTACAGGCGATTGTGCATGGCAAGCAAACTAGGTTCAGCACACAAGCAAACTAACGATACATAAGCAAACAACACAAAGCAAATTTGATGATAATTCTAAAAGAACGCTCGCATTGTTGGCTCCTGGTCAGCATCATCTTCTTCTTCACCAATCAGGCTCTCCGCATCCCCAGCTGCTCCTCGCGTGCTTCTTGGGGGGCTCCTCCTTCTCCATCTTTGCATGGCGAAGGCCGTCCTGGGTGAGGGTGATGCGGTTCCATATCTCGTATGCTGCGTAGGCGTCCTTTGCCGCGTACTCGATGTGCCTCCTGGACAGAGGCAGGGTGGCCCAGCGCTGGTGCTCGTCGTCGGTGATCTTTTTCTTCATGTTGCTGTAGTAGTCGTCGATGATCACGCCGGAGACGTCTCCGAGGGAGTCCAACGGCTTGGTTGCCTCGGGCACCCTCCACTCCTTCTGGATGTCGACGAAGTTGGCAACCTCCAGTTTGACGCGCTCCAGCCTGGTTTTGTCGCCGTTGATGGAGAAGCCTGCAAAGGTGTACCTGGGGTCGGCGAGGAAGTTGTCGAAGACGGTGCACCTTTCAGTGTCGCTCATTTGGAAGAGCAGCACCGGGTGATTCTTGCCGATGGAGAGCTGGCAGAGGGCGGGTTTCTGCGTCGCTTCAGGGTGACTGCAATATGTTTCTACTGCAATATGTTTAAAATTGTACTGCCGAAGCATTGTAGGGTGACTGCATCACCCCGCAAGGTGAACTGAAGCAACCACACTGCATCGTTATCCGTAATGAAGCTATAGAAGTGTACTGCATTTCCCCCCACAATGAACTGAAGCAACCGCACTGCATAGGGTTTGTACTGCATAATCGCGCGCTGTACTGCTTGTACTGCTTTGTCTATGATAACTACACTGAGATGGTTGAGGAAGTGTACTGCTTACCTCGTGATGCAGTGATTTCTTGCGTTTACAGGAGGAAGTTCCCTTCTCGTCCGCCTGCACAACTTTCATGTTCGCCCGTGCAGTCCACTTGCCCTTCAGAAGTTCATGGGCGGTCTGGACGTTGCTCAAGGTGAACGGGGAAGGAGGATTTGCTCTGAAGGTCGATGCAGACTTATTCCTGAACTATGTAAGTTAGCATGAACTATTATTGTTGACATCACCCAAAGGTGAATACGTTAGGAGGCAACACTATAAGCCCCTATCTTTCTCAGTGTTGGATTAAGACTTCATAACCACAAGTATTGCGTGAGTGCTAGCAATTGTAGAAGACTATATGATAGTTGAGTATGTGAAGTTTGCTAAATCAAGCTCTGGCATAGACCCTTCCTGAAAATAAGATGAATTGCAATTGTTTGATGACTAAGAATGAAGTTTGCTAGTTTTCAAGAAAGTTTATGGTCTATGCTTTAACATGTGAATAGCTTGTTACTTGATCATGAAAAGTTTTATGAGATGAACTACTGTTATGACATATAAACATGCTAGAAAAGGTGATTGAAATTATTATTTATCAAACTTGTGCACCCTCTAGCATTCACACTTCATAAATTCTTTCTTTATCATTTACCTACTAGAGGACGAGTAGGAATTAAGCTTGGGGATGCTGATATCTCTCCAACGTATCTATAATTTATGAAGCATTCATGCTATTTTATTATCTGTTTTGAATGATTACGGGATTTATTATACACTTTTATATTACTTTTGGGACTAACCTATTAACCGGAGACCCAGCCCATATTGCTGTTTTATTGCCCGTTTCTGTATTTCAAAGAAAAGGAATATCAAATGGAGTCCAAACGGAATGAAACCTTCGGGAGGATGATTTCTGGAAAGAATATGATCTGTGGGACTTGGAGTTCATGTCAGAGAAGCCTCGAGGAGGCCAGGAGATAGGAGGGCGCGCCCCCCTACTGGGCGCGCCCCTGTCTCCTGGGCCCCTCGAGTACCCCCCGACCGACTTCTTTCGCCTATATAAGTCCATGTACCCTAAAAACATCAACAACGAAGATAGATCGGGAGTTCCGCCGCCGCAAGCCTCTGTAGCCACCAAAAACCAATCGGGACCCTGTTCTGGCACCCTGCCGGAAGGGTGATCCCTCACTAGTGGCCATCTTCATCATCCTGGTGCTCTCCATGATGAGGAGGGAGTAGTTCACCCTCGGGGCTGAGGGTATGTACCAGTAGCTATGTGTTTGATCTCTCTCTCTCTTGTGTTCTTGATTTGGCACGATCTTGATGTATCGCGAGCTTTGCTATTATAGTTGGATCTTATGATGTTTCTCCCCCTCTATTTTCTTGTAATGGATTGAGTTTTCCCTTCGAAGTTATCTTATCAGATTAAGTCTTTAAGGATTTGAGAACACTTGATATATGTCTTGTCGTGCTTATCTGTGGTGACAATGGGATATTCACGTGATTCACTTGGTGTATGTTTTGGTGATCAACTTGCGGGTTCAGTGACCTTGTGAACTTATGCATAGGGGTTGGCACATGTTTTCGTCTTGACTCTGCAGTAGAAACTTTGGGGCACTCTTTGAAGTACTTTGTGTTGGTTGAATAGATGAATCTGAGATTGTGTGATGCATATCGTATAATCATGCCCACGAATACTTGAGGTGACAATGGAGTATCTAGGTGACATTAGGGTTTTGGTTGATTTGTGTCTTAAGGTGTTATTCTAGTATGAACTCTATGATAGATTGAACGGAAAGAATAGCTTCATGTTATTTTACTACGGACTCTTGAATAGATAGATCAAAAAGGATAACTTTGAGGTGGTTTCGTACCCTACCATAATCTCTTCATTTGTTCTCCGCCATTAGTGGCTTTGGAGTGACTCTTTGTTGCATGTTATGGGATATTTATATGATCCAGTTATGTTATTATTGTTGAGAGAACTTGCACTAGTGAAAGTATGAACCTTAGGCCTTGTTTCCTACCATTGCAATACCGTTTACGCTCACTTTTATCATTAGTTACCTTGCTGTTTTTATAATTTCGGATAACAAATACTCATATCTACCATCCATATTGCACTTGTATCACCATCTCTTCGCCGAACTAGTGCACCTATACAATTTACCATTGTATTGGGTGTGTTGGGGACACAAGAGACTCTTTGTTATTTGGTTGCAGGGTTGTTTGAGAGAGACCATCTTCATCCTACGCCTCCCACGGATTGATAAACCTTAGGTCATCCACTTGAGGGAAATTTGCTACTGTCCTACAAACCTCTGCACTTGGAGGACCAACAACGTCTACAAGAAGAAGGTTGTGTAGTAGACATCAACGCAGTAACTCATTTTCTGGATTTAATCTTATTCAGGAAATTTCAGAAAATAGTGCTAACTTCAAAAATTCATAGAAATTAATCTGTAACTCCAAATGCAAAGTGTTATATATGAAAAATGATAAGAAAACTCCAATCTATCCATCTGTACTGGTTTCATGCATGTTTAAACAAGTTAACTTGCTGTTTAGTGCAAAACATGATAAGGCACTAATTAAGATCACAAATGAGTTTAGATTTTGAATCTTTGGTTCAAAATGACTCAAACTCATCTGGTTTTAGTTGCATTAGCCTAATACACTCATTTTGCCATGTCACGTGCATGCCTCATATTATTGCATATTGTTTGGTATTGATTGTGTTACCGGTCCTCTCTATGGTAGGTTTTGTCCCGGAGGAATACCGTGAGTACCCGAATGAAGAGCAATATCAGACTACAGACCTGCCAGGCAAGCAACCACCCATTTGATCATATAGATAGAATCCCATGTTCTCGCTCTTGCTCTCATTTACTACGTTTAAGACAACCGCATTTCAAACTGTTATGTGCTAGGGTAGTTGAACCCATTTCCTCTGCATGACTTGTCATTGCCACAGTAACTAGATGAAACCCACTAGCATGTGTAGGAGTTGATTGAGCCATGTATGTGATTCCTACATTGCTATGCCTACTATGCTTAGAGTCGTGTCAGGTCTGGTTCATCTGGGTGATGGGCTAGAGTGAAATGATCATGTCGGTAATGAGAGTGATGTGTTGAACACGATTTGGTAAAGGTATCAATGAGAGGCCATGTAGGAGTACATGGTGGGTTGTTTCATTGGAACCATCCTTAAGCACTGAGATCTGTATGTGTGATTTAAGTTTCAGCTACTACCATGCATTGGGCCCTGAATTATGACCCCGCTCGACTTATTAGCCTCCCTTGTCCTCTGTCCAGGAGTTGGAAATAGTTTCTGGTGTTTGTAGTATACTGGAGGCCGTGCGCAGCGCTGACCCTCGGGGTGGGCTGTGATGCGGTAGGTACGTGGCCGGGTATGCCGGGCATCCGTTAGGTGTCTCGAAACCCTGTACACATCATTCAGGGCCGTATGTGGAAACCTCGGTCGGACTCCCTGCGGATGGAACCTGAATAGGCGATAAACCTGGACAAGAGACTTGTGTGGTTAGTCAGGTCGTGGTCTACAACCACGTCGGCTTTCGCTTGAAGTCTGGCGAGCACATTTCATGTGTAGACCCTAAGTGGTGGAAACATGTATGAAGAAGTACACCTGTGCAGGGTTAACATCATCTATTCGAATAGCCGCGTCCGCGGTAAAGGACTACTTGATTGCCTATATAGTTCATAGACAAGTAAATGGAAACTACAAAAAGCCTCAAGATAAGTGTGAGTGTCGTGGATGGCCCTTCTGTAGGATGACAGAGGTGGATCCCTGGTTGTGTATTAATGTGGTGTGTAGTGGACTCGAGTGTGCAAAACAATTACAAGTTGGAGTCTCATAAGATAGTTTAGCCAAGAGTCAAAGCTGGCTTGCTGCAATAACCCTACCATCCCTTTATTGATAACGTGCATGTATGTAGGATCTGATGTAAGTCTTGCTGAGTACCTTTGTACTCATGTTTGCTTAATTACGTTTGAAGAAAATGCTGCAACCCCTTCTGATGGCTTCTACGTAGACCTTGATGTCGACGAGTAGCCTGAGGCCCAGGTGGTGATCCTGAGCACATGGTGGACCCTTGTGGGATAGATAGGCTTCCTCAAGCCTTTTTACTTTCTAGATGTCTATACCCAGACATGTTGCTTCCACTTATGGCTTCTATGTTTGTATGACTTGAATGCTAGGTCGTGCGACCCCTATCTGGGTGAATGATATGTATGGTTCTCTGGGGCATTTAAATAAAGTACTTGAGTTGTAGAGTTTTGTTGTGATGCCATGTTGTATTTGCACATATCAAGCATATTGTGTGTATGTTTGAAATGCTTGGTATGTGTGGGATCTGACTATCTAGTTGTTTATCCTTGGTAGCCTCTCTTACCGGGAAATGTCTCCTAGTGCTTCCACCGAGCCTTGGTAGCTTGCTGCTATTACGAAACACTTAGGTTGGCTGGCATGTGTCCTTCTTCGTTCCTGTGTCTGTCCCTTCGGGAAAATGTCACGCGGTGATCCTTTAAGTCCTTGTAGCTTGCTACAACTTGGTATTCACTCGTTGTTGATCAACATGTTCATTGCTAGGTCATGTATGCCTGGCCCTGTAAGTTAGTGCCACTTTGGGTTCACGACTAGCCATGTCAGCCCGGGTTCTTGTCATATGGATGCTAGCGGCACTATCATATACGTGCGCCAAAAGACGCCAACGGTCCCAGGCCTAGTAAGGCGACACCTGCCGGAATACCGTGCGTGAGGCCGCAAAGTGATATGAGGTGTTACATGCTAGATCGGTGTGGCGTAGAATCGGGTCCTGACAGTGTTGGCATCAGAGCTAGACTGCCTGTAGGTTCTTCTAGCCAAACTGGTCGATGTCGAGTCTAGAAATGCTTTAGTTATATGTAGGGGAATTGATTGTGGGATGGAACGTAAGGCTCTTTTTACTCCTTTACCTCATGGCACTCTAATCTGAGTCAATCCTTTATTTCCATGGGGGTTAAGGACTAGGATCTCTTCTCTCTATCAGGTTCATGTGTTACTAATCCGTAGTAACTTATAGGATTGATGGTTACAAGCCACAATTCAGTTCTACTATTTCAGTATGTTGTTACTTGGACCCAGAACCTTGATATGATGTTGCTGAATGTCTATGCAATCTTTTGCAAAGTGTCTCAAAATCCTTTTTGAGCATTTACAACCATTATGTTGTCCAATTTCTGCTAGAAATTCTAATGCCTTTGCATTATTTGGTGTTTCAGATGTCTTCTCGCACTACTCACCAGGTGGTACGACTGACCCGGTGCATTGACGTTCCCGGGTACACGGCCATGTTAGTCCGAGTGATGACCGAGACAGGCTACAGATGGTATCCTAAATATACCGTCGAAGAGCAGTTTCGTGACTTTAATCAGAGTCAGTATATCTGCACCGTGAGGATCTGCCCTTCTTATCCTGTAGCTACTGAGCCTCTGCACTGGTCCTATGGGCTTGTTATCACCGTGGAGATGTCCGTGCAGGATGCTGTCTACTCTATGATCTCCATCATTAGAGCCGGGTATGCACCACTGAATGATTCTGAGTTCCGCTATCTGCCGGCGGCACACACTGGCCAGGAGGGCTATTTCACTAGGCTTTATGTCGATGCTTCTCACGAGGAGCCACGACTCCGCACCACCATTGAGATGTTGGAGGAGAGAGACCGAGAGAACCGTGCCTTACGCATGGAGTTGTACAACACCCGCCAGGACCACTGGGCTACCCTGACACGGCTCGCACCTGCCGTCCAGACCGGTTACCTGGATATGCGGGATTTGTACCCCGTCCGCACACGTCTTCCAGCTCGCATGGATTATCCAGATGTTGGAGGTATCACACCTCCATGTGGGCACCGTCTTCCACCCTTCGCGGGGCCGAGGCCTCATCCGAGTCCATATGGTCCATAGGCCCGACATGACCATGAGTTTCCAAATCCACACGTTCCGCTTCCAAAGTATGTGGGGGATCTCTATGAGGACTACTACGGAGCCGGAGACGACTGAGCTGGTTCATGACACTAGTAGTGTGTAGTAGTTGTATTTCCACAGTCCTACACGTCTTGTGGAATATGACTTAGTGTGTACTGGATTCCAGAGGTGTAGAAAAATAATGTATAGGAGCTTGGGATGCCTCCGATGAGATGTAATCTTCCTTTCACCGCAGTTGTACTTCAGTTTGGTCTTGTACTAAACCGTGTATGCTGTGTATGACCATTGGTATAAATATGGCAGTTTCTGTATTACCATGTCGTACGGATGAACATCTTGCATTCCGAGTCATCCATTACATTCTGCACTTCTATGTCAGAATTTTGTCATCCTTGTCTAAACTGTTGTTTTGTTTTCCTAGGATGGTCAACACCCGAAACAACCCTGCTGCCCCAGAGCAGGTTGAAGGTAGTGGGGCTAGAGATGCGAATCTACCTCACCCTCCTTCCTTGGCTGAGGTCATGTTGAAGGCCGAAAGGAACAAACATGAGACCAACCATTTGCTGGAACGCATTGAGCAGAACACAACACAACACCAGAGCAATGACTTGGTGTCTCTCAGTGACTTCATCAAGTTACACCCACCCACCTTCCATCATTCCGACGAGCCCCTCGACGTGGATGATTGGCTCTGCAGCATCACCCACAAGCTACGCTCTACACTCGTAGCCGAAGCTGACAAGGTCACTTACGCTGCTTATCATCTTGAAGGCCCCGCCAACCTCTGGTGGGAGAACTATGAGGCCATGCGCCCAGCTGGCCAGGTTACCACTTGGGCAGAGTTCAGCGAGGCTTTTCGTGGGCATCACATTCCGGAAGGTCTTATGGATCGCAAGCGGGAGGAGTTCTGCAACTTCACCCAGGGTAGACTCACTGTGGATGCATACAACAGAGAATTTGGAAACTTAACACGTTATGCAACTGAGGAAGTATCCACCGATGCCAAGAAGCAGGCGAGGTTCCGCAAGAGACTCAGCCCCGAGCTTCGCCGTGATCTCCGACTGCACGAGTGCACTTCCTTTCAGAAGCTAGTGAACAAGGCTATCAGTGCTGAGACAGGTCAGACTGACTTCAAAGCTACATGCAAGCACGCCCGTGACACTGGTTCCTCAACCGGTTCTGGCTCTCAGAAGCGCCGGGTGTGGGTGCCCAACACAACTCTGCCACCCAGGTTCACACCGAGGCCATCCTATTAGGCTGTCGTCCAACCCAGCAGTATGCACCGCCCAAGTCTTATGGTGGATCAACCACCAATGCTCCCCCACGCACCAGCACTGTGACGTGCTTCAAGTGTGGAGAACCGGGTCACTACATGCGAGAGTGTCCCCATAACAACCCCAACCCCAACAAGTCCAGAAAGGCTGTTAGCCGTGGCAAGCCAACATGGAAGGTGTACTACGCCAGGCCGGCCACCACTGCACGTGGCCATGTGAATTGTGTCTCACCTGAAGAGGCTCGGGATGATCCCAACGTTGTTCTTGGTACGCTCCTTGTTAACTGCCATCCGACATTAGTTCTTTTCGATACTGGAGCATCTCATTCATTTATATCCGAGAGCTATGCTTGTTTGCATAACACCGCATTTTTGACATGCCCTCTACCATGGAAATTTCTACTCCTAGTTCTAGATGGCAAACTTCTAAAGTAAGCCATGGGAATGAAATTCATGTCGATAGACTTGTTTTCCTTGCGTCTTTGATAGCTCTCAAATCCTCAGACATTAATATCATCTTGGGTATGGACTGGATGTCAGCCCATCATGCTAAGATTGAATGTTTCTCTAGGACTGTTCAACTTACACATCCATCGGGCAAGGTAGTTAATGTCTTGACCCGAGTAGCTAAGCGACAGCTATACTCTCTTAATGTCAATCCTTTGCCAGACCTCGAAGACGTTCCGGTAGTCTGTGACTTTCCGGATGTCTTTCCAAAAGAACTGCCAGGTGTTCCACCAGACAGGGATGTCGAGTTTGTGATAGATCTTATCCCAGGAACTGTTCCAATCTCTAGAAGACCCTATAAGATGGCACCACTAGAACTAGCTGAGCTCAAGAAACAACTCAATGAGTCCTTGAAAAAGGGTTTCATCCGTCCTAGTTCTTCTCCACGGGCTTGTCCCATCCTCTTTGTTAAGAATAAGGATGGTACAGATCAGATGGTTATAGATTATCAACCTTTCAACTTGGTCACCATAAAGAACAAGTATCCGCTCCCCATGATCAACGATCTGTATGATCAGCTCGCTGGATCCTCAGTCTTCTCTAAGATGGATTTAAGGTTGGGCTACCATAAAATCAAAATCAAGAACGGGGACATTCCAAAAACAACCTTTGTTACTCGTTATGGCCAATACGAGTACACCGTCATGTCCTTCGGTTTAACCAATGCCCCAGCCACTTTCTCTCGGTTAATGAACTCGATCTTCATGGAGTATTTGGGTAAGTTCGTCATGGTTTACCTCGATGATATACTCATCTACTCCAAGAATGCCGAGCATCTAAGGCTAGTGTTGACGAAACTTCGAGAGCATCGCCTTTATGCCAAATTCTCTAAATGTGAATTTTGGTTGCCAGAAGTGACCTATTTAGGCCATGTAATCTCTGGTAAGGGTATTGCTGTCAATCACGAGCGAGTTCAAGCCGTTCTTAATTGGACTCCACCTGAATCGGTCAAACAAGTCCGGAGCTTCCTTGGCTTA
Organism: Triticum dicoccoides; assembly: GCF_002162155.2. Taxonomy (NCBI): domain Eukaryota; kingdom Viridiplantae; phylum Streptophyta; class Magnoliopsida; order Poales; family Poaceae; genus Triticum; species Triticum dicoccoides. The sequence goes on from NC_041391.1 coordinate 220,150,572, forward strand.
GCGAGCTATTGTCGCCGCTTTGTCGAGAACTTCTCCAAAGTTGCTAAACCTCTAACTGAACTTCTCAAGAAAGATAAAAAGTTCGAGTGGACCCCGCAGTGTGAGCATAGTTTTCAGGAACAGAAAAGACGTCTGACATCTGCTCTCGTACTGGTACCACCAGATTTCTCCAAGGACTATCTATTGCGACGCCTCACGACAAGGACTAGGTTGCATACTCATGCAAGATCATCATGTAATTACCTATGCTTCACGACAGTTGCATCCACATGAGGAAAATTATCCTACACATGATCTAGAGCTTGCAGTTGTAGTCCATGCACCCAAAACCTGGCGACATTACCTTCTCGGTAATCATTGCAAAATCTTCACCGATCACCAAAGTATGAAATATATATTCACCCAACCGGATTTGAATCTCAGGAAAAGACGTTGAGTTGAGTTGATCACAGATTTTGACTTAGGGATAACTTACACCCTAGGAAAAGCCAATGTCATGGCTGATCCACTAAGTCGTAAATCTTATTGTAACAATCTGATGTTACAACAAAGTTAACTACTTCACCGTGAGGAATTTTGAAAGCTTAACCTTCACATTGTTCCTCAAGGATTCCTTTCCACCTTGGTGGCGAAACCTACCCTTACAGACCAAATCATAGCTGCCCAGAAGTGAGATAAAGGTATAACACGCATCCAGGAAAACATTGCTAGCGGGGTTGCTAAATGTTTCTCTATGGATGACCGGGGTGTTGTCTTCTTTGAGAACCGTCTAGTGGTTCCTGAGAACCAGCATCTACGACAGTTAATCCTTAAGGAGGCTCATGAATCTCCTCTTACCATTCATCCCGGTAGTACTAAGATGTACCAGGACCTACACCAGAGGTTCTGGTGGACTAGGAAGAAGAGAGAAATTGCTCAGTATATTGCTAGTTGTGACATCTATCGTCGTGTTAAAGCAGAGCATCAACAGCCTGTTGGCACCCTTCAACCTTTAGCTATTCCTGAATGGAAATGGGATAAAATTGGTATGGATTTCATCACCGGTTTTCCCAGGACCAAGAGAGGGAATAACGCTATCTTCATCACTATCGACCGTATTTCCAAAGTAGCCCATTTCTTGCCTGTTCGTGAGAGTATAACCGCTAGTCAGCTAGCAGATTTGTATATCTCCCGAATAGTGTCTCTCCATGGTGTTCCATTAGAAATGAACTCAGATCATGGAAGTCTCTTCACCTCTCGATTTTGGGGAAGTTTCCAAAATGCTATGGGAACTCGTCTCTCCTTTAGCACTGCCTTCCACCCTCAGTCAAGTGGTCAAATAGAGCACGTCAACCAAATTCTAGAAGATATGCTCCGAGCTTCTGTTATCTCATTTGGAATGGATTGGGAGAAATGCCTTCCATTTTCCGAATTTTCTTATAACAATAGCTATCAATCCAGCTTGGGCAAAGATCCTTTTGAAGTTCTCTATGGACTAAGGTGTCGAACGCCTCTTAACTGGTCAGAAACCGGGGAAAGACAGTTCTTTGGCCCAGATATGATCCAGGGAGCAGAAGAGCAAGTTTGCATCGTTCGTGAAAAGTTGAAAACAACCCAATCTCGTCAAAAAAGCCAATATGATCGTAAACATAAGGCTATGACTTTGAAGTTCACGAGAAGGCTTACCTTCAGGTTACTCCTCTGAAGGGAACCCATCGCTTCGGTATCAAAGGCAAGTTGGATCCTCGCTACATTGGACCCTTTCGCATTACTACCAAACGAGGAGAAGTTGCCTACCAATTGGAACTACCTCCGCACCTTTCCAAAGTCCACGATGTCTTCCATGTTTCTCAACTCAGGCATTGCTTCGCGGATCCTATCCGTGGAGTGGACCACGAAATGCTTGATCTCCAAGATGATCTCACATATCAAGAATATCCTGTTCGTATCCTTGATCAAGCCAAGCATACCACTCGACGCCATAACATCAAGTTTCTCAAGGTTCAATGGTCACACCATTCTGAGAAAGAAGCCACTTGGGAAAGGGAGGATTGTCTTCAACTTGAGTACCCCACCTTCTTCCGAAGGATCCTAAATCTCGGAACGGGATTTTTTTGAATGGGGGTGAGTTGTCACACCCTAGCTAGTTCATGCATTAGAGTGTTTGCATCATGTTTACTTTTATCAAAAACTTGGAAATGGGGATGACAGAACCCCCAGCACCCCCAGCACCTAAAATGCCCTTCCAAAATGTTCATCATCTTTGCCTTGGTCTTAAACCTCTGACAAAAATGGTGCACAAGTTTCTAGGTCATCCTAAGGTCACTGGATTATATCATATGTTATTTGCATTTGGGCATTTAAATGCTATAAAATATTCTAGATGTCCAAATAATCCTAAACTAAAATGTTTACTGTTGGATATATTCTATACAGTGGGCATGAGTAGTTTGGTGATTTTTGAAAGTGTCTAGGTATTCTTAGAAATACCACAAACCTACAAAAAGAAAAGAAAAACAAAATAAAAAGGGAAACACACTTACCTGGCAAAACCCACCAGCCGGCCCACCTGGCGGCCCAGCACTATGCTGGCCCACTCCAGCCAGCTGCTTCATTCCCGCCAAACAGGCAAGGAGGTGACGCCAGCGTGCGCGAGCTCACCACGGCGCCAACTGCTTGCCGCTCGATTTGCTGGACGCCTGGGTGACCTCCACGTCGTCGCCCCAACCCCCTGGACACCTCACTTCTCCCCCAGCGCCTCTCCCTCGCCCTCTCCCACCATGGCCGATGCAGCCGTAGCCGCCCCGCCGTCGTAGCCGCGGCCACCGTCGACTCTACGCCGCCTCGCCGTGTCCAAGAGCTCTGCCACCCTCCTCTCCATCGAGCAGACCGAGCCCCAAGCGCTCACTCGCCCCAGAGCCACTACAATGACCTCCCCCGACCTCGCCGTCACCGGAGATCACCTTCGCCGTCTCCACTACTACAGCTCGTCCCCGACCTCTCCGTCTAGCTTGCCGTGACCACGGTGAGCCTCGGCCCCTCCCCATCCTCTCTGTTCTCGCTGTCGTCCCTTGCAACGACTGCAACAAGCTGCACCACACCCGCCGCCGCTGAGCTCGTCACCGACGTAGCTCCGGCCACCCAGCGGCCACGCCACCTTGTCCACTGACCTCACCGCGCCGCGTAGGCCACGTAGGAGCTGGCCTCGTGCCTCCAGAACCACTACGCCGACGAGTTCGTCCTCGCCCGAACTCTGGCAGCCACAAAGCTCATCATCGGCGTCGTTTCCGGCAACCTTGAGCTCAACCACCACCACCCCTCGACGTGGCTCGCTCGTGGCTTCACGTAGGTGGCCTCCGCTGTCCATTTGGTCGCCGCAGGGAAAAACCCGCAGCCTCTGCCGCGTTTGGACGTCGCCGGTGGCTAAACGCCGGTGAGTCAGCCCAGTTTGACTAGGGATTTGACCCCCGGGCCACTGACATGTGGGCCATGCCCGTTAGTCAAACCAAGCTTAGGGTTAAACTAATCCTAATTAGGTTAGTTAACTAACAATGACACTGACCAGTGGGTCCCACTGGTCAGGTTTGACCTGACCGCCCCTGTTGACTTGCTGACGCCATGCTGACGCAGTAACTCATTTTCTGGATTTAATCTTATTCAGGAAATTTCAGAAAATAGTGCTAACTTCAAAAATTCATAGAAATTAATCTGTAACTCCAAATGCAAAGTGTTATATATGAAAAATGATCAGAAAAATCCAATCTATCCACATGTACTGGTTTCATGCATGTTTAAACAAGTTAACTTGCTGTTTAGTGCAAAACATGATAAGGCACTAATTAAGATCACAAATGAGTTTGGATTTTGAATCTTTGGTCCAAAATGGCTCAAACTCATCTGGTTTTAGTTGAATTAGCCCAAAACACTCATTTTGCCATGTCACATGCATGCCTCATATTGTTGCATATTGTTTAGTATTGATTGTGTTACCGGTGCTCTCTACGGTAGGTTTTGCCCCGGAGGAATACCGTGAGTACCCGAACGAAGAGCAATATCAGACTATGGACCTACCAGGCAAGAAATCACCCATTTGATCGTATCGATAAAATCCTATGTTCTCGCTCCTGCTCTCATTTACTGCATTTAAGACAACCGTGTTTCAAACTGTTGTGTGCTATGGTAGTTGAACCCATTTCCTCTGCATGACCTGTCATTGCCACAGTAACTAGATGAAACCAACTAGCATGTGTAGGAATTGATTGAGCCATGTATGTAATTCCTACCTTGCTATGCCTGCTATGCTTAGAGTCGTGTCAGGTCTGGTTCATCTGGGTGATGGGCTAGAGTGAAATGATCATGTCGGTAATGAGAGTGATGTGTTGAACACGATTTGGTAATGGTATCGATAAGAGGACATGTAGGAGTACATGGTGGGTTGTTTCATTGGAACCGTCCTTCAGCACTGAGATCTGTATGTGTGATTTAAGTTTCAGCTACTACCATGCATTGGGCCCTGAATTATGACCCCGCTCAACTTATTAGCCGCCCTTGTCCTCTGTCCAGGAGTTGCAAGTAGTTTCTGGTGTTTGTAGTATACTGGAGGTCATGCGCAGCACTGACCCTCGGGGTGGGCTTTGATGCGGTAGGTACGTGGCCGGGTATGCCGGGCACCCGTTAGGTGTCTCGGAACCCTGTACACATCATTCAAGATCATACGTCGAAACCTCGGCTGGACTCCCTGCGGATGGAACCTGAATAGGTGATAAACCTGTACTAGAGACTTGTGTGGTTAGTCAGGTTATGGACTACACCCACGTCGGCTTTCATTTGAAGTCTGCTGAGCACATGTCGTGTGCAGACACTAAGTGGTGGAAACATGTATGAAGAAGTACACCCCTGCATGGTTAACATCATCTATTCGAATAGCCGCATCCGCGGTAAAGGACTATTTGGTTGCCTATACAGGTCATTGACAAGTAAATGGAAACTACTAAAAGCCTCAAGATAAGTGTGAGTGTCGTGGATGGCCCTTCCGTAGGATGATGGAGGTGGATCCCCGGTTGTGTATTGATGTGGTGTGTAGTGGACTCGACTGCGCAAAACAATTACAAGTTGAAGTCTTGTAAGATAGTTTAGCCAAGAGTCAAAGCTAGCTTGCTGCAATAACCCCAACATCCCTTTATTGATAACGTGCGTGTATGTAGGATCTGATGTAAGTCTTGCTGAGTACCTTTGTACTCATGTTCGCTTAATTACATTTGCAGAAGATGCTGCAACCCCTTCTGATGGGTTCTACGTAGACCTTGATGTCGACGAGTAGCCTGAGGCACAAGTGGTGATCCTGAGCACATGGTGGACCCTTGTAGGATAGATAGGCTTCCTCAAGCCTTTTTACTTTCTAGATGTCTGTACCCAGACATGTTGCTTCCGCTTATGGCTTGTATGTTTGTATGACTTGAATGCTGGGTCATGCGACCCCTATCTGGGTGAATGATATGTATGGTTCTCTGGGGCCTTTAAATAAAATACTTGAGTTGTAGAGTTTTGTTGTGATGCCATGTTGTATTTGCACATATCGAGCATATTGTGTGTATGTTTGAAATGCTTGGTATGTGCGGGATCTGACTATCTAGTTGTTTATCCTTGGTAGCCTCTCTTACCGGGAAATGTCTCCTAGTGCTTCCACCGAGCCATGGTAGCTTGCTGCTGCTCCGAAACACTTAGGTTGGCCGGCATGTGTCCTTCTTCGTTCCTGTGTCTGTCCCTTCGGGGAAATGTCACGCGGTGATCCTTTAACTCCTTGTAGCTTGCTACGACTTGGGATTCACTCGCTGTTGATCGACACATTCGTTGTTGGGTCATGTATGCCTGTCCTTGTAAGTTAGTGCCACTTTGGGTTCACGACTAGCCATGTCAGCCGGGTTCTTATCATATGGATGCTAGCGACACTATCATATACGTGTGCCAAAAGGCTCAAACGGTCCCGGGCTTGGTAAGGCGACACCCGTGGGAATTCCGTGTGTGAGGCTGCAAAGTGATATGAGGTGTTACATGCTAGATCGTTGTGGCGTAGAATCGGGGTCCTGACACAAGCGCTATATTTCCTAGTTCTTAATCATGCTTAGTTTGGATAAATGGGTTTTCCATGTGGCTTGAATTAATCTGATGAATCTGCAATGTGCTTATTTTCCATCAACATATTTTACTGATAGCATGCGAACCCTTACTTAACCTGATGACTAACTACCTTATATGTGTTGCAGGGAAACAATGGGAAGCACTGAGGTTTACAATCGAAGTTAGCACGTGCATGGTCTGCCGTCTAATAGCACATTATTGTGCAATTACAGGAACCATTCTAATATTTAGGTTTTTAAAAATGTGGTCTTGCACATGTAGGTCCTGCTGTCAGAGGTTTTGACCCACTGTTTGACCCTTTTTGCATATGGGGAAATGAGTTGTCCATCAATATCAATCAAGTCAAGAAACTCAGAAAGATTGTTAGGATAAAGAAATTAGCGACAAAAAACAACAAGACCTTTGTCTGCACAATGAAGAAGACATCAGTTCACTACAATATGGTACTAACTATTATACCTTGCCTTTTTTATTCCTTTGCCCCATTTCTAATATAGAGAAGATATTTATGCACATCCTTGTTTTCAGGCCTTTCCAAAGCAGTTCACTCATGATTACCTCTCAAACCACCTCTATGGTCAGGAGGCGAGGAAGGTTTTCATACAACACCCACGGTTCAATATTGAAGTGTTCCTAAAGAGGACGAAGGATGGACAGTCAATCATCCACAGGCACTAGCCTAAAGTTGCAAAGACCTTCAACATCAATGAAGGCTCAATATTCGCCTTCTGCTTCAGCAGTTTTCCTGATAAGATGCATCTGTCTATGTACCGTCTATGATCTTAATTTCGAAAGGTTCTAGATGTTGCATGTGAAACTTGGTGCTGGTGCACTTGTGTAATGGGGTAGCTGAGTGCTCAAGCTATATCATGTTGCACTCTAATGTATTTCAATTATGAAATCCTGCTTCCTTAATATGGGAATGAAATATATTATGTGTTTAATATGAATGTAAATTAGATTAATAAATGGATTATTAATAATAGGGCAATTAGCCAAATTAGCCAGCTAATTGGTTTTTGCTATTGCAAACGGTTATTGAGAAAATACCGTGGGCGATGACATAAGGCAACACACATAGTTTCTTGGAATAAACCGTGTTGGATCGACGAACAATCACACACGACATTCTCTTCAAAACTGTTTGCGTTAGGCCACCTTGCGCAAAAGTTTACCACATAAAAACTGTGTGTGATGGACAACCTTTGCCACATAGTTTCTTCTATGCACCCTGTGTGATGCATTCAATAACGCAAACGATAAAATTGTTAATATTGTGTGCGATGGGAACACTATCACAAACGATTTAATGGGGAAAATTGTGTGTGGTGTACCTACAAACGGAAACGTTTTCCTTGCAGCGACTGTGTGGGATGTATATGTGAACGGAAACGTTTAGCGGGGACTGACTGTGTGGGATGTACTTACGACCGGAAACAATTTCGCCTATATGATTGTATTTTTTTGAGCACTACTATACGTATAACCATATTTGCTCGCTCGCCGATCGCACACGATCTCATTTTGCCGAGCGTGTGTGTGCCAGGAGGGCATATCCATGACGGTTTCTGGGTCGTGTGGGAAGGACAGCCCTATCACAGTCACTCACTAGGTGACGGTTCCAAACGCCGTCGCGGAAAGGGGTTAAAAACCGTTTGTATAGCAGCTCGTTGTACCAGTGCTCTCCCACCATTTGTGAGAAGCAACTCCACCACCAACCCTCCGACACTCTACCTTTGTCTTTCTCCCAACCTTATTCCTCTGCTACACATATGCATGGATGCCGATTGATCTCCCTCAATATATAGCTAGGTCTCTCTACTTCTCCACAAATACACTAGTCGATCTACCTCTCCGT